>NC_134039.1:68149062-68461870 GCF_965140245.1 Athene noctua
AACCACAGCTATTGGGGATACATCCTCTCAGTTCTCTTCTGAAATTAATCGGGGTTAACACTGATGATCAAAAAAGAGAATTATTTCAGCCTCTTCACCTTTTGCAAAACAGCCTTGTGGACAGATAACTCTCAGCTGGAGGCTGCATTCTAGGGGAATCCGCGTGGAGACAGGAATTAATCTATAGCCTGTAAAAGCAGCCAAAGCATTAGGCTTTACTTACTTTCTTGTTTCCTAATTCTTTTATTTCTGGATGTGTAGTGGCCCAGTTGCTATAGAAGAGCTAATCTTACTCTCCTTGACATCGTCCCAGAATGCTTTAGGGACTCTACTAACTTTTCAAGTTCCCTCTTAGGATTTGCCATATGGATGGCAAAACAGTTCTTAAAAGGATAAGAACCTTGCTGTGTCACTGAATATTTCTGAGTGATTATAGCTACCCAGCTGGCAACCATCCAGCTCAGTGGGATTGTGCCCAGTGAAGCTAGGTTTCTACATAGTTGGGCATTTCTGGGGTGCAAGACTTAATGTGTATAAGACAAAGAGCCTTACTTGGTGTCTTAAAGGAAGGTATATAAAAGAGGATGAAGTAAAAGATTTGATTAAAAATGTAATTAGACATTTCTGGAAGGAAGTAGTCCATCTTTACAGTTTTGTAAAGACTTTTGTAATTGCAGTGGATTGCATAAAAATGTACACTACAGGAACAAAATTCCTATGCTGCTTTTTTCATTATTATTTTCTACGTATATCTCAAAACACAAGTGCAGTTCTGCACACTACTTGTGCTGGTAGCACTTACCCCTTGGATTAAATGTAAGACTCGAGTAATGTTTCCCATGTATAAAGAAATGTTTTTAAGAATAACTTAATTGGACAATGTTGTGATGCGTATAAAATGCTTTTAATGTTTTTGGGTTATATTGCAATCTTTGGCTTCATTCTTCACTGATTGTCAAATTCTGAGGACTTCCATGATGTGGGATCTCATACTGATTTGAAACTTGTGACTGACAACTATATAATAGGACAGACTACTCAAGGCTGAAATTTTAACATTTCTAAAAGATAAACAGAAATAATTTACAATTCTGCATGGAACAGGTTCATAAAAGAATGATGTCTTAATGTGTTGCATGCATTTTGCCATAGATGCACAACTTTCCTTTGTAAAAAAATATGTCATTCTTTAAAAAGTCATCACCAGGAGCTGCTGTAGAAGTATGCCCTTTCTCACAGAGCCTGTGCCCTCTGAACTTTCCATCACTGTACCCACAACTCATCCCTAGCTGTCTGTTCTGTCAGAATCTTAATCGGACAAATCAATCAATCAATCAGTGAATAAATCTTGTACCTTGCTTTGCCTGAACACACTTGATCTTGTTTTGTGTAAGCATTATCAGTGAGGCTCTGGCCCCAAGTGAGGCCATTACAATAAACCAGATTATGCCACTGCTTTATAAATTAATTGATTTTTTTTGAGCATGTAATTCTTACCATAATTTTATTTTATTAACGTTTGTCATAGAAAGTGATATATTTTACCTGACCTAAAATGAATCTTTCAACAATTTTCAGCTTTGTAAGACTTCATTCACAGGCCTATTTGTGACCACTTAGGATAGTAAGGCTACAAACCAGTTTCATATTGCCAGCTTTTAATTTCCTTTGTGTTGGAACATTCTTTCTTTTACATTCATTGTTTTGCTAATTTGCACCTCAACTAGTTTTCACTGCTTCTCATATCAAAATTAGTGATAGCCAGCATAAGTCCTTGAAGACCTCTACTCTGTCATTGTATTGATAGCAGTGCAGTTTAAATACAGTAGCATAAATAGGGATTGTTAGGAATTAATAAATTTAAATTACTTTGTAACATCATTTCATTTAAATGTAATTGGGATAACATTCTACTTCTGGAAATTCCTCCTTTTTCCTAAAATTAGTAAAATGCTGGAAGACAGTATCTCTTGGTTAGGTTTAATCTCAGCTCAAAACAAAGCTGCAGGCAGGTCAAGAAAAGTTCAGAAAAAGAAAGTCTGAGGCCTTGCAAATTTAATATTTGTACAAGCAATGGCAACTTTGCAGGGCTATAAGGTTACAGCATGAGCATAAGGTGAGGGCCAAGACATTTCCTGCAATCTTCAAAGTGTAACTGTGTAGACCTGGACCGTATTACCATTGCTAGTAATGTCACAAGCTTTGTACTGAGTTTGCTAGAACTGAAGGTTGTCAGGCTTGCTCTTGCTGAACTTTTCTTGACCTGCCTCTAGTCTCGTTTTTCCTGGTTTAATTGTGACAGCAATTTCTTTAACTGAATAGATGTCAAAGGCTGATTTGTTTTCCCTTTTTTTATCTTTGTGTGGTATGACGACAGCGTTACATGGATAGTAGTAACAAGCAGTTATTCAATGCAGAAATAGATATTCATAAATATAAATACCAGTGTGTTGAGGTATACAAGTATGGCACCAGCAGCCTGAGGATAGGAGCCTCAGTATGTGAGGTAGAGAGGGAGAAATCTGTTTTGGGGTGATAAGAGATGGGGCACCGGGCTGATACTGAAGATCTCACAGCAATAAACAAGAATTGGAGCAGGACAAAGCATGTTCTATGGTTAAAAAAGATAACAAAGAAATAGTATCTAACATATGTGAAAAGTGCCACATATAATTTGAATGTAACATGGAGCTTCACACCAAAAAAGAAAATACCTGGTGTGGATATCTGAAGGAAAAATTAAAAAAAACATCGACATGAACATCATATTCCTTTTGGTGAAGGACTCCAGGTACATACAAACCATAACCCTCCCCTGCCACCAACACCATCACCACCAGATTGAAACCATCATTTTTAGGATTCTCAAATAATTCTATCTGGACTAAGGGTGTAACAGAAGGCAGAGGCTTAAATAGTAACAAAGCAAAAGCTAGTTTACTTAAGTACCAAAAGTGAAAACTTGGAAAGGGAAAACTGAAAGGTTAAAGAGATACTAGTTCATTCTTTACAATAGTTTCCTAGAAACAATCTGCATTAAATTCCAAACTTAAAGTTTTGGAACTTAAAGTGGCAAAACTTAAAATACTTCTGCCACAGTGACGGGAATAAAGATAAACTTGTTCATGATCATTTAAATGGCTTTTTTGTGCCCTGGTAGATATATAGATGATATGAGGGGTCTATTTCCAAGATATAAAGTGTGCAGAAATAATTCAGAGTGCTGAATAGTATCACAGATTTTAGCGTTATGCAATCACAAAAAAAAATTATAAGAAGAGACACCAGATAGGTCTTTTTCTAGTTCCAGGATATGGAGCTTAAAGTGGCTGGTAAGAGATAACTGAGGATCAGGTCCATTTTGCTTGTAAGACTTAACATTGACAACAAAGAAGAAAATGTATGTGAATAGCTGATTTTTTTTCTTATATTACAGGCAGGGGAAAATAAATTTTTAAGATTACATTCCTCAGTTTACATTAGAATCAACATGGAAGAAATTTGATCCTCATTGCTATAGCACCCAACTTAGTGGGGTCCTGTTTTTAACAATGATGTTTTAATATCACTATGGTGAAAATAATGATTCATCACAAGAGCAGTCCATGCTCAAATAACTGCTATATTTTGAATACCACTGTGTACAGCTTCTCAATAAATTAGCACAGACAATTAAGCACAGGTGTTTTGAAAGAATCTTGTTAGTTGTCCAAGATACCAGAATATACGAATAGAATGCTTTTCTCTCCCTAGGAGAATTTCTGTTTAAAAAAAAATCCAAAACGCTTTCCAACTAATGATAAGTAACTGATATAACAAGAATTGACAGGTCACAACTTGATCCTTCAACCTAATTCAAAGCTGCAGATTTTATAAAGTTTTAAATGTGTTTAAAATATGCAAAAACTCAACAGGAAATTCCTGGTTTAAAGCACCTGCTATCTTCGCCTGAACATTCAAAATATTAATGAAATTAACTTTTAAAGTGCATCTCTTGAACCGTACTGATAACTGGTATTCTGCAAAAGTCTAGCTAAAGCATATTTTTAATATGTAGTCATTTTATTTCTCAGATAAGATTACATGGCATTTTAGAATACAAAAGCATTTTTATAAATGTTTTAGAACATAGAAATGAACTTCTTAAAATATATGCTAACACTGTATTTGCAAAAAGAAAAACAAGGCAAAATACATTTTCTTTTACTAAAGGAGTGCAAGTGGAAAAAATCTCCATAAATACTGCAAAGTTCTTACTACAAAACCACATTATATTCTATGAACAGTCATTTAAGTATTTCAGAATATTTAATAATGATTTAATACTATTTGTTTTCTCTAGCAGTTTTAACAATTAAGATTACAGGAAGGAGTGATGGCTAAAATATCAAATTTTTAGCAATCCTGAAGAACACCTAAAAAATGGTATACTTAAGTTTTAAGCTTTGATTGTCTCCCTCATAATACTTTTAATTATTTTTATTATGCAACAGAATATTAAGGAAATAAAAGAAAGTTCTCCAATTAATATTTCCTAGGAACATAAGCAAACTCTTTTTTATAAACTTAATTATATTCATGTTTATACATTATAAATAGTTTCAATAGGATCGTTCTCATTTCTGAACAGTCTTCAGAAAGGCTTTTAAGAAGTCTTGCAGGTGAACAAGCTTCAACAAATTTCTGATGTCTGGCAGTCAAGGAGGGTTGTATCTGTTACCTGCGTTGTTCTGATAATGATTTAAAGTAGGATTTTATTTTAAATGATCTTTGTAAAAATTTAGTGCTAATATTTGACTGTCATTCTGTACAAGCTAGGTGTCACAGTGTCACCAGTTGTTCTATTCTAGCTGAGTGAAAAGCAAAGTAAAAAGGGATGATTTCTCCATACATCGATATTTTTTCTTTATTTTACCATCATGCTCAAGCCTGTAACTTTCAGTTGGGAGAATAATTAAAAAAAAAAAAAAAAAAAAAGTTCTTTCTGTTTCTTGAAAATGTATTTGTCAATAAAGTGCATTTGTGGGGTTCTTGGGTTTAGGCATAACATAGAGTGTTCCTTGGTATTATATGATAGTAATCTTTGAGACCCCTATGATGAAAACAGTCTAAAGGAGCACTAAATTCAGCTGGCTAACTAATACACATTAAATAACTTTTCTCTATACAATATATGTATCTCAATATGTCTTTGTCTTTCTGTGTGTGTTTGAACACATGTACAATTGTGTCTTTTCATGTTTGGACCATGAAGGAAATATAACTGATAACAATAGATCCTCCAGAAGCTGCATACCTCTATTACATTTTCCAATAGATAATCTGAGTTTAAATGACAGTTTGAGATGGTTACTAATGTAGAATAATTTTCAATATCAATCAAGAGTTTGTACTATCCAATATCACACACTCGGCACTCAATATGAATTAACAATTAACTGCTGTGAGTTTAGAATCTCATACAGAAATCAATGGGCTACAGTCTTCTGCTTTCTGAGCACTTTATTCCCCTGCCAATCATTATATGTTATGAATGTCAACACCTTGACCATGGAAACTGGACGAAGTTCGAGCATAAACATCTAAGTTCATAAATTATTAAAATAATTGGATTTTTAAATTTATGATTTAAAAATGTTTGTCTTTACTAGCCTATTTGTCCACTGTAAAATTTAGAATGATACTTTAATTTTTTTTCTGATATCAATTTTATCTTTTTCTTGTGTTCACTTTAATATGTGATTGACTCCTTAGGGGTACAGAGTGCTGCATGCAAAATTCTAATCTTTAAATTACTGTATTTATATTGCCAGTAGAGAGCAGTAAGTTGCTATCTTCTTTTAAATTTAGACACAAAATCTTTTAGATAGCAGAAGAAATGAAAACCTTTTGGTCAGAAAGAAGCCTACCTTCAAAGTGATTGGCTGAGAATACAGCTAAGATATACCAACTCTGCCAAATAGCATGTTAAATTGTATGTTCTTTTGTTCTTAACAATTCCTTACATTTATAAGCCTATCACAATAGCTGCTGAATATCTTGTAATTTAGAATCTGTTTTATAATGTAGTGAAAATGTCTTTTCGATACTTTCTCTTTTCACCGACCTTCTCTTCTTGCATCACAATCATATTGCCATCAGCAGATTCCACAACGTTTTGTGCTCCATTGCATCTCACTGTCAAAAACTGCACACGGTATTCAAATATTCAACCCTGTGTAGAAAGGTATGTATTTCTCTCACATGTTGAGTGATATTTTCATAAGAAATATAAAGCCAACATATGAAGTTTAGGTCTTGATCAGAACCTCTGAACAATCTTTTTAACCAACCTTTTATGCAGATATATCTCAGCATATTAAATTCTGTTTCATTTCATTAGACAGCAAATGAATATTCTAATATTCAGTTAAAATCAGTTAAAAAATTTGATTGAATAGTTTAGAAATGCATATATTCTCTTAAGTATTTACATGCATGTCGGCTGTTATGTGATACTATAAGTTATATTTAATGTACTAAGAAACTTTGGGTTTCAATATCAAAATGACAGAAGGTCTTTGTGAATAACTGATGTTTCAGCACAGCCAAGTCCCAAATGAAGAAAAATCCATTAACCCCCGTCTGAATTAGGCATATATTAGTCCTTCTTACATAATTAAAATCAGGGGAAAAAAAAAAAAAAGCAGTCCAAAGAGAAAGGATTTTTTCCGACACTTAAAAAAGCATGTGGAAAATCAAGAAAATTAGTCCTGCAGTTTTCTAATGGTTTCCACAGCTACTCCAAAAGCAATATTGCCGCCTTTTGGTCAGATAGATACCTTAGTGCTTACAACACTCACTTAGGTTGTTGGGAGACGTAAGACAGCTAAGGTCTGGTTTGGGTTCACTTCTACATCTCCTGTTCCACAGAAAAGTAAACAGTTTCAAACTGTCGAAATAGTATATATTTATATATATATATATATATAAAAATATAAAATACTGTACATATATATATAAAATAGAATTGGGTAACAAGAAAATACAAGTACCTCTTTCAAGCTGAAAGTATTTAATCAACCTAGGATGACAGACCTTGTGCTTGTCAGTGAACTTAATTTTTTCAAAATGAATGCATGTTCACCTTTGGACTCTACTACTTAAAGTTCATCCTTGGAGAGTTTTGGTAACAATGTATGTAAAATTTCAATAGGTTTCATCGAGAAGCATCTTTCAGAAAGGCATATTTATTCTAATTTTATGTTTTCTTATGGAAATTAATCTTCCTGTTTATTTTTTTTTCCCCTGGATTTTATTTTAATCTCATTTATTTTGCAGATATAAAATTTAACTGAACATGACTTTCTTCTTAAGGCACATGTTCCTTCATGGTTTTTGTTGTTTGGATTCTTATAGTGTTAGAACTGTAACTCTAAAGGTGTTTTAAAGAGGCTGTGTTATAATTTGGAAGCTATTTTTAATGCTTCCTTTAAAAACATCAGTCGGTGCAATATAAAAGATAAAATGGTTTAATAACATTTTTATTTTATACTCCTTAGTGCTGCTTTGAAGCTGAATGTCCATTCGTTACAAAGAACCAGACAAAGTTTCTCAATTGAAAAAGACAAGTGATATAAAAAGAGCAGCGTGGCTTGCTACAGAGAGTTCTTTATGGATCAGTAGTTTGTTCACAACCATGCTTCTAATGGGCCATCACAGAGGAATGTGTTTAACTGCATTACAGTCTAATCAGACGTGGCATGTGACAAACGTGCCTGATTTAACTCTAACAACTGCTAGACTACTTATCAGAATACAGGTTGACCAGTCAACAACAAAATAAAGCCCAAATAGTATTGTATACTGAAGATAGATGTGAATACTTGGAGAGAGTTGTAATGTCTGAAAACACAGTTATTTATAAAAGTACAAAGTTTTTATTATTTTGATGGTAAAAAATTCAGACTACTAGTTTAACTTTATGTTAATGCCATTAGTCTACTCTCTGAAGGGAAGTATGTTTCCTCTTGCATGACTTGCTGAGGGCATACAAACAAGACATAGGGAAAGAAAACTGGGAAACTAAACTTGAGTGACCATTCTGTAAGAAACTATCAGTGTCAGCCCAAAAGAATAAGCCTACTATTTGGAATGTCTTTTTATTTTCCATATTTGATTTTTTTAAAAAAGAGGATGTATGTAGGAGAGCCTATTAAAAAGATAGATTAATAGACAGACCAATTATGCAGAAAAATTACTGGTGAGATTTTTTTTTGTCAATACTGTTCTGAGACCCTCCCAGCATCTGTTAGATCAGGAGTCATTCTGTATATGTGAATCTTTCTGCATCTACTGAAGCATGTTTTGTTAACAATCTATGGAAATAAACAGATACATGGGAATGTATCTGTAATGGTAATGATGTAATGGTAATTTTCTGTGTAACTGGGGTGTAATTATAATGTGTCTCATAAAACCAGCTCTTGGACTATTATATTCTGCCAATACACCTTAACCCTGACTACGACTGACCATCTCCAGAGAGGAGATGTCTTTTTAAGTCTTCAGGAACATTTAGGCATTGGCCTCTCTGCTTGTATTACTACACAAGGATGCCAATTAATGTCATTTGCAATGTGGCATCTTGTCCATTAGAAATGGGACTAAACCCAGTAAATCATTTTGCACGAGCAATTGAATAGCTGTCAGAGGGTAACACTTTCTGTCACTACTGATCTGGTACAGATGTGAAGAAGTGATCTACAGGTGTAATGCTCTATCTTATTACCAGCTATATGGATCGTCCATCCTATTTATCTTTAATTATTTACTTTTGTATTTTATTTGTTTCTCTTTGTTCAGGAAGAAATGCCCTCAGTCTTCAGCAATGCTCAAAGACAATTGAGGTCTTTTATTTTTAAATGTAATATTGAGCCTGTATGTTAGGGGAAAGAAAGAAAAGATAAGCCTTCTTCTTCCACATGTAAATATAAGGTATCGATTTCCTCTTTTATTCTGTTTCATTCTGTTACATTTTCTTTTTCCCATTCTCAAGATATGAGAAATCTTTCTGAATGTCAGGATAAAAACCTTATATAAGAGGATGAGACCATTTGACTGGGGGTGTTGTAGCTCAGGATTCTAACTTTATCTGAAGGGCGACTTTGACTTCTTGATCTTCGGGTGTAATATGCTAGGAAAAGAACAAAAATGTGGCTATTGTGTGTGAAAATTCCTGGGATAAGATGGCTAATTCTAGTCACAATGCTTTTAAATAATGAGCTTATTCTTCACCTATTACCACTGTAGCAAGTCATCTCGTGTTTCAGCACTGCAGCATCTCAGGACACATCCTATCCATTTAAAGCATCTGCAAAACTCCTTTTAGTTAAAACCCTACTGAGTATTGATTAAAACTCTAAAAGACAGAGAGACAGATGAGGAGGGGAGAGAGGGGAGGGGAGGAGAGGGGAAGAGAGGGGAGGGAGGGGGAAGGAGAGGGAACTTTTAAGAACCGAATTTGACAAAAACCAGGGAAATATGTTAGGTTTTGAGTTGCATCGTATTTATATATTTTAAAATTACTACATTAGAATTGGAGTGGGTTAATCTTTACCTTATGTAGTAAATATTGCAGAAATGTTAAACTGAAGGTTGATTTCCTGGAGTTCAGCTCAGCAAAGACTGGTTTATACATAGATTTTAGATGGGGTAGAGGAGTTCATCTAGGATTACTACATGCCTAACTTCTGCCCCCATGTATCTTTAGAGTAATTGATACACTCATCTTTCTCATGGTCTTCACAGTTGTTCCCAGAAGCCCTAAGGACACAGATAAGCAATATAGTTCCAAATCTTGTATTAAGAATGGCAAGGAGCCTTGGATCATGTTAATTTGCATTGACTACGGGACTTGGAGGAATACATGCATTCAAAAAGTCTTTTGGTTTCTCCAAACCAAGAATTATATACTTATCCAGGGCCTAAGGTATCAGGAGCAGGATTTAGACCTGCCCAAAGGATTTATACCTGCCAACAGGATGTTGTAAGTTGTCATGTTAAACACAAACATTAAGAGTTTAGGACCACCTTGTCACTTCTTGTAAAATGTTTTTGATTTACTAATGATATTAACATAAGGAATAAATAATAGTAATAAGCAGTTATCAAAGCTGGTCTTCCTTCTCTCATGTTTTTCAGTCTTTCCTTGTGAGATATTTCTGTTAAATTATTCTTATTTTTGCAAAGTGAAAAAGAATGCAAGTGTGACAAGGTTGTACTGATGAAACTAGTGGCATCACTGTAACCATGAAGCCACATCTTCAACATCTTTGAAGCAAAACAAGAGCCTAATGCAAAAGTACAAGGAGATACTTTGAAAGAAAAAGCACAGGATTATTTCAGAGACTGTAGAGGTATAGATGTAAATTGCAAATCCATAACTACTAATAAATCAGCTGAGAGCTGGGGAGAGTCCATTTAGGGCATAATTTAAGCATGTATAGAAATGTGGCACAGCCTATTGCAGATACGTCTGCAGATAGCATAGGTGGAATAATCTTTAGATTGCTTACAACACAGAAAAACACATAAACTGAATGCAGATATACCTCTTTTCTTCAGAATTGTGTGTGCAAATGATCAGTACTGATACTAAGCTAGCACTTTGTCATCACACAAGAAAAATGTACCTTTATTTCTTGTACCGGTAATGGTACCCCACCTCTGAGACTCAGTTGTAACTGGCATATGACTCAATCTATGTCATGCTCTTATGGTGGGAAAATCTTCATCAGCCTTTTAGGCAGAGTTCATTGTCTTTGACAATGAAGCAAAGTGAACCATCAAAACAGAGCCTGGTCAAAGCTCTTATTCTGTTTAAATTTTATTTTCAACATCTAAAAAGTGAAAATGTATTCATCTACATTACAATGAATATTTATTTGATTAATATGCACAGAAGAAATATTGCATTTGTAACAGAAATATAGAAAAGAAAAAAATAATCAAATGTATTACTGTGGTTTAATAAGTTATTCAATACGTCATCTACTATATATGCATTTCTCAGACTGTAGCAATAGAAAATAATGTGACTTTGCTTACCAGTAAGCCTTTTGTTATTTGATATTTAGCAGTGCTTCTTAATTTACATATACAGCACACCGTGAAAGTACAGACAGGTATTACAACTGATGAATGGTGACCTGTTAAGCAATAATAATTTTACAAGTATCTGAGTCCTATCTTATATTTAGATAGTATAATTAAGATTTACCATCTCAGAAAGAAATGGGGTTGTTATAAGCACAAGCATAGTGAAAGTTTATTTCTGCTTTTTTTCAAGGCAATTTAGACAGAAACACAGAGAATGTAAACATATCTATTTTGATTTTGCATAAGAAAAAGGTGTCAGGATTTTCAGTTGTTTAAGATTCCTACTGAGTTTTATGAGACCTTTGAATGTCAAAGTATTTCTATGAACGGAAAAACAATTCCTCTTTTGACAAGTCCTCCAAATTTGGCTTTCCTACAATTTGACCATCTGTTTGTGCTGGACCTGGATTCCTGTGATACTGGCAATGGCCAGTATTGTCTCAGGTGGTGAATGGAAGAGAAGAAATGGTGACATATGGTAGTAGAATGCTTAATCCAGCTAGGCAAAAACAAATTGTACTACATAAAAGCAATTACAGTTTTTCTTTTATACACTGAACATACAGAATGACATATTAAAGATTTTAGTTACTTACATTTTTTAAGGACTTAGTAAAAATTACTTAAATGTCTTTAGGCAAAAAAAAACAGATAAAAACGATTTTGCAACCTTCATTCTGAGTTGGGGGAGTAAGAAAGTGTTTATGCTATCAGTTTAGGTGATGAATTTAGGTCTAATAAAGAGTGTAAAATTTTCCCTTCATAATCAACCCAGGTACCTCAAAAAGGACATTTAGAACACCTAAATGAATTTACAGGTGCCTTCCTTATGTTGTTTAGAATACTCTCCATAGTCTTTAAAGTAGAGAAGTGGAAAATTGTTAAATATTCTTATCTTCTCACAAGAAGATCCAGTTGTTTTAAATCTATACCTTTTGACTATCCACAGTTTTGGGGAACAGCATATAGAAACAGGCTTTTCAAACAACTAGAATGGACAGCTAGTGTCATGAAATTCCAGAGAAACAGTTTTACTTCCCATGTCCTGTAAAGCTGACAAATTCTGCACAGCAATGCAGATCAAGAACATCTCTTTGTGGTGGAGCACTGTGCTCTCTTCTACTCAAGTTAAGACAAATGGTCTTTCTTTGTATGAAATCTTCACTCTGATACTCCATCAGTCAAAACAAATCCTATCCAGAGACTGATGTGGCCATTTATTTTTGTATATTCTACAATATAAATAATGTGCAGAGAAATCACACACCTTGTGAGGCAGGAACCAAAAAAAAAAAAAAAGGAAAAAGAAAATAAAGAATTCATGCACAAAGAAAAGTAAAAGCAAAACCCTCTCCCTCTCTACCACCCCCAACCCACACATAAAGCCATGGAAAAAAGTTCTGTTTAAGGTACAATCTCTTTTCCATAGATAACCTCTGAAAAGGTTAATCTGCTTAATGCATAAGCACTGTAACTAACACACATAATTATGTTTTCCACTTAATATATTTTGTATAGAGTTCTGCATTTAGGTTTTCTAAAGAAATGGCCCTATGGATACAACAGATTCCAATACCTACAACATTTTAAGGGTTGGGTTTAGGGCTCAGTACAATGAAGTGGAATGACATTTAATTACTGATGTGCAGCCATTCAGTTCAGCTAATTATGATCCCTGGAGTTTAGTCATCATATGTAATTAACTTTTACTTTCATAAAAGCTTAATGTGCTGCAAAAGCAGCAATGGCTATGAATGTTACACTTCAGGATTGCTGTCAGAATTCAAAATGAATTCTAAAAGACAATTTTTCTCACTAAGTGTTAATATAGCCATCTGCTCTTAAACAATGTAAATTTGTTTTAATAGGAGCACAGATATCATTATCTATGTTGGGTTGGTTTTTTTTTTTTTTTAATTTTATGGTCACAGTAACCACAGTATAAGCAAGCAGGAGAATAATTCAGCCCCAGACAAGCAATCACAATCTACTGAAATAAAACTAGCAAAAAGACTGATGAGCAGTTTTTGAAAGGCCAGCTGGATTTTCTTCTGCTTTGTTTTGTGAGATATTTTTAAAGAACATCTTTCAAACCATTGCAATTACTAAATCTTAATTTGATTTGTATTTCTAGAGCATCTTAGTAGTAACTATGAAATATAAAGGTCCATATACAGCTATTTACCAAAAATAATGGATTTTTAGAGAGTGGGTTGACTTCCTTGTGTGTGTTTAGTCAGCTTTTACTGATCTTTGTTACAGAAAAGGGAAAATAAATCAAAGTGTTTTCTTAAGAAAAGAGAAGAACTCTATCCAGTTACATCAAAATCTTGAGTTATGCTTAGCAAGGCACTTAACAGTGCATCTGTATGATACAATACAGTCAAGTGCAGGGATATACCAACGAGCTCAGAGTAAATGGGTGGGGGTACCAAAGAACTGTCAGACTTTGGTGAAAGATTCTAATCAGGGTCAAATAATCCATTGCTCTATCGAATTAGGTTACCTATTAACAGCATGCTATCGCATACACGTTGAACAGGTGTATTCAGTATAACCCTGGAGAATCCAAAACACATACCCATATTTATGATATTTGTGAGGATTACTGCTGAACAAGACAATTATTTTAACAATGTTGATGGCACTGGCAGAGTTCAAGCTCAGGCAGGGGAGACAACAGGAACTTCGCCACAAGGCAGGAGATTAAATCTGCTCAGCCCAGCTCTGTTCAAGGTGAGCCCAGGCCAGCCCTAAGACTACACTCTCAAGTCAGGAGATACAAAAAATACAGAATGGCAAAATAATTTTTACTGGGCTACAATGTAGTATCTGCATTACCTCACTGTGTGAGGAATTGTAGAGTGACAGAAGAGATTAGCCCTAGCTAAAAAAAAAAAAAAAAAAAAAAAAATAAAGAAGGTGGTAATCAAAATTATATACTTTTATGAACTTTTAATAAGACATAGAACACCTTTTACAAATACAAGAGAACATAAGTTTGGCCAAAGGCCAGGAGGAGTTGCCAATGGCAGCAATATGATGGAAATTATAAAAGTTGTAAAGTTTCTGAAATACTCTGATACTCTCTAAGTAGTCTAACCATAGCACAGAAAATCAGAATAATTCAAGAAATCACAGGATAACAGGGTTAGACTAAATTAGGTCTCATATACCTGTAAAAATGTTCCTTGCGTATTTGTATTAGTGTAGATTTATGTTACAGATGAACTAAAATTCTATTAAGAATAAACTAAAATTCTGTTTTGGGATGTTTTCCCATTCATAGCAGAATTTCATTCATGTTAAAATTCCTATTTGTAGATGCAATGGAGGAATTTAACTGAAAATAGGACAAGGTTTCCTGCTATTCTGGCTACCTCATAGAATTTATTTTAAAATGAAGAACTTACACATTTTCCATAGTATGATTCCTTTCTCTGTTAAGTTGATACTATTATACTAATACACTTACATTTATTTAAAACTATATTGCATTATTTTGACTTTATTTTATAGTCTTTATGTATTTCAATGGAATTACTTAAAACTCACTTCTGAAAATTATATTTGTGTCATCACGGCGAGTCTTTCAATGTTCTTCTAGAGGGCAGAACATGTGTGTCAGTTAGATTGGATCTTACACTGCAACCCTTCAAATTCAAAATTAAGGACACCATTTTAATGTGAGCATAATTAAATATTGGAACAAGCATCCAGTCTCGTCCATGTATCTATAATAATTTTGCATGTCTGGATCACTACAGAGAAGTACAGTTGTCTTTTATAAACAAGACCTCCCTCAGCCAAGTTGCATTGTTTTGTTAATGTTAAACCCTAAGATACCAGGTTCAGTACAACTATAGTCTGACAATAATAGATGGCCTTAGGCAAGTAAGAAGTCATTCATATAATTCTTTTTTCCTTCTAGTCATAAGTGCAAAGAATCTGTGCAACTATGATTTGGCCCTTATAAAGACTTGGTAAATATTTGTTTTTTCTCATGTGTCATGCTGCAAGACCTCACTAGAATTAAGTAGTCAGTTAGTATCAATCACACAGTTTTACTGTTGCCAGCCCCAAGTACAGACAAGTTCAAATGAGGGTTTTAGTGAATAGGATGCTCTGACTTCAGACACAGGCAGATTTAACAAGTTCAGATTTCAATTAATATTTTCTTTGCATTGATTAGGGGACTTTTGCTTCATTGACCCCTGACAACCAATTACTGAATTCCAAATACAGACTGGATGTAGAGTTAGGCTGGTATATCTCATATAAAATCAATTGTTATATTTCAAATAGTATATGTGCTGATATTTGTTTCAGCTCTTTGAAAATTATTTTTCTTATTTATCTATCTAATTCCAATAATTAGCTTCTTAAATGGAGTAAAGTAGTTCAAGGACAGATGTATCTGATCCTCAGAGAAATGGACTGTTAGTCTTCGACCCATGGTATATGCAGATCAATGTATCTCCACTCTTTTATGTTCCCCTATTCCTTTAAAAGTGCTGTGTCCAATTCATTATTGTATTGAAATAATTTTCAGCGTTCTACATATCGGGATTTACATCCTTCTACTAAATGTGTATGTTTCACGCAAACTTATCCCAAGTGTATCGATCTGCATTTTCCAAGGAGAATGTCATCATGTTCCTTTTTTTCCTAAAGCCAGTTTAAATAATTTTTTTTTGTACAATATCTCACCTGCATGAGCATGTGAGATGTTGTACAAAGATGTCCTTCCAATCTGTGCTGGGTTTGTGCGGCAAGTTTTTGGTATGGGGGCAGGAGTTACACTGATGTTCTCCTGTGAGAAGCTTCTTGAAAGCTCCCCTGGCTCCAAGTAGGACCCTGCTCTGGCTAAAGCCAAGTCACTTAGTGATGGTGGCTGCACCTCTGTGATAACATATTTAAGAAGGGGAACCTGGAAGGGGGTTGGAGGACTTTGAGGAGGAGTTACAAGAAGGACACCTATGTGAACATTGAGGCCAGTGGAAGGAAAGAGGAGGAAGGGGGGAAGGTGCACTGGAGCAGAGACTCCCCTGTATCCCGTGGTGAGATGTCATGGCCACTCCCCAGCCACCTGTGGAGGTCATGGGAGGAGCAGGGACCTGCTTGCAGCCCGTGGAGGACCCCCAGACTCTATGGGAAGAAGAAGTCCCCGCTGTTATAGTTCAGTGCTGGGAGGGCTGCAGCATGTGGGGGTGACCCATGACAGAACATCTTCAGAAGAATGCATCCTGTGGGGAGAACTCACAACAGAGAGAGTCTGTGGAGGACTGTATCCCGTGAAAGGGACGCCACGTAGAGGAGGGGGAAGAATGCAGAAGAGTGCTTCTCCTCTCCTTGTCATGAAAAACCAGCAGACTGACTGCACTCCCCATCCCCTGCCTCTGTAGCTGAGGGACAAGGTAGAAAAATAGGGAACAAAACTGAGCTGGGAAGAAGGGAGGGGTGGGGGGAGGTGTTTTTAAGATATGGTAATGCTTCTCACTGTCCCATTCTATTTTTTCCTTAGTGTTTTGAGTTGAAGTGATGACTTTTTTTTCTTCCCCTAACAAGACTGTCTTTTGCCTACGACCATAATGGGTGAGCTACCCCTCCCTTCCATATCTCCATTCCTAAGCCTTTTGTTTCATTTTTTCTCTCCCAGTGCTGAGGGGGAAGGGGTGAGTGAACTGCTGTTTGGTGCTCAGTTGCCCTCAGGGCTCAAACCACAACAACATTTTGAATTCTTTTTTAAATTGCTCATTACTCCAAGCTTCTGAATGGCAATACTAGTTTATTTGTGGCATAAAATTTGAACAGCTGCTGTGGCTACTAAGGGAAACCTCTGTTTCTTGTCTCATTGCAGAATTAACACTCGAGCACACATACTTATTAAAACTTATGAAACACTCCTGAACCTCATAGGCTTAATGCTGTAAGTTTTAGGGCTTAAAACGGAAATTCCATTTAGCATCTGTTGAATCTTAACATCTATCAATTCTACTCTAAATAGCTATTTTATCTCTTTCAACTGGTTATCTGACATCATCAATTGTAATGTTGACCACATCATGATATGACTTAGCCTTGCCAGCTTGGTGAGTTTTAGTGGACCTTAGATATTAAACCTGCTCAAATACTGTATTCATATAGCAACTGTACAAGACAGAAAGTATTCCTTTCTACTCCAGTCACTGCCATTCATTGTCCAGTTATTCTTATATAGGACAGCACACTAGCTAATGCAAGACTTGGTACTTCCATCTCATCACATTCACTAAACAGAATACATTGGCTTGTTTAGTTTCTGCTTTATTAAATTAATTGTTATCTAATAGGAATAATAACTCTCTTATGGCTGTATTAAAAATGGAAACAATATCGAGTAATTCTAGAATTATCATGGGAAGTGGTACTTTAATGTTGATCTCTGTTATATTAGTCATTATAGTAATAAAAAAAATCCAGAACCACATTTTTCTCTATTGTTCAGTATATAACTGTTAAGGTAGTTCCCATATGATATTTACTATCGTTAATGGCTTAGACGTTCCACCAATAATATATGTTCTCAGACACTTTCTAACTTCTCCATGAGCGCTACTGATTTCTGTATTCTTCTTTACAATTGAAGAAATTTATTTCTGTATTTTCTCTAATATTTGCCAAATGCCTTTTTTTTTTTTTTTAAAAAAAAAAAAAAAAAAAAAAGAAGGGATTGAATCTTAGGTACTTAACAAGACTATGCTTTGAAAACAGGAAAAATATAGAACAAAGTTTATTTTGGGCTGATATTCTTAACTTATGCCATTTTCACAGAATCATAGAATCATGGAATCATCAAGGTTGGAGAAGACTTTGAGTATAATCCAGTCCAACCATTAACCTAACACTGACAGTTCCCAACTACACCATATCCCTCAGCGCTAAGTCGAACCTACTCTTAAACACCTCCAGGGATGGGGACTCCACCACTGCCCTGGGCAGCCCATTCCAGCACCTAACAACCCCTTCTGGAAAGAAATGCTTCCTAATATCCAGTCTAAACCTTCCCTGACACAACCTGAGACCATTCCCTCCTTTCCTATTGCTTGTTACTTGGTTAAAGAGACTCATCCCCCGCTCTCTGCACCCAATCCCTTCCCTGTCCCTGCTGGCCACGCTATTGCTGACACAAGCCAGGATGCCATTGGCCTTCCTGACCACCTGGGCACACTGCTGGCTCCTGTTCAGACGGCTGTCAATCAACACCCCCAGGTCCCTCTCTGACTGGCAGCTCTCCAGCCACTCCTCCCCAGGCCTGTAGCGCTGCTGGGGGTTGTTGTGGCCCAAGGGCAGCCCCCGGCATTTGGCCTTATGGAAACTCCCCCAGTTGGCCTCAGCCCATGGCTCCAGCCTGTCCAGGTCTCTCTGCAGAGCCTCCCTACCCTCGAGCAGATCAACACTCCCGCCCAACTGGGTGTCAGCTGCAAACTGACTGAGGGTGCACTCGATCCCCTCGTCTAGATCATCAATAAAGATGTTAAACAGGAGTGGCCCCAAAACCGAGCCCTGGGGAACACCACTCGTGACCGGCCGCCAACTGGATCTAACTCCATTCACCACAACTCTTTGGGCCTGGTCGTCCAGACAGTTTTTTAGCCAGCAAAGTGTGTGGTCATCCAAGCCACGAGCAGCCAATTTTGTCAGGAGAATCCTGTGTGAAACAGTGTCAAAGGCCTTACTGAATTCAAGGTAACAACATCCACAGCCTTTCCCTCATCCAATAAGCAGGTCACCCTGTCGTAGAAGGAGATCAGGTCTGTCAAGCAGGACCTGCCTTTCATAAACCCATGCTGACTGGGCCTGAGCATCTGGTTGTCCCGCATGTGTTGTGTGATGGTACTCAGGATGAGCTGCTCCACCCATTTCCTGGGCACCAAAGTCAAGCTGACAGGTCTGTAATTTCCCAGATCATCCTTCTGACCCTTCTTATAGATGGGCATGACACTGACCAATTTCCAGTCAGTTGGAACCTCCCTGGTCAGCCAGGACTGCTGGTAAATGATGGAAAGAAGCTTGGTGAGCACCCCAGCCAGCTCCTTCAGCACCCTCGGGTGTATCCCATCTGGTCCCATAGACTTGTGTGTGTCTGTGTGATGCAGCAGGTCACTGACTGTCTCCTCCTGGATTGCAGGGGGGTCGTTCTCCCAGTCTCTGTCTTCTGGCTGAGGAGGCTGGATTCCCTCAGTACAACTGGTCTTGTTATAAAGACTGAGGCAAAGAAGGCATTAAGCACCTCAGCCTTCTCCTCATCACTTGTTGCCATGTTTCTTCCTGCATCTAGCAGGGGATGGAGTCTCTCCCTCGTCTTTCTTTTGCTGTTGATACAGAAACATTTCTTGTTGTCCTTGATTGCTGAAGCCAAGTTAATTTCAAGCTGGGCTTTAGAGCTCCTGATTTCCACCCTGCATAACCTCACAGCCTCATTTTAAATGTAAATATCTTATCTGCCTACTTGCCTACGCCAGAATTGATCATATTTCAGGCCATCAGATATGCTTACTATCTTTCTGCACCACATTGCTACTGCTGTGCATTGTTTGTATGTGTGCAGTCTTGTTTACAGCCTTGTCTTCTGTGTCTCCAGAGGTGTCTGTAGTCTTAAATGAAAAATTTGAGGTCACATTTTATTGAACAAATCTCTGCTAATTACCTCCAGTAGACCACTTGCATCAGCAGCCATCAACAGCCTAATGAGCTAAGTTGTGTTGAAAGGTCCCACACCAATGCAAAGCAGAAAATTTGGGGCTAATTTGTTATCTTTACTAATTAAAAGTGATTGTTTTTCTTTAGTCTCAAATAAAACCAATACCTTAATACAAATATATTCAACTTTAACTAAGATCTGGGATTAGCAAGAATAGTCTTTATCAGTTTCCAAAATATTATTTTAAATTAAAATTGATGGAAGAGCTCTTTTATCTAACCAAACCTCTTAGGTAGGGGGTTGAATTGTGTAAATGAATAGTAACACTGGTACAGAAATGATAGAACTTGATGAGTGACAATATTATGTAAATTATATTTTAAAAAGCCTTTATTTTTTTATTTGGTGAGTACGATGTCAAAAGAATTCAGTCCTGGTCATTTGTATTGGGTTTGGATAGGATGGATTTAACTTTCTCCATATCAGCCCTCGTAGTGTTGAGCTTTGAGTTTGTAGATAGAACATTTTTGATAACACCCCAGTGTTTTGGATACCACTGTGGATTGTTCACACAGCATCAAGGATGTGTCTCCAACCTCCCTCCTCCCTAAAAGGCTCTTAGGCTGGGTGTGGGCAAGAAGCTGGGAAGGGACATAGTAAGGACATCCAATCCAAACTGAGCAAAGGGATATACCCTACCAATGATGTCATGGTCAGCAACAAGAGCTAAGAGAAAGGGAAGCAGGATCATTCATTATTAAGGCCTTTGCCTTCTGAAGCAACCACTATACATACTGAGGCTCTGCTTCGTGGGAAGTGGCAGGACTTCACCTACTAATGGGTCTTTTTGTTTTTCTCTGCTTCCACATAATGGCCTTTGCTTTGCTTCATTAAACTGCCTTTATCTCAATCCATGAGGTTTTAATCTTATTTTCTCCCCTGTCCTTCTGAGGAGGTGGAGTGAGAGAATGGCTTGGTAGGCACCTGGCGCCAAGCCATAGTAAACCCACCACAGCATTTCATAAGCACAACCCTCCCTGTTGACCAGGTATTAAACTGATTACATGGATATTGCTGTATTGACGACACCATCTGTCTGGTAAGGTGCAAAACCAAATACATGAGTAAAAGTGATCTTTAGAGATCCAAAGGACATTTCAGTGAGAACAAAATTCTGCATTCTGGCAAAACTCCATCCCAGGCAATTATGTCTGAACTGTTTAAATTCCCCCTATAATTTTAACTGTGTATAAAATTCTACTTTAGTTTCCAACTGCATCATTACTGTGTATTAAGGGGCAAACACTTTATTTTACCCAGTGGCAAGTAGAATTATAAAGGAACCTACCATATCATTATGCTATATCGTTATTAATGAGTATTAAAATCATGAATAAGTTCAAATCAGTAGACTGCTTAGAAGTACAAAATATTCCCAGTGGCCCTGAAGAACATTGACTAAAATATGTTTTTATGTGGATAACACTTAGAGTCTTTCAATCTCTACTATGCTAAGATGCTGTTCAGGAGCCAGCCAATATAGCGATAGGACCCTGACACCAAGTTACCCCTGCAGAGCAGCCCTCAGGGTTAGACTGCCCCCTGATCTGTAGAGAAAGCTTGTGAGGCCAAACTCACGAGGTGGAGATCCAGAGCTCACAGCATCCTCTGGGCTTGAGCACTCAGTCCATGCTAGCACAAGTATAAGCAATCTGAAAGACAGCTGTATGCACAGGAGGTAGGTGGAAAAAACAATGAACTATTCCTGGTTGCCTCAGAGCAGCATACGTGTTAGGATAATACACTTATTTCATATTCATTGCAGTGACATTTACACAATCTTTACTTGCAAGCACAGATAAGAGAAAACTTCTTAGTCTTACACTTGGCTATACTCTAACTCTGGCCATAACTGTATAGATACTGCCTTATTTACTAGCAAAGGGAAGAGCATGCTATCCCATTGATATATCTTCCCCCAGAGGTGTCATTGCAAAAGCTAGATGGGTGACTATGTTGCAAAGTAATGCTTATTCCTTCAAGGTATTTCTAAAACAGAAAAAAGTCTGTGATACTTTTTAATTTCTGTCCACTACTGGAGTAACAGATACATCTAATTTCTTACTCCAGATTGAAAAACATTTTGAAAAACTAAGCATCATCACATATATCTATATAAAAATTCCAACTAGGTTAAGCAGAATGTTAATATGTGTTGGCCTTAGAAATAATTCATATTTCCAACATTTGGTGTGTTTGAATTTTATTTATCTTTAGCTCAATTACAACAAAACCCAAGAAGACACAATGAAGGAATTGAACATGGGAATATGTTACCCAGAGGCATTGTAAAATCTTCATCTGAAAAGAAATTCAAGACCTGACTGGACAGGACCCTGAGCAATCTCCTCTAGCTGACCCTACTCTGAACACAGCTTTGACTGAACCATCTCCTAAAGTCCTGCCCAACTTCAGTAATTCCGTGATGTACGTAAGGCAAGGACTGGGGCCAAGGTTTGAGCTTGGGCCCAAGCTTCAGTTCCTTAGTCATCTTAGTGGCCCTTTGCTGGACTTGGAGTGACATTAGAAAGGTGAGCACAACACCAGAAAAAATGGGTAGATAACAGGAAGATTTGTATATCATTTTATCATTGGTGATAGAAGAAAAAGAGCCAGAAAAACTTTGACCCTGGATATGGTGAGGACAGACTTCAGGCTGCTGAAGCAGCTAGCTTGTAAGGTCCCCTGGAAATCTGTTTCTGAAGTTATTGGAGTCTATGAATACTTTTTAAGAGCAATCTCTTAAGAGTGCAGGAGCAGGCTATTCCAAAGGCAGAAAAGGTCTTCCAACACAGGGCTTTGGGGGTCCTGGGGCCCTTTTTGTTGTCCTTCACAGTGCTGGTAGACTTGTACTCTAATTAAGCTTTGGCCACACAAATTCTTTCATAACAGTGGCAAACATCATCTTTGTATTCCTTCCATGTTGCCTGCCTTTGCTTCCAATGTCTATACACTTTCCTTTTCTTCCTAAGTTCTAGAAGAAGGTCCTTGCTCAGGCAAGATGGACTTCTGCCCCACTTGGAAGTGCCTGCCACTTTGGTTCGTCCATCACATGATACACCCCACCAGGTTTCACTTATGCCAATGATGTCATAGCTCTGGGACTGGGCCAAAGTGTTTATTCCTCATGCTGCACATATTAGTATAAAGACATTTCAAATGTGCTCCAGTGTACTCAGCCCATCATGGGGCAGACTGAAGGACCTCTCTAGCACACCATTCCTCAAACATTGGTGTGACATCCCCGGGCTTATCTCTAGTGAGACTGGTTTTATCCCTTTCTCTCTTCAAATCTAATTTAAAACTCTTTCAGGGAGTCCTGCTAACTCCTGCACAAAGATCCTTTTACCCCTTTGATACAGGTGTACCCCATATGTTGACAGCTAGCCTAGTGTCATGTAGACTGACCCATAAACAAAACCCCCAAAATTCTGCCAGTGACACCAGTCACGGAGCCAGATATTAATCTACTAGGTCTTTGTGTGTCTTCCCTCATCATTCCCTGCAGCTGGAAGGACAGATGAGAAAACTACTTGTGCTCCTGATCCCCTAACCAGTTGTTCTATGGCCTTGAAGTCTCTCTTGATTGCCCTTGGACTTCTTATTGCAACTTCATTACTTCCTACAATAATGAATAATAATCCGAGAACCATACCAGGGTAGGAAGTTTTCTCATCACATCTTGAACCTGAGCTCCAGGAAGGCAACAGACTTCCCTAGTGGTCTGGTCTGCATATTGAGTCTTCTATTTCCCTCAGGATAGGGTGTCCTATTACAATGACCTGTCCATTTTCTTTGTGGAAGTGGTTTTGATGTAGGGCATAGACCTACTTAACCTTGGCAACATGTCTAAGCTGGATGAAGCATCGTCCTCGTTATTGTTCAGTTCCAATTGCAGAACCTTGTACCTCTTATGCAAGGGCACCTGGGAATGTGGGGTAGTTGTGGAGGAGATCCATCTGCTGCGCCAGGCAGAAACTTATCGCCATTGTCCCTATCCCTTAAGTTACCATGTTCTTTCAGATGGAAAGAGGTTAGGGAATCCTCCATAACATGTGTCTGCCTGACAGGCCTGTCTCAGGGGTGGTAGGGTGCAATTACAGTAACCTATCTTTCTTCTGGACTGCCTGATACTCCTCAACTTACTCACCTCATTCCAGAGCTATGCCACTAAATTGAGGAGTTCCTCTGCCTGGGCACACCTCTCACAGGTGTTCTCACTACTGCAGTTTGGTGTAAGAGTAGGGCACACCTGCAGCCTGACACCTGGGTAACAGCATGTTCCCATCAGAGCTCTGTCTGCAAAGCTGCATCAGTCATGGTGGGTGCAGAGTTTAGAGAGG
This sequence comes from Athene noctua, assembly GCF_965140245.1. Taxonomy (NCBI): domain Eukaryota; kingdom Metazoa; phylum Chordata; class Aves; order Strigiformes; family Strigidae; genus Athene; species Athene noctua. Next base: position 68,173,288 of record NC_134039.1, read on the forward strand.
ATATGACCTTCTGCAGGGTGGATACCATTGTTCCCTGGTTGAGCTGGCAGAGTTTCAGTGCCCTTTCTGTGCACTCTTCCACATGAACTGCCACACAAACTGCTGTGCCACGCCCTTGCTGACATGCCATGCCCTCTTTGCCTGCCCTGTTTACAGCATTCCTGATCACTAGCAATCCCCAGAGGCTTCTTTTATAGGTGTGGGAGCTTGGCTGCCATTGATCCTGGCCCTGCCCAGTTCTCATCAGCCACTGTCAGGTGAGCTGTGGGCTCCTAGCAGATCTCTCTGCTCTCCTGAGGTTCCCCCAGTTCAGGAAACCCTCATGTACACTGTGCTAGAGTGCTCTGCTGTGGATTGTGCCAGGACCGGAGCTGCTTGCCTTGGCAACTAAGTGCTAGTTTTGATACTAACCTAGGAGGAGCTGTGGACTCCCTTGAGGGTAGAGAGGACTTACACAGAGATCTGGATAGACTGGAGCGCTCGGCAATCACCAACTGTATGAAATTTAAGAAAAGCAAATGCACGATTCTCCACCTGGGATGGGATAATCCTGGTTGTACATACAAATTGGGGGATGAGTGGAGAGCAACCCCATGGAAAGAGGCCTGGGGGTTTGGGTTGATAGCAACTTGAATATCGTTCAGCTGTGTGCCCTGACAACCAAAAGGACCAACTGTGTCCTGGGGTGCATCAAGCACAGCACAGCTAGCTGTTTGAGGGAGGTGACTGTCTCACTCTACGCTGCACAGGTGCGGCCCCACCTCGAGTACTGTGCCTCAGTATAAGAAGGACATTAAACTATTAGAGTGTGTCCAGAGGAGGGTGTCCAAGAAGGTGAGAGGCCTGCAGAACTTATGAGGAGCAGCTGAGGTCACTTGGTTTGTTCATCTTGGTGAAGAGAAGTCTGAGGGGTGACCTCATAGCAGTTTACAACTTCCTCAAGGGGGGCAGTGGAGGGGCATGTGCTGATCTCCTCTATGGGGACCAGTGATAGAACGTGAGGAAATGGAATGAAGCTACATCAGGGGAAGTTCAGATGGGGCATTAGGAAAAGGTTCTTCATTGGAATGGTGGCTGGTCACCGGAACAGGCTCCCCAGGAAAGTGGTCAGGGCACCAAGGCTGCCAGAGTTCAAGGGGTGCCTGGATGATGCTCCTAGTCATATGGTTTCCTTTTAGGTAGTCCTGCAAGGAGTGAGACTCAATGACCCTTATATGCCCCTTCCAACTTGAGATATTCTATGATTCTATAATTAATGAGACTATTCTGTAATAGAGAACTTGGACTGTTAGACTGATAAAATATTAATCAACCATGAATTCTTATTTCCACACATAAAATGTTTTCCCTTTTTCCCATAACAAAATTTGAAGTGTAACAATATAGACATCTGTAACAACTGTAGCTTTATCCCTGCCAATCCTTTCACTTAGACAGATCTCTCATGTCTTAAGTCATGTCAATCCAGAAGTAATTTTCAATCACTGCTGTTTCAATTTACTAAAATTGGTCATCTCAAGACTCTGTAATCCTCCACTCTTTTTTCTGATTTTCCTGAAGTCAGTTTTCTTTCCTTGTGTTTAACAGTTATTTTCCCATTTGTCAGCTCCTGTACCTTTTCTTCAGCTTCAGAAATGAATTCCAGTTTCCTCACTGTATTGCACAATCTGTACGTTAGATTATAAGCATAGTGGTTTCTTATTTGGATATAGATATCTTTAATCATATCATATCAAGCTCTTAGTCAATGTTCCTTTCACTTACTGCTTTCACTTTTTTTCCCAGCTAAATCTGGATTTGCCTGGCTTCCATACCACTAATATACTAGATGTGGAAAAAAATCCTAATATTGTTCTCTGACTTCCTAATATAAATTTTCTTTTATTAATTTTGTTCATTCAACTCTCAGAAGGCTATTTTCTTAATTATTTAAGTGGGCTCAGTTCCTCAAATACACTTCTGAAACCAAGAATAGCATCCTTTAACAATGGGTTTGATAGTATCTTTCTCTTAAGCAGATATTTTAAAAATCTTGCTTTGTCTTTACCTATACCTACTCAGAAGGTATCATATTAGATGTTTTCAGAGACTCCATTTCTTCTGGTCTTTCTGTGATTCTGTATTATCAATTTTTATCCAATTTTGTTATTTTCTATTGAGAATTATTTTCATTGCAAGTGCTTCATACCTAAATGATTTGTGAGACTAATAAAATCCTGTCTCAAAAGAGGAGAAAATATGAACCAAATCAAAATTAAGTTTAATCTAATAAAGAAAACAACAAAAATACTTAAAATAATTTAATTCTTATGACATTCAGGCATCTAGTGCTATTGACAGCAGTCACAGAGTAGCCAGCATGGAAAAACATTATAAAGTAATGTCATAATTTAGATGGCTTCTAACAAACAAGATGCACCAAAATTAATCTTGAAGTACTTAGAGGAGGACTTGCAGCAGAGATGTAAAGTTATTTCTGAAGAAATGATGAAGAATGGGTGAGATTCTAGAAAATAGTCCTTGTTGCTAAAATAGGGAGAGACGTTGAATTACAAACTCATATTTTTTTCTTCCATCCTCAGAAATATATGGAAAAAAATGTGCCCATACACTGGAAATAAATTCAGTATCAGCCACTATGGATTCTTCAGGAACAAATCATGTCAATACAATTTAATTTTGTTCTGTGGCAAGACTGGCAAGTTTGAGGGTTGAGAGGGAATTAGGAAGTATTATACGCTATGACCAGAGAAAAGCTTTTGACACAGCCATACTTGATAACTGTAAGAAAACTAAGAGAAAATAGAGGGATGCACATTCATAAACAGCTGCAAGATTAGTTAGAAAAACATACCATAGTATTATCAAAGGATTCTTTGCCACCTGAGGATGAGTAATGTGACATTTTCTGCTTGTCTATCTTGGATAACAGTTACTAAGTATTTTCATTAATAACCTAGGAAATTAAATAAGTAGTCCTTTTATTTTGCAGATTACTTACCTCTCTAAACTTGAAAGGCTGAAAACCACAGAGGATAGGGTAAGAATTGAAAACCATCCTGATCATTTGGAAAGATTTGAACAAAAAATATTAAAATCAGTAAATACGTTTAGGTAGAAATAATAACAGAAATACAAGATGAGGAAGGACAAAATCAGATAGTGGTTCTGTTCTGAAGACAGGTCATGATAAATAAAAATGCAAATATAACCATGAGGTGTATAAATAGGAATAGTCTAGTATGAGCGGCAGCATTAAGCCCACAGCAGCAATACTGAACCCATTTATGTGTGCTACATTTCCTGAAAGGTGTGGGCTAACTGGGGAAAGTCCGTGATAATTACATGTATCTAGAATAGGTAAATATTTATTGAATTTGACTTACAAAGTGAGTTTGAAGATTGGGCTTGTTTCCCAACGTAAAAATAGAAATAGAAATCTAAGGAAGAAATAATAAGAGTTTTTACACTTGTCATGACCCAATTTCTAGGGACAATGTCTCAGGTTTGCCAATTCCCAGGTCAAGATTCACAAATCTCAATTTTATTGGCTCACAACAGATATTGGCATGAAACTTTGTCAGTAAGCCTTGCAATCTCTGCAACGAGCAGTAAACTTCATAACATACACCAACACACTGCAAACCTTATATGCTGACAAGTGGCAGATCTTATAATGTGCTACTACAAGCAACAAACATGCCCTGCCAAGCCTTCCTTTATACACAGGGATACAGAATAAGAGAAAAAAAGAGACTAAGAGAGAAGAAGAGAGCGAGAGATACAGGGAGGGAGAAAGAAAGACAAAAAAGAAAGCATTGGTCCAGCCAGCCTAAGGGTCCAGTTCTGGAGACATGCAGACACCCAGGGCTTTGATTCATGTCCTTTTATAATTCCTTTCCCCTCCTCCAGGTGGGCACTTGGACTCATTGGGCTAATTAAGCATCATGAGCAATAATTCTTCTTGCTTTGGTGCATGCATAGTTTGTACCTTCAGATTCTTCTGGAAAAGGGTCAGTGGGCTTGGGGGTCACTGGGGAGTTACTACCCCCTCCCTGCAGGTATGTCCATTGCCTGACCTTTCTTCTTGGTGCATGCATCATGAAAGAAGTTTTTCTGTTGGCTCTTTAAGGAAGTGCTCAAAATAGGGAAGTTCAGTCTCAGAAAAGTGTGATCCCACCTCTCAGGACCCCCTCCTCTCACCACATCTTCCTGCCATTACCTGCACAGCCCTGACATTTCCGTAGAGACCATTTCATTTACCAAATTTATTTATCAGATGTTTAAGACATTAACTATGGTTTCAATGGACCATCACAACACTGTTCAAGATTTCTTCAAGGAGAGTGGTAATTGTTCCTTATATCTGCTAAAAAGAGGTTATAAAGTAAAGGGCTGCTTCATCAGGAAAGACTATCTTAAGTTTTTCCAAATACAACTAGAATGTGGTTGGATACTTCTCATCAGAGGGGTTTATGAGAACAAGTATATGTCAGGAATGTAATAGACACACTGATTCTGCCTTGAGGCAAAGGTAGACTTGAAGATCTGCTACGTTCATGCCAAACTTCTTTTTATGTGGTTCAATTATTTTCAATGCTTGAGTCACTATACTTTTATATAGTGTCATTTTGTTTGTAGAAATATACATCTAAGATGTGCAAATCAGCTTAAGTGCAGTATTTTCTTTCTATAGTCAAAACTTTCATCCTAGAGCCTTCTATAAGACAAGCTGTTCATAAGATTCCTCAAGGCCATGCACTTCTGTTAAGAGAAGTATGAACCTTCCTTGCTGCATAGGACTTGTACACAGTTTTATGGGGTTGCTGTGTCAAGAATCTCAATAAATTCTAATTAGCTGTTTAAAAAGTTATCAAGACTTTTGACATATAATCCCTATGGACTTCCCAGGAGCATGGTAGAATATGATGGATTGTCAACTACTCTGCAGGAATGGAAGCAGACTAATAAACTTGGTTGTCACTAGGAGATATTACTCATGACACCACTATCAGACAGGCAGGTTAAAGGGAGAGGGCAGATGGTATCCATTTTGATCTTGAAAATTTATAAAGACACCTACAATGGTAAAATGAAGGTACTTCTTTGGAATTAAGACTCAGCCATGTAAAATCACATGATAGAATGAGTGGCAGAGAAATGTTTTAATCAAATGATGAGACCATATCTGAAAGTTCTGAATATTTCAACGTTGATCAGATACAATCAGATTTCTAAAGACTTCCTTTTGTTGATTATCCATTAATTTATGGAGACCAGAGGCTAGCAATCATGTAAAGGTGACTTGCTAACCTACCAGCTAGGTTGGTTTTATGAAATGTAAATGAACTCTTAATTTCAATTTCTCATTTATAAATGAAGCATGTAGAGTTTTTACAACCTTGCATAATAAGCTACAATAAAATTGAAGAATTGAAGCTGCAGTGTAACCTGTCAGTGGCTAGTACTAGACTAGATAAGTACAGAAAAGAAGTTTCAGGGATGGCAAAGGTTATGGGCCCAGTTTTGCTTACTACCAGCTGCTGGGGATTTTGCAGTTAATTTGGAGAAAATCTGCATTTTTCTGCATGCTATGATGTCAGACAGAGTCTGCTACTGAATGTTGCTGCTGTGTATGTCAGCATTGGTTTCAAAATAGAATCTTCTGTTTCTCAGAGTCTGCTTGATGGAAGTACCTTTTTGTTTAACTGTTAAGAGCAAGGGCCTGGGTTTGGTATTTTCTACACGTCTCAATTTCTTTATTTTTGAAGTTTTATGAACCAACCTGTTGGTCATTTAGAAGTATTTACATAATATTATCATGCTAAAATTCAGACTCCGTCTTCTCTGCTTTATTAATTTGAACAGAATTTTGCATGGGATGTTGCTGTTTATTGATTAGTGTTCCCTATGTGGAGCTCATCTCATTTACCTTCAGTAACATAAAAGTTAGATATTAGTGTCAGCTAGACATTTAGGCTCTGTCTTTGCATTGTCAATGGAAAAAAAAAATCAGCATCCTCAAAAGACCATTAAGTTTAACTTTGAAGATTTTTTAAAGAGAAAGAAAGTGGCTTGTCTTCTGGAAACATGAAAAATATTTTAGGTTTGATCCTATCTTAATGCATAAAATGAAATTAGATTAATTTGATTAGATTAGATGAGAAGAAGCAAGCTGACTTGAATATTACTGAGATAAAAATGAATAATTAAAAAAATTATTATTGCTATTTCTCCTAATACCAGCCTTGCTCAGAAATATTTATATATTCTTTATTGAGGACAAGCAAACAGAAAACAGATATAATGCCTTGCAGGTTTAGTGCATAATGTGCTAGGGAGGACAATTTCAGGGGAAAATAGTTACTTACTAAATGTAAATTGGTTTGTTTCAGTTAGTCCTAAAAGAGACTTCTGATGGTAAATAAAATAAAAATGTTGTTTTCCCTCAAATCTTAGTGAAAGAATGCTTCTTGTTCTTGGGAATCAATTCTGCTTAAAGAATCAATAGTTGGAGACAAAATATGGGTTTCATACTGTCTAACCCTGGCCACCTAAACAGCCACTGATTATGATTCACGTACTCATGCATTAGTTTCCAGTGCTCTTCAAGATTCCATACACTACCTGTAGAGCTGGCAGATATGAAGCACAAAAAACCTCTACAGACAATCCATACCTTTTTGGAGTTATAGGCCTGCAAGACTATCTGGGTACATATCAAAAACTACTACTTCTCTGCGTGGGAAGTTAAATATCTGAGGTTGTGATTTAATGTGATACAAAGACATATGCATGCACATGTGTAGATACAAGTATCCAGAGACATGTTAGAGGTCTAAGCTTCAGTGTATAGTCAGTAGAAATGTATCCAAGGGAGTTTAGATCGGTGTTTAGCTAGCCACCTGACAGAAGTTGACTTTAAATTATGTTCAACCTCTGTCTACACCCGTGGAATATATTGGCCGGTAGTGGGGGCCTGGAAATATGTAGGCAGCTAAATTTAGAAGATTTAATCCTGAACTCATCTCAACCTCTAAGCTTTAATTAATTTAAACTTAGGGAGGTAGATAATTACTGAGAAACACTACCACAGAAGAGGAAAATATTCTGTCAAGATATTTGCAGAAAAAAAATGCCCAGATGTTTAAATATACACTGACAGCTAAAAGGTTACCTAGTGTCATGGACATTGCTCTAAAAGAATCTAGTACAAAACCAGACAAGAATAACTAACTTGGAACAGAGTAAGGAGAGAAAAGAGAGATTAATTTGTTTTTCACTGTCATGGTGCCAATGACTATACTGGAGTAGAACTACATTTTGGCTAAAATAGGTCATCTTAGCAAGAAGGTTTGGATAATAACTTAGTAACAGTGATTCATAACTTAAAAATAATTCAAGAAAATTGTTCCTAGGCTGATCTGTTCTCAGGAAAAGAATTTTCTACATGTAACACTTCAATTTTGCCTTCCTCCATGTATAATCTTTAAAAATACCATATTAAATACATGTCTTAAAGTTTCAGTGTTTATTTCCAAGGTAAGAAAAATAACTTGAAACAATATCTACACACCTTCACAATATTTTTAAAACAGATAGATTTTTTTGTGTGTGTACTCCAGTCAGTAAGAGCACATGAACTTTCCCTAATCCTGAATTGATTTCTTCATGATAGTAAGTCATGATGGCAAGAACGTTGGCTCACTCATGTTAACATATAACATCTCAACATCTTGACTACTAGTTTAAGGATAGTTCATGTCCAGCCACTTTGGAAGGAGGATATAATTATCAATATTTTCCTAGAAAAGAAAACACAACTATACCCTCAGTATAACAAGGAACCTGATAATGGGCTACATATTTCTTTTTAATTTGAAGCTTTTTATACCAAGGATTCATCTTCATAAATCTCATAGTTTGTAGATTATAACCACTTGCTGAAGCCATTCTTCTCCCTCAGTGACAAGCAACAGCCAAGCAGATGGCTGGACTGCATAAAAATCTTTTTGCAAGAAACTGTACTGTCATTTCCTAACCCAGTACTATACTTCAGGCTCACACCAATGATAGCATTTAACACGGAGTTCAGCTGGGCAGTATTTATTCCCAGAGGTCTCTGGACATGTGCAAAATCCCTGTAAAATGGAAACTTAGAGCTCTAATTTCTAGCAAAGCATTTCATACTGAATGTGAAAAACAATTTTATGTTTGTTTATTTAACAATGATTATTGTGCTGTACTTGATTTATGAAATCTAGAAGTTGCATCTAGGCTATACATATGCAAAGATGCCAAAATCACTTTTACAAGAGCAATTATTATTAGCGAACATTTAGAATTATTTATCTGAAGTTGGTGGATTTACTCAATACTTGAACTTTTAGATGAGGATTTCTAGAATTGTGGTCATCCGGATGACAGAAGCTGTCTGGATGTCATGGAAATAGATAAAAGTTAACACATTTCTGCTAGACAATTGAAAGCATTCTGCAAACCTATGTGCTTTTGGCTGATTATCTACAGTCCAGTGGATAATGATAAAACTGTTCTCTCTCAAAGGGAACTTTTAGAATTAAGGTTTCTTCATGAGATAATGAATTTATTAAAATAAACTTGTGTGGAAATAGGGAGTTTCTACAGAAATTTACAATAAATTTTGTTTTCTTTAATTTAAACATAAATTGATGGAGTAAATTTGTATTATTTAAGACAGTACCAAACATTAATTTCCTGGGTTCAATTTCATTCTAAACTAGCAAGCACTTAACACTGTCAGCCCCTTGTGCTTTTAACTGAATAAAGGTCAGATAATCAGACATCTGAAAGGACAGCTCATTTATCATCCTTTGATAAATGTGTCAGTAGCTAATCTTTAGGATAACACCACACAATGAAAAGTTAATGGATTCAAAGCACTGAATTTACCACAACAAGGAAGTAATGATGCTGTAGAGCAGAAAGTTCAATTTTGTTCCATATTTTATATGAAATTATACTTGTGGCTGAAAACATTAATTACCACAGTCTAAACATTATTCAGATAAATTGTGTTTCACAGAGGTCAAGACTGTTCTTGATAAGCAATTCTAATTATAAAGCTGGTTGAAGTATTATTTTGACAAACAATTGTAGGATTTTTAGCCTATCAAGCTAATTGCTGAAGCCTCACCAGTTGAAAAATTATCGTTAAATGTTTCTTGCTACAAGTTCATATATACCATTTTAGTAGTACATATTCCGATTTATATCTAATTTATCATTCATCTAAAATAAAAACTAGTCTAGTCACCCTAGAACTATATCTGAGGTTGAGAGTAAAGGCATCTTCCTTATGTCGTATCTTGTCAGACCCACACAGGTCTTTCTGACATTCTAAGGCATCTCAAAGGATCGGATACATCTGTTTAGAAGATTATTTATTTTCTCAAAATTTTAAGGAATGCTTTTTTACTTTTAAAAATCTAATTTTGTAAGTATTGTAAAACATAAGAAAGAGTAGTGCTGAAGATAGTATATAGAGACAAATGATACACGGGAATTATTAGATTAATGTATTCCTTGAACTGATGACAGAAGAAAAATGTCTAACTTATAAGTTTATATCACTTGAGGAACACAGAAGGCAGGTCTCTACCTCTTTTTGCATTCATCTTCTCTCTTTCTCTCCAAAAGTCCATGAAGAAATCACATGAACATATATAGCTGATTATTATTTGCTACAACTCAGATTATGGCAATTATGGTTAAAACTATTAAAGTTTACTGGACTACTGCTATTCAGGCTGAAGGGCCTTAGAAACCAGAGCCCGAGCAGATGCAGAAGCCTTCAAGTAAGTATCTGGTATTCCCTTGGATTCTGAAGTTTTAGGAACATCCCATGCAGTACAAGGAAGATGATACAGAAAGTATCCTACACTTCAGAGATAAAAAATACACAGAGAGAAGTCTGGAGTAAACTGTCATGGTTGTTTACTACTTCACAGTCACATTTTTCTACAGAAGGAAACCATCTAGATCCAAATAGTTTATATTCTGGGTTACAGTATGCAAAAACAAATTCAGGATTTGTTACTTCAGTTAAGAAAGGACAAAGAAAACAAATACCTTATTAATTAGATGTTTAATTAGGCTTATTTAATTAATTCTAAAGAAGTTTCAGGTAATTATGTATTTACCTTATAAAGCAGTTTTGTCAGAAAGTAATTCACAAAGAAGAGAAGAATGTGGCTAGAGTTCATATCTAAAGTTTTGAATACACTAATAACCACTTTTATCTAATTTTCAAATATATTTTCCATTCTAATAGTTCATGAATGTATTGTGGAAAACAGAAATATCATCTCCTTGCAGTATAAATTTGCAGGTATTTTCATAACAAAGTAAAGTAGATTTATTGCATACTCTGTATCAGTTTTGCAAACTCACTGTTATGATATTTGAGTCAAACAACAGAACAGCAACTTCTTTAACCACAAAATAAAAGCTTTCAAGAAATAAAAAAAAAAAAGGAAGAAAAGGTTATGATTGCTCATATTTTTTTCCAATCAGGTACCCTAACTCAAAACTTTAATATGTGTAGAAAAGCAGGCTCAATATCATTTACAATGAAGTCAATAATATGAATGGTAACAAATATTTTCTTACAGTGGCCTGCTGTTACTATTCAAGAGTCAATGTTTCAAACACTTTGTCATAGTAGCTATAGTCAAAATAATAAAGTTATATACTTTTAGACTAAATATTTATATAATTTGTACCTAATATCTGGAGCTACTCACAGAATCACAAAATCACAGAACAATCAAGGGTGGAAAAGACCTTGAAGATCATCCAGTCCAACCATTAACCTAACACTGACAGTTCCCAACTACACCATATCCCTCAGAGCTATGTCAACCCAACTCTTAAACACCTCCAGGGATGGGGACTCCACCACTGCCCTGGGCAACCCATTCCAACACCTAACAACCCATTCTGCAAAGAAATGCTTCCTAATATCCAGCCGAAACCTTCCCTGGTGCAACTTAAGGCCATTACCTCTTATCCTATCGCTTGTTACTTGGTTAAAGAGACTCATCCCCATCTCTCTGCATCCTCCTTTCAGGTAGCTGTAGAGGGCGATGAGGTCTCCCCTCAGCCTCCTCTTCTCCAGACTAAACACCCCCAGTTCCCTCAGCCGCTCCTCCTACGACCTGTGCTCCAGACCCTGCACCAGCTTCGTTGCCCTTCTCTGGACACGCTCGAGTCATTCAATGTCCTTTTTGTAGTGAGGGGCCCAAAACTGAACACAGGAATTGAGGGGCGGCCTCACCAGTGCCGAGTCCAGGGGTCAGATCCCTTCCCTGTCCCTGCTGGCCACGCTATTGCTGACACAAGCCAGGATGCCATTGGCCTTCTTGACCACCTGGGCACACTGCTGGCTCCTGTTCAGCCGGCTGTCAATCAACCCCCCCAGGTCTCTCTCTGACTGGCAGCTCTCCAGCCACTCCTCCCCAAGCCTGTAGCGCTGCTGGGGGTTGTTGTGGCCCAAGGGCAGCCCCCGGCATTTGGCCTTATAGAAACTCCCCCAGTTGGCCTCAGCCCATGGCTCCAGCCTGTCCAGGTCTCTCTGCAGAGCCTCCCTACCCTCGAGCAGATCAACACTCCCACCCAACTGGGTGTCAGCTGCAAACTGACTGAGGGTGCACTCGATCCCCTCGTCTAGATCATCAATAAAGATGTTAAACAGGAGTGGCCCCAAAACCGAGCCCTGGGGGACACCACTCGTGACCGGCGGCCAACTGGATTTAACTCCGTTCACCACAAATCTTTGGGCCCGGCCGTCCAGACAGTTTTTTAGCCAGCAAAGCGTGTGCCCATCCAAGCCACAAGCAGCCAGTTTCACCAGGAGAATGCTGTGGGAAACGGTGTCAAAGGCCTTGCTAAAGTCAAGGTAGACAACATCCACAGCCTTTCCCTCATCCAATAAGCAGGTCACCCTGTCGTAGAAGGAGATCAGGTCTGTCAGGCAGGACCTGCCTTTCACAAACCCATGCTGACTGGGCCTGAGCATCTGGTTGTCCCGCATGTGTTGTGTGATGGTACTCAGGATGAGCTGCTCCATCAGCTTCCTGGGCACCAAAGTAAAGCTGACAGGCCTGTAATTTCCCAGATCATCCTTCTGACCCTTCTTATAGATGGGCATCACACTGACCAATTTCCAGTCAGTTGGAACCTCCCCAGTCAGCCAGGACTGCTGGTAAATGATGGAAAGCGGCTTGGTGAGCACCCCAGCCAGCTCCTTCAGCACCCTTGGGTGAATTCTTGTCCCATAGACTTGTGTGTGTCTGTGTGATGCAGGAGGTCACTGACTCTCTCCTGGATTGCAGGGGGGTTGTTCTCCCAGTCCCTGTCTTCTGGCTGAGGAGGCTGGATTCCCTCAGTACAACTGGTCTTGTTATTAAAGACTGTCGCAAAGAAGGCATTAAGCACCTCAGCCTTCTCCTCATCACTTGTTGACATGTTTCTTCCTGCATCTAGCAGGGAATGGAGGCTCTCCCTGGTCTTTCTTTTGTTGTTGATATACTTGTAAAAACATTTCTTGTTGTCCTTGATTGCTGAAGCCAAGTTAATTTCTAGCTGGGCTTTAGACCTCCTGACTTCTACCCTGCATAGCCTCACAGCATCTTTGTAATCATTGTGAATGGCTAGCGCCTTCTTCCAAAGGCTGTAAACTCTCCTTTTCTCCTGGAGATGCAGTCAAAGCTCCCTGTTTAGCCGGGGTGGTCTTCTCTGCTGCCAGATTCTTTTACAGCACCTGGGGACAGCCTGCTCCCGTGCCATTAAGACTTTCTTCCTAAGGAGTGCCCAGCCTTCCTGGACCCCTATACCCTTCAGGATTGTCTCCCATGGGATCCTGTCAAGACAAAGTCAGCCTTTTGGAAGTCCAGGCAGTTCTGCTGCCCCCTCTCCTGGCCTCTCTCAGAATAGAGAACTGTTATTTCATGATTGCTGTGACCTGGTCGGCCTCCAACCACCACATCATCCACCAGTCCTTCTCTGTTCGCAAAGAGGAGATCCAGCAGGGCACCTTCTCTGGTCGGTTCACTCACCAGCTGTGTCAGGAAGTTCTCTCTCACACATTCCAGGAATCTTCAGGACTGTCCCACTCTGCTGTGTTGTATTTCCAGCAGATGTCTGGGAAGTTAAACTCTCCCACAAGAACAAGGGCAAGTGATTGTGAGATTTCTCCTATGTGCCTATAGAATATTTCATCCATCTCTCTGTCCTTGTTGAGTGACCTCTGGTAGACTCCTACTACAACATCTGCTCTGTTGGCCTTCCCCCTGATTCTAACACAAAGACACGTGTGGTGGTTTAAGCCCTGCCAGTACCGGAGACCACGTTGCTGTTGTCCCTCCCCTACCCTCGGACACAAGTAGGGCACAAACCCCAGGTTAAAATAAGAAGAAATTTAATACAACAGTGTAATAAGCAATCTGAACAACAGAAGCAATGTTAACAACCATAAACAGCAATAACAGAGAACAAGACAAAAGATATACAGAGAAATACTGCAATGGGTGCAGACAGCCCCGTGCTCCCTGCGACCAAAGCTACAAAGGAAAAGGTTCCCGTGCTCCCACGCCCAGACCTGATGTCAGCATGGTATGAATAACCTGCCTGGAGATCCCTTGCCCCTTCTCTGCTGGGGATACTTAACCCTATCCTAGCTGAACCAGGACAACACGCCACTCTGTCTTCACTACACTTGTGCTGGGAGCAATCATAACAGTCCCTAACATACAGCACCACCCCACCACCTCTCCTTCCTTGTCTGTCCCTTCTAAAGAGCTTGTAGCCATCAATTAGCACACTCAAATCATGGGAGACAACCCACCATGTTTCTGTAATAGCCACTACACCATAATTTTCCTGTTGCATCATGGCTTGATATTGATAATATGGCTAAAAACCATTAGAGAAGGTATGTTTTAAAAAGCATAAATATATGAATCTAAACATAAATTTTCTGAACATTTTGAACAAAGAGTTAGAAATTTTAGAAAACTTAATTCCTAGTTTCAGACACAGTGCTGGATGCTTGGAAGTTTTATTTCTGTTTTGCTACACATTTGTCATACTCCACACAGGAGGTCAAGTAAGGTTACAAAGGTGTCAGTTGTGAAACATACAGAGATGTGTTTATGTAACTACTGCATGATTCTATGTGCATCACATGAAAACCAAGCAAGTGGTCAAATTCTGTTTCTATCAGTTCAGTCTCAAAATTTTTTAATATATGATTATTGCTACCTCAAAAACAATTGCTTTTATCTTACTTTAAGGTACAGTTTTGCAATATATCCAGGAGGGTTTTACAGCTGTTTGGTCTGATCTGAAAAGTCCTTCAAAAAGTTTAAGACATTATTCATCCACTGATATATAATATTCTACCAAGCCAAAGTGCACCAAAATCTCAGTCTTCCACTATTGTATATCACTGACCATCTAGAAAGCAGAAGTAATAAAGAAAAGAGAGACGGAAAAGTGAAGTGGTTTAAAATTATATATTGTCTTGTATGGGAGGTGCCAGGTGCAAACTTCTACTTTGTTTTTGTAGATCTTCTGTTACCATGGGACTTCCATCTGACTCAGAAGCCTAAGAATCATTAGAATCATGATGCTTAGCACTCAGTGAAGAAACAGACATTTAAAAAATACTTTTAAGTAAATTGATCTGGGATTAGGAAATAATAGTAATGTGGGATAATGTGAAAATGAACAAAGCTGATAAGAGGTGCTTATTAGAGACTTGGAAAACATACAGTATTTTATGGTTGCTGGTTTTCTTTACAATGAACAAATTATAAAGACTCCATTCTTTATATTGACTTGTTTCAGATGGGTTCTCCCACACATTATTACTGTCATTATTGTTACTATTTTTATTATTACTTGTCTTGCTATTGTTCTGCAGATAATATACTGTAAGATGAAAAACCTGAGAGGTTTGGAGGTATGCAGAATAAAATCTCAGACCATACTGTCTTTGAGAATAATGTATAACACCCTTTTGAAACTATGAAGTGAATAAATTGCAACACTGTAATGAGAGGAGCTAGCCTCCTAGCCCAAAGTCAGATTAATCTCTCCACATCTTCCTTGAAAATTATTTAAAGGAAAACTAAATTATCTCTGTAGCAAATTTATCTTCACCCCTAGGTGTTGAACTATATGTGTCTGCTGTGAAAATGCTTACTGTAGACAACAATGAAAAAATCAGTGGGTTTTTTTATATTGTCTGAACATTACACTGTTGTCTTCAATTTCCTACTACAATTTAAAAATATATTTCTGTTCTCCAGTTCTGTTCTTCAGCTATTCTGATCTTGGATAATTATTTCTGGTTTCAGTTTTTATTTCAATCTCTGCTCCTCTAAGTGTATCTGGCATGATTTTCTGTCCCTTTAAATTCTGTGGAATGGAAATCACAGCTTCGAATAGAAGGTAGACATCTTAAAATTTTCCAAGAGATATTCTCTTTCCAGCTCTTATCTACTTGGCTCTTAATCTCAGAATCACAGAATTGCTGAGAGAACTTTGAAGGTCTTGTTGTCCAATCCCCCTGTTCAAGCAGGGTCACCTAGAGCCAGCCAGCTCCCCAGGTACTTGTGGGTGCATCCCATCAGGGCCCATGAATTTATGTATGGCCAGTTTGGTTAAGTACTCCCTGATATCCTCTTCCACCAAGGGTAAGTCTTTGCTCCAGAATTTCCTCTCATCTCCAGGTCCTTGGATTAAAAAAAAAAAAAAAAAAAAAAAACAACAAAACAAACAAACAAAAAAAACATAGTGTGATTGAGTGCACCCTCAGAAAGTTATCTGATGACATCTGATGCAGTTGATTCTTTTGAGGGAAGGGAAGCCATCCAGAAGGACTTTGACAAGCTTGAGGAAAAGGTCTGTGGGAATATCATGAAGTTCAACAAGGCCGAGTTCAAGGTCCTGCATCTGGGTCAGGGCAATCCCCAATATCAATACAGACTGAGGGATGAATAGATTGAGAGCAGCCCTGTGGGGAAGGACTTGGGTATACTGTTGGACAAAAAATTGGACAGGAGCCAGTGACATGCTCTTGTAGCCCAGAAAGGCAATCATATCCTGGGCTGCATACAAATAAGTGTGGCTAGCAGGTCAAGGGAGGTGATTCTCCTCCTCTACTCCACTCTTATGGGACCCCAACCTGGAGTATTGTGTCCACCTCTGGGGCCCACAGCACAAGAGAGACATCAACCTGTATGAGGGCAAACATTTTAGAAGGACCTGTTCCAATAGAATAAGGGGTAATAGTTTTAAAATAAAAGAGGGTAGATTCAGAATAGATATAAGGATGAAATTTTTTACAGTGAGGGTGATAATACACTGAAACAGGTTGCCCAGAGGTGGTAGTTGCCCCATGACTGGAAACATTCAAGGTCAGGTTGGACAGGGCTTTGAGCAACCTGAGCTAGTTGAAGATGTCCCTGCTCACTGCAGGGGGGTTGGACTAGATGACTTTTTAAAGTCCCTTCCAACCCAAACTATTCTATCATTCTATGACCTATTAGAGCAGGTCCAGAAGAGCGTAACAAAAATGGTCAGAGGGCTGAAACACCTCTCCTATGGAGAAAGGCTGAAGGAGTTGTTTTTTATCAGCCTGGAAAAGAGAAGGTTCCAGAGAGACATTATTGAGGCCTTTCAATATGTAAATTTTATGGTTTAACCCCAGCCAGAAACTATGCACCATGCAGCTGTTCACTCTTCCCCCTTCTCAGTGGCATGGGTAGACGGATCAAAAAAAAAGTAAAACTCACAGGTTGAGATGAGAACAGTTTAATAACTAAAATATAATAATAATAATAATGATGATTAAAAGGAATATGACAAAAAGAGAGAGAAATAAAACACAAGAAAAGAGAAGTGATGCACAATGCAATTGCTCACCACTCACTGACAAAAGCCTGAACAATGATCCACCCCTCCTGGCCAAACCACCCCCAGTTTATGTATTGAACATGACACCCTATGGTATGGAATATCCCTTAGGTTAGTTTGCGTCAGCTGTCCTGGCCATGGTCCCTCCCAGCTTCTTGTGTACCTGCTTGCTGGCAGAGCATGGGAAACTGAAAAAAAACTTCACTTAGGATAGGTGCTACTTAGAAACAACTTCAGCATGTTATCAACATTATTCTCATACTGAATCCAAAACACAGCGTTGTACCTACTACTAGGAAGAAAATTAACTCTATCACAGCCAAACCCAGGAAATTAAGGGGGTCTTTTTATAAGAAAGGTAGAAAGAGACTTTTTACTGAGGCCTGTAGTGGCAGGACAAGGGGCAATAGTGTTAAACTGAAAGAGGGTAAATTTAGATTGGACATAAGAAAGGAATTTTTTACTATGAGGGTAGTGAGACGTCAGAACTGTGCCCAGAGAAGTTGTGGATGTACCATCATTGGAAGTGTTGATCTAGTATATAATCCCCCTGCAGGTTGGACAAGATGATCTTTAAAGCTCCTTCCAACCCAACTCATTCTATGATTTTATGATTCCTGAAGGCTGGTCTCATTAGTGAAGACTGAAGTGAAAAAGGCATTCAGTACCCCAGTCTTTGCCATGTCCTGTGTCGTCAGGACCCCTGCCCCATTCAGCAGTGGACACACATTTTCCCCTAGTCTTCCTTTTGCAAGTTATACACTTACAGAAACACTTGTTGTTGCCTTTGACATCCCTTACCAGATTCAATCCAGATAGTCTTCGGCTTTCTGAACCACACCTCTGCATGCTCACTGTCTCTATATTCCTCCCAAGTTACCTATCCCTGCTTCCACCTTTTGTATATTACATTTTTACATTTGAATTTTGCTAGGAGATCCTTGATCATCCATGCAGTTATCTTGATGTTTGTGCTGATTCCCTGCTCATTGGAATGGACTGTTCTTAAGCTTGGAGAAGGTGATCCTTGATTATCAACCAACTTCCTCGGGCCTTTCTTCCCTCTAACACCTTATCCCATGAGACTCTTCCAAGCAGATCCTTGAAGAGGACAAAATCTGTTCTCCTGAAGTCCAGGGCTATGATCTTTTTTATTTTTTCCCCTGCTCCCTCCTGTCAGGATTCTGAACTCCACCATCTCTTGATCATAGTAACAGATATCAAGGTGGTTGAAATGTCCCATAAGAACCAGGTACTGCAATTGTGAGGTTACTACTTGTCTGTAGAAGGTTTCATCCTCTTATTCTTGCTGGTCAGGCAGTCTGTAGCAGACACCCACTACAATGTCACCCATACTGGTCTGTTCTTTAGCCCTTACCTGTATGGTCTCAATTGTCTCATTATCCATCTCCAGGTACAATTGCATGCATTCCAGCTGCTGTTTCCCATATGGCAATTCCACTCCTCACCTTTTAGGTCTGTGTCACGTCCCACTCAGACGAGGGGGACAAGTGACTCAGATTCGCAAATCCCCAATGGAGCGGACAACAAGTCTCCAAGTCCAAGCGTTTATTAACTACCCACAATGTACTAATTGAACACACGATAATTGGCTAAGTATATAGCAAGTTGTGGCGAGCAATACAATATGGCTTTCATTTCTTAATGGAAAAAGGAAAACAGGGAGATAGAGGGAATGGGGGAATACAGTTCACTGGTCTGGGTTCCTGCGCTGATCCTGCCAGCGAGTGTTCCTGGAGGCGGCCGTATTTTTCGCTGACATCTGTCTGCTTTGCTTCACTGCTGTCTCCAGGGCCCACCGGGAGTCCCCCTTCTTCCTCCCCTTGATTTATACTGACTTTCCTTGGGTCTGTCCCCTAGGTCAATCCACATAACTACGTATCCCATATACAGGGAGGGGTAATGTGTTTCATGGAATGATGTAATTGGCATGATCATGTTAGCCTTCGTTAGCATATTGAGGGGTGTTAACTTTAATATGCATTTCATGGATAATGAAGCAAAGGTCATTCACCGGACACATGGCCCTTGAAATTTGCCCAGGTGCCCCAGAGGAGAGCCGTCCTGTCTCCACAGGACTCCTTTCTCCAACTGCATCTTGTGTTATTTGGGCAGCCTTATCAGCTTCGACCTCCACAGAATGCATCCTGAGACTCATAGTTTTATCTTGCGAGTGTTTGAGGCATTTCTTCGATCAGCCTCAACTTTTGCTTTCCCAGGCTGTTTTTCTTAGTTTCTTGCAGGCCTGATTTCTCATCTCTCACAGTCTGTCCTTCCTAAACAGTCAGTATCCTTCCATTACAGCACTCTAGTCATCTTGAGCCATCCCATCACACGTCCATGATCCCAACAAGAGGATAACCTTGCAACTGCACACAGATCTCTAATTATTTGTGTTTATTCCCCATGTATGTATGGGAGCATACAAGCACTTCATAGAGGCATCTCAGTATGTTGGTTTTTCAGAAAAGGGTCTGATGCCTTCTAGGTACTTTCTTGCTTACATGCAAATACTTGAGGTGACCAAACTTAAGCCCTATCTTGTTGCCTTTTGTTCACATCATCCCAGGTCCTTTGCTTGTCAGCCCTATTCATCATTCCATGACAGACCTGCTGAAAACTCTCTCCCTCCCCTATCTTTCCTACTGTAAAGCCCTTCTGTTAGATGATGGCTAGCCATCCTATTGACAAAGATACCTTTGCCCCACTTAGTGAGATGGTTCCTTTCTGTCCTAGACAGATGTTGATCCTCAGATGGAATCCCCTAATCATAGAAAACAAACCCCTGTTGCTGACACCAGCTCTGTAACCAGTGGTTGACATGCAGTACCAGCCCCATCTTCCTCATCCCCTGTCCCCTCACGAGCAGGACTGAGGACAACACCACCTGGGACCTCATGTCACTGACTATCACCCCCAGACATCTGTAGTCACTTTTGATACTCTCCAGGTTGCCCCTAGCAGTACTATTGGTGCCCATATGGAAGAACAGCACAGGGTAATAATCATTCAAGCTTTGGCAGTCTCTCCACAACATCCCAGATTTGCACCCTCAGCAGGCAGGAAACTTCTCCAGATGACAAGTCTGGTGGCAGATGGGTGCTTTCACCTCCCTCCAACAGGGATTTACCACTGATATCACTTGCCATTTCCACCCACTGCTCCTGTTTGGCTCTGGGTCAGTCAACCCAGATGCTTTGATTTGAAAGCACCTCCTCCTTCAGCTCCTCTTCCTCAGCTTTGAGGGCCATGAACCTATTTCACAGTTGCAAACCTTCAGGCAGAGCAGGAGCCCTCTTCGTGCCAGAAGTCACCAGCTTCCAGCATTTGCTTTCCCCCAAGTTTCCACTTACCATACTGCTAGAGGCCAACTCTGCCTGTCTCTACTGCAGTTAGGGTTTTGGACTCTCAAGCTGTAGTCTCTGAGAAGATCCTGTCTCTCATTCATCTTCTTTGATGCTGCACAGCCTGCTCACTTCCTCCCATAACTCCTCCACTTGGTGACTGAAGTGCTAAGGTTTGGACAACTGGCCCAAGCCAGAGTTGACCTATAGATGAATCCTGTATATTTCATAACTGATAACCATTGTGCTAGTAGGTATTGCACTAAGTTATAACAACCACTTATGCTGATGTAAAAAATACTAAAGCACTGAAATACTGAAGCCTGAACAACAGGCCCCAGGCCAAAGCTGCTAACTTAGTGTGTAACCATTAACAAAGTATGTAAGCTCACTAGTGAAAGATGCAGCTTAGACAAAATATAATCAGGAGTGAGGAGAGAATGTACCCAACTTCCCTTGTTTAGCCTTGTTCAAGGCTGAGAACTCAAGTATTTGGCCTTGTTAGAAGCTCCCTTGGCTTCCTTCCCCCCCGGCCAAGCCCTGGCCAGGCTTTGGGTGGAATCCAACAGGAGAATGAAACCAGAAATTCTCCGCTCAAAACAAAGGTGCCAGCTATTCTGGCTTGTCGATCTCTAGTATATAAGGCTGGACCCGCTCACAGCACTTTGGCAGCCTCACCTATGGGGGATGTACCGCGTAGGATTTCCCCCTTGCCGGGACAGGCTCTCCAAACCCTCGCTGTAACCGGGGCTGCCCAGCCACTGCAGGGCTGGATTATGGCAACATATGCAAGTGGTGATGTATTTTTCTTCATCACTATTCTGTCTCTCGTGTAGTAATGATTTGATGCATTACCCTGTATTTTCCTGTTTGTTGCTTTAAGTGCACTATTCTGCTTTTTCTTACTGCATGTTTATGTATTACACTGTTACATTGGTTATCACCAGTAAAATACGCCTACTCTCTTCACTGTGGTGTCTGAGTTTAATTGGTATCCTTAATCAGCAAAACGGCGACACAACTCTTTAACAACAGCTCACCTCCTGCAGGAGAGGGGACCACCTCTCTAGTCTCAGGGAGAGGCCCCAGGTATTCCCTGAAGCCTGGGACTTGTACCCACCATCTGAAGGTCTCTCTGTCTGGGTTTAAACCTCTGCCCTAGCAGGGAAAGTGGCTCCAACACCTGCTGGGGAATATGCCCTGTGGTGTATCACCACCATAACTGAGAATGTTTATATGCTGCTCTGACCTGAAAGCCCCTTCTTTGCACTCTGCTGTGTAAACTACTGCATTTGTTGGCTGCACCCTAGCAACTGTGCTCTAGGCCTGGCTTTTATATAGGCCTCTCCCCACCAAGCACCAGCTTAAAAAATGCTTGACTTTCCCTAATCACAGATTAAGATCTTCAGAGGATTTCCAGACCTCTGACAAAGTTCCCAGAAGCTCAGGAAGATCTCAAAGAAACAAAGTCCAGAAACTGCTGTGCAAATGGCTGCCTCTGTCAGCTGCATTCTCTTTTCATTAAAGTACCTCTCCTGTTACCCAGCTATGTCACCCACCTCTCCTGTTACCATCCTATTACCCTTGTATGGTTAGAAGACCCTGTTCCAGTGAAAGCTATATTCTTTCCTAAAGTTTCATTATAGCTTATGTTTTGACAGAAAACCACCTGAAATATCCAAATCCTTAACTTACCTGAATCCCCTCCAAAAAAGACCGAAGAGATAGTCATGGATATTTAGAGATAGCAGTCCTGAATTAAGTGTTTAAATTGGATTGATTTGGCTTCACCCTATTTGTGGAACTAATTGAAATATATCAAAGTGAGAAAGATGTTTATCACCCTGTGCTTTATGCAGGCTCTTCATGTTTATTATTATCTGATACATGGGAGCTCTACAGACTCTACTGTCTCTTGAAAGTATTCTTTTATGAAAGGACATTGTAAGACAAAGAAAGTTGAAAAATTCTGATTCCTCTCAGGTGAAGGAAGCATAGAACTGAGGTCTCTCACTTACTGGGACTATCACAGGAGTAGGCTGTTGCATGATGAGAAAGCAACACTTTCTATCACAATGTTTTTTCTTGAGAGAATAGTTATGGCAGATATGCTGCTATTGAGTGTGGTTTTGATGTAGTTTAAATATGGATTGACTTGAGTTCTGCAAAGAAATGCAAACACAGGCAGGTGCTTTGGGATTTCCAAATAACAGCTAAATCAATGCAGGCAGCAATCTCTGGTAGGACTTAAAGCCTAAAACTGTACACACTGTGACCCCGAAGCAGCTTTATGGCTGAAGGCCAGTCACCACCAGACTTTCAACTGGCTAAAGAATAGGTTTTCATGCCTTGTACTCCTGGTCTTTGATGTTCCATGGGTACTTTGTGTTGCATTTTTTGATTCCCCAGTACTTTTGTGAATCTAAATCTAAGGACTTAATTTTTACTGCATTTCTGGGCTGTTAAGGAAGCAATGCGGACTCTAGAAGTTTCTAGCTTGTTTTTTTTCATGGCTTATGCTCCTGCATTTCCATTAGCAGGGATAAAAGAAGGAAGTATATACAAAAAGTGATGACTAAACCTTTTTTGCTATAATTTTAAGTCACATTTCATATAGCTGTTAAGGATGTGATAATTTCACTTGAGGAGCATTTTGTTTGTTTCTAGCTTTGTCAGCTAGTTTTATCATTGCCATAATTTATATATAATTTAAGTGGGATGTCAGTTGTAGCAAAATGATTTACCTCAAACATTTTATCTGTCACTTCGTGCTGTGCCCAAATAATCTACATTTCAGAAAGCTTTTGGTATGCATGTGATTACTCAGACAAAATCCTTCTTATCTTCCAGATATGTGTCTCACACCTCAGTTTGCTGATAAACAGCATAATTGCCATTGTCAGTATCTTTTGGCCAGTTAATGGGCTATTTAACCATTTAACAAAACTGGAAAATATTTTGTTGAGTATAGATTTTTTTTTTTCTTTTTCTTTTTTACAATGCAGATGTGCTTATAATGTTTAACAAATAGAATCTATATATTTCTAGTAAGATGAATTTAATAAAGTGAACTTCAAGTTGAGAACCTAATGCAAGCTGAATTAAATCAGAAACTATCCCTAATTGTCCATTACTAGATCTATGTAGTTATACTTAGCCTTTACTTATCTTAATAGCACAGACATTCTGGCAATTAATTCATTTAACCTACTAACTCATTAATGATACCCACTAAATTTTGAAGTATCATGATCATCCTAAGAGACACACTTGAAAATACGGAAGGTTGAGGCAACTATAAGATATCTACTGGTTCCAGCCAACTCAGACTATGCTAATTAGAATTATAGTTGGAAAATTATAATTGTGACATGTAGGAGAATATAAAGCTACTCAGTAATTGATCTGTTGGTCTGTGGAAAGTTTTTCACTATATGAAGAGAGTACATAGAGGTTTAGGGAACATAGGTCTTAATGATTCAAAGCCATTTTGATCAGGAAGAGAAATGCTCTGCCTCTTTTTATTTTATCAAAAGACAGAGGTATTTATAACACAGATGTAACAGGAATATGCAGTGTATATATGCCTTTATCTGAAAATAAACTAATTTTTTTATTATTATTTCTTCTATCATATTCTTATTAACTCTTATATACTACTAGGATTTATTTTTCCAAATATGACGTTTATAAACCTTTACAGACATATGAATAAATAGCTTTTGCATTGGTGACTGTCTGATCAATAATGAAGATAATGCCAAAGAATATATAACATTCATAACAGTGAGATGTGGCAAAATAAAGAAAAAGATATTTTGCATTTTCTTAGTTGTAACCAAAAAGAGTTTCAAAGCATACTCTGAGGCTGCTGTGGATAAAATCTATTATGTAAGCAGTCACCTGTGAACACTTTCTACAAAATTTGGTGAAGGACATTTATCATTCTTCAATTAAAATGTCAAATCTAATTAGACTTCCCCTCAACACACTGTACCTTACCACAGTGGTACAAGGAGAGAGACTTTCCCTTGAATTACTAAAAGGCAAAGAAGGTATCTGTGAAAGCCACATGAGAAACAGGGGAGCCATTCAGTAGGATTTTTCAAGTGCAAGGGAGTTAATCCATCAGCTGTTTACAGCCCATAAATTATCTATGGATTTGATACTGTACCTGGATGAAGGAGAGGTTCATTCTCATAAGACTCCAGACAAAATAGTTATATGATTAAGGGAGATGTGTCCAAGATTTAAAGGTTGTTTTAATAGTGACTGACATGGTACATTGTCTGTTTGGCAGAGTGGAGATTTCACTATTCATATTTTGGTACTTGCTTTTAATCGGATATGACACTGCTTAACACAGCTTAAACACTGAATAATGAACAAGATATTTCAAAATAAAGGTTTCGAGCAATGCAATCTTGCCTTTTCAAGTAAGGGATTGCTAGTCCAGCCTGCAGGTCTGATTTACAGAAAACACAGTTGTAAGCAAAATGTTAAATATTAACAGTAACCTAAACATTTTCAGACAAATACAAGTATTTAAAAAAAAATTAGAAGCACTGTTTCATTAAATCTACCACTGATAGCTATCAGAAATAAACTACAATATATGAAATCAGTAAATATTTTCTTCTCACTGGTTTCCTGATAAACTAGATGTGTCATACACAGACATGTAAGTAATGTAGTCCAAAAATTTAAAGACATGGATCACCATACTAATAACACTCTATAGGCTGATCAAATTGTATCTGGACATAAACAGAATTATTCACCTCCCTGAACTGAGTTAAAATCCAAAATTTAAAGAGTTATATAATGCTTTTATAGTAATGGACAAGCCAGAGTAGTTATAAGACTATAACTATTTTACTCCCTTTTTCCACCTTCCAATCATTCCAAATACAATAACCGAGTTTGTTCTTTTTTCTTCTGTCATTGATAGAAACACTGTTTTACTTTTGAGATTTTTTTTTTTCCAGATTGACTCTCATTTTTATATTTATGAATTATTGTAAATTGTCAAAATACAGTACTCTTTGCTCCTGCTCTTTTAGATATTCCACACAAGGATGGTTTAATGCTTAATATAAAATTTACTTATTTGTGGATATTTGACCTTACATGGGATTTTGTTTTTGCAGAATGATACAGAAATATAATGAAATCACAACAAAAACACAGTACAATGATTGCAATGTACAGTTGGATCACAATACAGACATGATTCCTATTACCGGTCTCTGTAAACTCACCATCATGGTGCTGGGTGTCCTCAGTCTTCAGGAAGGAATTTGTGAGTTAAAGCCAGCTCAAGCCCATTGCTCTCTTCAGACTTTGTTTTGTTGGTTTTTCAATTTAATGAGAGCTACATATTCACTTTCCTGTGCAGGCCTTGCTGGCCAGGAAGATAATATTTTCTATTGATTACTTTAGGGGAGGCCATTTACATAACTGCTTGACACAGTCAACTGATACAGAAATTTATCTAAATAATAATCTCTGGTCCCCTTTTTGTTGTGCTTCCTTTGTCATAACTGTTCTTACTATATTATTTTCTGAAATTCACGAGCACACCATCCTTGCTATAGTATTGGGTTTATGTGTCCACGCTTTGATAGCAGGGGGGCTGTGAGGAGACTGGGGTGCCCCATGCTGGACATAGCCAGTTCCAGATGGCTCAAATGGACCCACCACGAGACACATCTGAGCCTGTCAGGCAAACTAGTGGTGCCTCTGTGATAACATACGTAAGAAAGGATTTTAAGTGCTGTACAGCATTTGAGAGAGTGAGGAGTGATAAAAAATATGAGAGAAACAACCCTGCAGACACCAAGGTCAGTGAAGAAGGAGCTAGGGGGGATGCTCCAGGTACCAGACCATATTCCCCTGTAGCCCGTGGAGAAGACTGTGGTGTAAGAGACTGTGTTGGACCGTGTTTATCTCGACACTGCTGCTGCACCACTACCACTTCCTGGCCTCAACATCCTGTCGCAGTGCAGGAGTACACTCTGAAGGAGAAAATATATCCCCGAAGAAACCACTGTATCTGCCCAAAGCTGGAACAGCAGCAATCTTCGTAGTGCCTACCAAGCTGTGCTTGTGTGTAAGGCCTGGTGGAGAGGAAATCAGTGAGGAAGACGTGCAAAGGCTGAAGGCACCACAGATCGACCCCCGCCCCCCCCCCCCCCCCCCCCCCCGGCATGACCACCATGAACACCTGGGTATGCGCACGTGAAGGAACACAGGGCAGCACATATGACAATGAGCTCTGTGGAAATAGATGTACTCTTCAAAGAAACTGTGGGGACTGGGACAATAAAAGGACTGTGTACTGCTCTCTCGGCAGAACTCAACATTGCCTGAAAGAACTGCGTACTCTTCTCTCAGAATTCCCCATTACCTGCACCGAGACCAAGCCAACAGGACGTCACTGGATTCATGGTGGTGGTAACTGATCTTGCTGCATCTCTTCCGTTTGCTTGTTTACTTGTTCTGACCTTTTCTTCTTCTCTCACTCCTATCGCTATTACCACTTGTTACAGGAATAAAGTTTAAAAGCATGGCATCTGACCTCATTTGTGTCTTAATTTCACTCCTGGGATCATACAAGAACCCACCCTGATATTGGATCGGCACATGTGGTGGTGACAGAGGTTGTCCTCCCCGCTGTCCATTGAGGACTACTCTTCAGCAGATATCCACCCTGCAGCCTGTGGAGAACCTCAAGCCACAGCAGGTGGAGATGACCTGAAGGAAGCTGCAAACTGTGGAGAGCCCATGCAGGAGCAGGCTCCTGGCAGAAGCTGCAGCCCATAATGGACCCATGCTGTAGCCACCTGTACTTGACAGACTGTTCTCCATGGAGAGGACCCATGCTGTAGCAGTTCTTGAAGAACTGCAGCCCATGGGAAGGAGCCACACTGGAGAAGTTAATGAAGGACTGCATCCCTCATGAAGGACCCCATGTTGGAGCAGGGAAAAAGTGTAAGGAAGATAGAGTGGCAGAGGAAGAGTGTTATGAACCGACCACAATCCCCATTCCCCACCCCCCATGCCATTCAGGGGAAAGAGGTAGAAGAGTCAGAAATGGAGCAATGAAATTGAGCCTGGGAAGAAGGAGGGGTAGAGGAAAGTTATTGTTAGTTTTGTCTTTGTTTCTTACCACCTTATTCTATTTTGTTGGCAAAAAATGTAATTGCTCTTTCTCCAATTTGAGTGTCCTTTGCCTATGATGGTAATTGCTGAGTGATGTCCATGTTTGTAACTTGACTCATAAGCTTTTCCATCATGTTTTCTCCTCTGTCCTGTTGAGGAGGGAGAGTGAGACCATGGCTCGGCTGGCATCTGGCAGCCAGCTAAGCTTAATCCACCACACCTATCTTCTCTGAGCCTTCTTCCATTGTAGGTATTAGTTGATTGGTCACACAAATAAAATGGAGATTGATATCCTTGACATGATGTTCCACATAATTTTTATCTGTGACTAGAAGATTGTTTGGCAGTGTGTGATGGTTTTAAGCCCTGCCAGGACCAGAGACCATGTTGCTGTTGTCCCTCCCCCACCCTCAGACACAAGTAGGGCACAAACCCCAGGTTAAAATAAGAAGAAATTTAATACAACAGTGTAATAAACAATCTGAACAACAACTGTAGCAATGATGAAAACAACAAACAGTAATAACAGTAAACAAGACAAAAGATATAGAGAGAAATACTGCAATGGATACACAGACAGCCCACCGTGTGCTTCCCATAACCAAAGCCACAAAGGAAACCCACCAAACAAAGCCACCAAAGCTGCCGCACAGGACCTGACCTCAGCATGGTATGAATAACCTGGCTGGAGATCCCTTCCCCCTCTCTTCTGGGGAAACTTAACCCTGTCTTAGCTGAACCAGGACACGATTGTTCCTTCACTGTTAATAGTACAGTTTCTCTAGAAAATGCATTTAAAGAGATATAGTAGGTAGCAAAGTCCAGACCTAAAAAACTCTCCTACTGAGCAATAGTTGGTTCTGTCAAGGATGAGACAGAACCTAATGTCAAAGAGGGAAGAACTGACAAGAACACAGGAAAGCGGGAAACCATTTCTTTCATAATTTTCTGGCAAGTGT
The DNA here is from genome assembly GCF_965140245.1 of Athene noctua. NCBI lineage: Eukaryota > Metazoa > Chordata > Aves > Strigiformes > Strigidae > Athene > Athene noctua. The sequence goes on from NC_134039.1 coordinate 68,201,738, forward strand.
TCAGACAGCTCATAGTCACTGAAAATATAAACTATATGTCAGAAAGTTAATGGAAATTCTCCACACATTAAGTGTGCACATCAGTTGGTAGTCTTCAGTGTGCTAACTCAAAAAGCAAGATAGAATGTGTAAGAAAGTTCTCAGCAGAATAATTCTCTACTCCTTCCCCTTTACCAAAGTAAATAACCTTTCAAGTAAAATTTTGACTTATAGTGATTGTCTTGAATTACAAGTACATCTATTCTGTTGCTAACTGTTTTCAGCTCCTGTTTCTGTTTACATTTACAGATCAGATGCTTAGCTGGAAGTTGCTAAAATTTCAATGGACTTCCATCCCATTAAAACAGCTGGAGTTCTGCTTAGCAATAAATCTTAGAAACTATTCATTTTCCGGAGGTTAATTCTCTGTGTCATGATTATATTTTATAGGTGTTATCTCCTAAGGATTCTCAGCTAATTGCTTAGAAACAGTATTAAAGTTTAAATTCATGATAGCTTTGAACAGATGAAATACTGATTTCCATTAATGAGTACACACACAGCAGCAGACACATGGAATTATCAGCCAATAATTCAGATGACCACAACAATCATCAGTCCCAAAAGGCATATCAATTATTTTAAAATACAGGCACTTTTAAAACAGTTTAACATTAAAAGTATCATGTTATAAAACAGATAGCAAGGTCAGTTCTTTCAAATGTATGCAACTTCAGTCAAATTTCTTTGAAAATTTGGCAGAGTATAAGACTATTCCAAATTGGGTCAGATGTAAATGAGACTGTTCTAATTTTTGATGTATAAATCTGTATCAATGGTTGTTTCCATGTGAAAATTATTTGTGCATCTGTCTAGCACATTTTCTTGATTCATGTACTCATGCAAATGCATAAATGTACATCCGATGATTCCTCTTCCCTCCAGTCCCCTGTGTAAGTTTTAGAAGTTCTTTGATAATTTAGACCCTGATAACAAAATAATGGACAAATATTAATACTAGCATCAAAGTGCACAGCCTGGTTTTGGTGATATTACTATGTTCATCAAAGGTCATTGTGTTTTGTTTTGTTTTGTTCTCACAAAGTGTTTTTTACCTAAAAATAAAATGAAAAATATTAATACTGAAACTTCATTCATGGAAGGGTGAAGAGTTAATAATTGCCCTTAGCATTAGCCAGCATCAGTACAATCGTGTCTACAAATGACTTTTGGAAACTGGTTGAGGAGTACCAAGAAGCTACCTTAAAATATCATCCCACAAATGATCTGTTGTTCCTGTTCTAATAAATCTTGCCTTCTATAGGTTAGGTATATACCACAGAAATTTACTGTGTCTGTAAGACCCTTTGTTTCATTAGTTTTCATGCAAGCCACTTCCTTCTTCATTATGTTCTTTGATTTTCATTTTTTATTCTTTCAGTAGAGCTTTTTGTTGTGTGATCGTTCATTCCTTCAATGCATGCACCTCTAGGGTATAGCACAGTAGTTATCATTTATAACAAAATTTCTATAAAAAAAAACACCAACCAAGAACACCACCACCCCACCCCCCCAACCCCCCCCCCAAAAAAAAGGAAAAAAAAAAAGACTGTCAAGAAGGGAGATGGTTCATAAGCTCTCCAGAGAGAAGTATAAGGGTGTTTCACACAGAATCAACTTAATCAGACTAGATTTTCACCAGCAAAATGAGATTAATACCCTTATCCTTATAAAAATGCTTTGGGATCTCTTAATGAACATTAGCTGTCAGGGCACTGATATAAATTCCTCAAGTAATTTCTCACACACAGTTGTCATTTTGATAAAACTTGATACTACTATTTGCTGGGAAAGCACAACATTGTTTGCAATGTGCAGACAAATCGCTTTGGTGTTAAAGAATAAAAGTTCTCTGCAGAGAAACTGGTGCTGATTAAAAATCAATACTGATTAAAAATTGTCACCAGTCCTTATGGCTAAACTCTATTATATGGAAACATTGCCACATCCTTTAAAAATTCAGATCAAACTAATACCTGTATACTGCTAAATAAAATGTTACAAGAGACAAGAAAGATGTTGTGCAACTTATTTAAATGGGATTTTATTAAACCACACAGCTATTTTAATAACTGTTGAAGTAATTCAATACTATACTAATTACAGCAAGTAGGTGTGATAGCATCACACACTATAAAGTTTCTTAATGTTTCTGAGAATAACACCTTTTTTCTACCTGTCTTATTACTTAACCAAAATTAACTAAACTGTAATGATCTGAACACTCAGCTTCTAAACATTATGTGTGCCTGGTTTAAAAAAAACCAAAACAACAAACAACCACAATTCCAAATAAGCTAGACCTTTCTCTGAAAGAGGCTGAAGGTGAATACCTGGGATTTTATTCATGTTAATGAAATCTAGAAACTTCTTAAAAGTTCTTTGTGCCTCATGCTTTGAATTGTGGAGATGTTAAATTTGTCAAGGAACATGGAATTTTTTGCCACATTTGTGAAAAAACACAGAGTTTAGCCAAATTACACATCTTTAAAAAAAAATAAATAAAAGGAATTCATACATATTTAATTGAAAATAATTTGACAACTGCATTCCCTAAACACTCCAACTGCACTGAGCATGTTCGGGCCAGGTGTCAGCAGATACTCATGCCTTAGGATAACTCCATATCTAAGAATTATAAGCAAGAGCAAAAGGATTGTTCTTCTTGAACAACCAGTCAACAACTCTGTATTTGTGCCCAGGCAGCAAAAGAAAGTGGAGAGAGGAGATGAGGGTGCAAACTATCCTATTTTAATTCAATCAAGATAAAAGGTATTTTTGGAGCTAGATGACTAGACAGAGATTAAGAGGGCATAGGAGGTTCAGTGTCAAGGAAAACACAGAGTAAACTGAGACTTATTGAAAAAAAAAAAGTCAGTAGGATATAACTTCAGGAGAGTGGTTCAGGAATCTATCATTAGAAGTGAAGGGAAAATAGAGGTGTCTGGAAAGACTAGACAAATCTGCATGGTTATAGTCTGGTAAGAATCCATAGCATTGTTGCAGACATGAGGCAGTCTATGCAAAATAAAAGGGTTAATATGGTGGAAAAGAAGAAGCGAGATTCGATTTAGAGCCAAGAAATGAAGACTTTTATTAGAAAGCATTTGAGCACTAATGGAAAAACACAAGTGAAATCAAAAGACAAGGGAGACAGGCTGAATGAAGAACTCTGAGGAGAGGAAGTGGAATTTAATGGGCAAGCTGTCAGCAGGATAGTCTTCAGCAGCATGCAGAGGTTTTATCCAGCAAGGAAAGAGATTAATGACATGAGGAGGTATGTATGATATTTAATAGCTTTTGTTGATTGGAAACTTATGTAAATTCTAGCATTTAAGCATAACAATAATCAGTACAACTACAGTTCAACATTCAACTATGGAACAAAACAACAGATCAACTGGCAATCATGGCAATGAGATAATTAGGAGAATGGCAGTAGAAAATATCATAGCGATCTTATAAAATAGCTGATGATATTAAAGGTGGTGGATAGCTAGTACAAACTCAACATCATGTTATCACTAAAATATTAGCAAAATAGTGTTATGGGCATGACGGGCACCCTCAGTCCCAAATCCTTGAGTTCTCCCAACATGCTCAAGTCAACAAGACTCCTATCTTGGTCCTTAGAGTTCACATCCATGGTACAGGGGAACCAGCAGCATCCTGCTGGAGTGTCAAGGTGACTTGGAGAAGATGCTTGCCTCCACAGCAGTTAACTCTTAGCCACAGTTCTGGTTGTCCTTACATCAAAAATTTCGTGGTCTTTTGAGTTGTCCTTTATCCCCTCAAAAGACTGATTGTGTTATTCTGTTCTTTACTTCACCAACTGAGTTTATTTCTCAGTCTGGAAATAACTGGTTGCTGTGTCCTTATTCATCATATCCTAGTCCTGAGAATGGTCCTCTGGGGAGTCAGCTCCTCAAAACTAATCAGAAATCTTCTTCCTTCTTTCTGCAGCTGAAACAATCACATCATTATCTCACTGCTTTTCATATGTTCTTATTATTTTAGCTCAGCAGTGCAACAGTTCAACTGTTGTAGTCCACAGATATTCCAATATCTAAAACTTAAGTTTAATCAACATTTCAGTTAGTCCATATCTATGCAATCACAAATACATTTGTATTAGCCAATGGCACACCAAGACTTATCTTGTCTTCAGTTGTCACCTTCCCCCTACTATGTTGGCTAGTCATGTGCTAAGGTGCACCTCAGATCAGCAGTTCCCTTCTCCCACAATAGCAGTATATATTAAGGCCTATTGTCCTACCCAGACTCAGCAAGTCCCTTCCCTGACATAGATTTAAAGCCTTTTCAACATTCTTAAATTTCCTTTTATACATGCAGAGTAGAGATTGGGAAATACTAGTGTGTAGTCCAAAAGAAAAAAGTATGTACTGACTAGTTTAAGAGAACAGACCTTTGATGAGAAAATCTCCTAGCCCATGTTGTGGAATTCATGATCACTGTGTGAAAATAGTCTTGGAGCAAGAACTCAATTACACTTTGCAAGAAAGATGAAAAATTCCTGTTGTTCATATGACAGAAGGCTGTGAGCTGACAGTATTTAGAGAGTTAGTAACAAGATTATTAAAACTGTCTTTCAAACAATCATCTGTAAATAAAATATTGAGAAAATATTACTTATAAATACATTTTGTTAAGCTCATGAATTTTGGCTAGCTTTTTCCAGACAACTGGTGACTATTTAAAAATAAAAATGAAAAAGAATTCATGAGTTGTTTAGCAAACCACTTCCCCATAATAATTTGACAATTTTACAGGTTTTTAGCATCTAATTTCAGGTTTTGTTTTCTTGTTCATTTACATTTTCTTAGTCATAACACTGTGTATTCTCCATTACTGTCAAGTTTGCTCTAAGTGGTAACTCACACACTTACGCTTTATTATACTCTTATTCACATGCTCTTCTATTTTTTCTTATGTAACTATTTATCAATTAAATGTCCTGGTTTATCCTGAGTCCAGAATTTCTATTGCTGATCAGAAATCAACATTTTTACTTCTTCTGACTAGAATTCATATTGACTCTGAGAGAACTGTAAACAACTATGAAGCAATTAATAATGTCCCTCATGTCGAGATAATGAGTGTAGAACAAGAGGCATTTTGGGGTTCGATGATTAATATAATCTGACTCAAATAGAACCTGAATTCTCTGCCTCAGGGAAAAAGAAGCCCCTCAACATATGTGAAGACTGAATTCAGAATTCAGATGAGATGAAGAACAGCTTATACCCTGGTGCCTAGGACATCCCACCAAGGAAAACCAGACAGTAATAATTGGAACACTTAGAAACATGTTTACAAGAAATGACTGCATGCATCAAGAGAATATTCTGTTCTTTGATTTTAAGTCCAGTGGTGGAACTAAATCAAAATGCTTGCACTGCATCCCTGCTGAAAATGAACAGATGGTCTTGTTCTCTTGTGCCATGAATATTTTTTTTTGCACATACACTTCAACAGCAAACTTCTAGCCCCCTGAAAAAAATTGGGGCAGGGGAATTAGGGGGGAGGGGGGGGCAGGGGGAGAAGAGAAAGAAAGGGCTGTAAAACATGAATGGCAGTGAAAGTCTATGAAATTTTAATGAGTCTTCTTTTTAGCTGATGCATTGTTTGGCTATAAATCACCAATGTTTATAAGATCAGTGTAGTAATCATAGATCAGATTTATTGTGAATAATGAGAGGAAAATAAAAATGTACTTGAAATAATATCTTATTTCCAGGTGCACATAGTACCACCTTATAGCTGCCAAACATTAAAAAATATAACAAAACTATAACATGACATAGCTGTGCAATAAATGCTACACTGTATAGCATCATCAAAGTCAAGCATAATTTCTCCCTATGTTTATGCTTTCTACCTCATCCTCTTTCACATTTCTTTCCTCTCTTTTCTTTCCTCCTTTCAATATCCTATTATTATCATGTACAGGGAACTTAATTTTCTCCAGTTTTCCTCATTACTTTTCCTAGTTCTTTTTCGGCTCCTTCAACTTTCTCTCACTGTTTCTAAGACAGTAATAGGGTTTCTTGATTTTCTACATGACATTTATAGCTATTTTACTGTCTTGTACCAAAAAGATAATTTGGTCATATTCCTCAGAGATTTTTGCTCAAAGTCAAACATTTTTGCAAATCTAGTGAGAACTAGAATTTTTAATATCTTGAAGGATCTGTGACAAAGTTACTGTCTGATCCATCCCCACAAGAACCATTCCATCAAAGTAGGATGGGCTGGAAAAATATGGACTGAGGTATCTTCCACCAAGTTAGCATCCCATAGAGGTTATAAAATCACCCTTCATGCTTTGCATGAAGAATCTCTGGATTAATTTTCTGACTACTGGCTTGCTGATTAGAAAGAAGAAATCTCTTCAGATCATATTTTTAAAAGAAAAGTATGACCTCGAAGTGTCTCGAGGAGGAAAAAAGTCCACTAATGATAAGATTTCCCTCTTATTTTACTCCACACAAATCATAGTTGTTGATATTTTAGCTAATGCATTTAACATGCAATTAAGAAGACATTTTCAGGAATAGTAGGCTAGGCTGTGAGTAACCTTCCCTCCTGTTAGAATTTTGTTAGCATTATATTAATGACTTCATCTTAACGTACTCTGTTTTTTCCTAGGATATTATACGTATATTATTAATTCATAGTTTCACAAACATTTATGCCAGAAAAGCATACTGGATCATCTAATGTGACCCACTGCGCACTCCAGGCTCAATAATGTACCTTAACTAATATGTAGACATTCAAGCTTTTCAAAAGATGAAGATTTCTGTATTTCTTTAACTGCAAAGGAAAAATGTTCTGCAGTAACATGTAAATTCTTTATAACTGCAATCTTATTTTTTCACTTCAACACAGAATGTGTTGTATATTATAGCCATGTCCCCTATCCCCTCCAAAAAAAAAAGAAAAACCAGCAGTTTAGGATACTTTCTTGGCAAGGGTGGCTGCTATAGCAGATTATGGGTAATTCAGTCTATCATCTGTGGTATTCCTTAAGAAGAGCGTATGAGGAGACAGCCAAACAATAATTTACTCATGGCATCTCTGTGTCATGAATTGTTCTCCATTTTGAGATATTTCAGTTTCCAATATCAATCTGGAATTAATATCCATGAAAAAATGGGAATGCAATAGTATCCATTTAAATAATGCACATACACTCAAGCAGCCCTAAATGTTTCAGAAGCCATAAGAACATTTGCAGACCAGGAGCTACCAATGAATTCTATCATGCTTTGTTGGTCCATCTTAATGGGCATACTATAAAAGAACAAAAGGTGGGACAATCAGCTGTGCTAACTGCACTGCTTCTGTGTTGGTTCTTTTCCTTCTGAGTCGTTACAGTAACCATGACTTCAGCGGAGGTATCACACAGATCAAGGGGATGGGTCAGCTTGTAAAACAAATCTAAAACACTAATAGTTGTTCCAGTGAGGTGCAGAAAATGAATTGACCATATTTATCACATGCACCTTAGGGAAAAGCTCTGGAAAAAAACAGGCAAGCTTCAGAATCCAAGAGATTATCTCTGCCTTCCTAAAATGTGCAAGGACCTAAGCTGGCAAAAAGCCAGTATTCTTTATTATTGTCCTAGTTTTCTACACTTTAAATATATCTTTCTAAGTCTTGATTTCCAGCATGCTAAACCGCTGCATTCCAATGAGGAGTAGAATGTAGAAAGAACAACCTGTCTTTAACTGCACAAATTTGCTTAGTTGTCCCCTTTTAATTTTAACAAAAGAATGGTGAAAAGATGGAGAAAAATGATTCAGCAGTTACAGAGATAGAAATTACTCCCTTTCAGCTTTCAATTCTTTCCTGTTCACTTACTTATTTTACCCAAACCAGGAAAGTCCAGAACTATAAAATTAATGGGATCATATAGAGAAAGATGCAAAAATTCAGGCAACAGAATTTTGTGTCCCAACCTGCTGGGCATTGCTGACAGTGTCAGCTAACTAGACGCTGAGATCTGGATCAAGAAAACTATGTAGGTACTGAGAATTGCATTGCTCCATCAGTAATGATCCAAACAGAGTCCTTTATGGGCAGCGGAGCAAAACAAGAACTTATAGGATGTAATTTGTGTCATCTTAATATATGCTAAAAAACAGGACAGAGGAATTGTGCTACAGAAGTGTCAACTCATTGTTAGTGACCAAAGAGAAAGTTGGAATTAGATCATATTTAGCTATCATTTACACTATTAGTGTAAGCAACATTTAAAAAGTATACCTTAGTAACTAAAAAATCAGATATATTTTTCCTTATACAATACAGAGACACATAAATGACCCATAATAGCATCAACAGACTCTGAACATTTGAAACTTTCTAAATTAGCTTTTAGGAGACACTTGCAGTAGTGTAGCAATAAATCTGATTCTTTTCTTAAATATTAGCAAACATCGGTATTTCTTTTTGGGTAATCTTACTGTGTTTAAAAATTCTTATTTGGTATTTTACTTAAATGCATCTTGTGTATTTGTGATTTTTCTTTTTGAAAATATGGTAATTTTGCCTAGGTCCACTTGATCTTTCAGTGTGGAGGACATGTTATTGCAGCAAATTGTTCCTGCTCTCAGATATAAATATGTTTATATAAATTTATACATATTAATTTGTTTTGTACAGTTAGATTTAAAGGTCAATGAGAGAGGGAAATGGAGAAGCCTTTCACATGCTATTTGAGGCTATTTCTCTATGAAACACAGTAAAAACTATAGAGATGAGCTTTCTTTCAATATTATGAGTCATATTTCAAGTTTTCTATTCCATAAATATATTCCTATTTACAGCTTATCAACTGACCGCAACTTATTTATAAGGCTGAAATTCATTCTCTTGTGCTTTCAGGCTGCACAATTTCGGAGATTCTTCTCTAGGATAATATGTGCTTTTAGATTATATAAAGCAAATATACTATTGTAGATTTTCATGAAAGTAGGTATCCACCTGTACCTCAATTAATGAACAAGAATTAGTATTTTTCTCAAGTCTACATTTCTTTGAATTTGCCAAGAATTTGCACTGGAAACACAAATACCTATACTGAGAAGATGCAAGGATTAAAACACTGATACAAAACATATCATAGAAATTTGCATATAATGAAAATAATTCTTGAAAAATTGTCCAACCTCACTGGCAAATAACTAGCATTGTGCAAGAAAGTATGGAGCTGAACTGTATGTCATAACTGGATTTTATTGTTTCTTCTTTTTAATATCTTTGGATATATAACAGTTTTTGTGTTTAATTTCTTTTCTATACCATATGGAATTGAGGTCTGATTCAAGATTCTGTTCTTAGAAAAAGAAATATTGTTATAGTCAAAAGCTTTTCCATATTAAACATCTTTTTTTTCCAAAATATAGTAGCATCCTTATTTGTACCGAGAAAGAAACTGAGGAATAGATATGTCCCAAATGAAACTGTTAGTTGATGATGGGATCAGGAGTAAAATCCATCATCCTGTCCCTGTAGAGATATCTCCTCTATCTAAAAATATGCCTTCCCTACCTCAGCTGTCCACAGACAAGAGTAACTACTGGCCATGCTGTGTGCTTCATTGCTCATGTTCACAGAAGTGTTAGACACAGAAAGAACCACAGGAAGGCAGCAGATGGTATTGTCTAGGGATGGAGTTGTAATTTGTGCTCTTCCATGTACTAGCATACACACATTTAAATAATAAGAAATATAATGAAAGAGCAGTAATTCCATTGATGGGTTTTGGCATCATTCTAAGCTTGTGTGCAGAGTTTTTGAATTAATTGTCCTGTCAGCCAGGGTCTAAAAGAAAGCTCTAATGTTCCAGCAGTATTTTTCAACAAAATATTTTCAGAAATATTAAAATAAAATCTTATTATATACTATTATATCATTCATGCTAGAAAATAAGAGACTTAGAATTCTTAGTGTTAGATTGTCCACAAATTTAATTTATTTATTTATTTATTTTCTTTAAAGAGTTTTCTTATCTTAAGTTCTTTATGCCTCTGGCATTCATCTGGAGTCCTGATGTTGTGAGTCTTCACGCTTACCTACTGTTACTGTGATGATGCTTTTAAATAACCGTATGGTTGTTTAAAGTTTTCTGCTGACTCATAGTCACAACAGAAAAATGCTAATGCACTCTGTCACCTCAGCTACTCAGACTCATCTGTCATCTCTGGTCTCTTGGCTTGTTCCATACCTCAAGATGCCTGTTGCCATTCTATCTGCAGGACTGACTGAAGAAAAGGAGGATGTTTGTGAACACATGCTTATGTGAATTTTCAAAGACAAATCTCTAGGGAGAATTAGTATATTTTCTCAGCTTTAGCAGAACCGTACAGCCTAAAAAGAAAAATTACCTTGCTTATTAATGTTCTTAGGTGATCATGGCTATGACACCTCTGATTAGTAAAGGAAGTGCTTTTGCAACATGTTGAAAATTCATTGCTGCTTTGTGACACATTCAGCCTGGAAAAGGATATTGTGATTTAGTGCTTTGATTTATGTGACCATCAAGAACAACAGTGACGGAATAGTTAAAACTCAAAGAAAGGTTTTCATAATCAATTTGTGGCTTGTACTATATTAAACTGTTCACACAAACCATTTCTTGATATACTTCATATAAGCAACTCATTGTTAAACATTGAACTCTGTTGTGAATAATTTGCAAATAATAAAAAAAAAGCAAGCATGTAAAAGAAATTATTCCCTGAGCATTATCTTTCCAAATCTCTTAGTTACAGCCTCTTCCTTGTACTATCCTTGAGAAGCCAGACACTGTTTACCTCCTCTCTAAACAGACTGTAGTGATGTATTGGGGAATCTGTCAGGCCACAAAAAAATTTCAAAAAAAATGTTAAAACCAGTGCTTTTTCATGGATACTTTTTAAAATTCCCTGCTGCATATTCATAATATTATGCTTTTTAAAAGTGGGCACAATAATACACAATTCATAGGACTCATGAGTGACCATTTTTAAAACAAAGGATCAATTACCTATCCATCTCTACCTGCACACATTTTCCAAAGTCCATGAACTTTGTTTTCTAGAATTTTGATTTCAAGATAAGGAATTCTCATTTTCCTTCCTCTTCCTGAGTAATTTTGGTCTTCTAGGTTTAATTTGTTAATTTAGTTCCCAAATACACTTTTCTTCTTTCACTCCTCTTTAGTAGAACACCACCATTGTTTTAGCCACTCTGAGATGATTACTGGACACAAAATGTTTTCACCTCAAAGAACTCAATCTTTGTGTTCAGCTGCTGAGATATTTCAGGTACCTCCCCTATCTCTTTTGCAGACATTCAAACAGGGTCTATTTATTGATATATGATATACACAACATCCAGATTTTACGAAAGAGATACTAAACCATTCACTTATTATTCTAGATTGTTCAAGGGATCAAAGACTTCCCTCAGTAAAAAAAAGAATTCTACATGCACAAATCACAACACCCTGTTGTGATTTCCCCCAATCTCAAATAATTCATTAGCCATATTCTGTGATGCCCAGGATCTGCTCCCTCTCCTCTGGGTGAAAAATCAACTATCAGCCCATTATTTAAAACTGGTTTTCTTAGCTGTACATTCTCTATCTGGAGAGACATCCTTTGACATTCTTTTCTTTCAGGCATAAGCATTAACTTGGATGCTTCTTTGATATTCTGGGTTAATGTTTAATTTATAAGATACTTTTACAAATAAAATAAAATATTAAAAAGTTGCAATTCCAAACGGAAATATTCGGCATAGAAGTATACAGAGACACACTAAATTTAATTATACACTACTTCTTTGTTCCCACTTTCAAAAAGAAGTAGAAATACTAATCAAGCACTTCCTGTTTCTTTGGTTTAGTTTGGGTTTTTTTATTACCATGTATCAAAGGACAATTTCTATTATCATTTGTTTATTCATATGTCATACAAACAGTCGGTAAGACAGTCCCAGTGATCATACTAATATACACTTGCAAGAAATACTAAGTAGTGAGCTTGCATCATCAAGACTTTCTTTTCCACAGAAGTGTGGCAATCAGGATTGATGTACCCTGCTACATGTTTGTGACACCGATAGGTTGAGTAGTGTAAGAGGTTTTGTCTGCTGCAAAATGAGCTGTCATGTGAACATCCTTCTCATGTTAGCAATTTAATAATCTGAATGCCTGAAAGATAAAAATTAATGCCAAAAATACTAAAATAATATAATACTATCGTGGTTCTGAGGATAGGTGTGTCTTCTCTAATTCCTTATTTCCCAGCTGACTGTGATTAGCTAATATAATTTCTGTGGAGGGCTGGCACCTGTTCTGCAGGTTGTGCAGTGCAGGCTGAAATCCTCTGCTTTACCTACTTCCCTTCATCTTCTGAGAAGCCTCTGTCCTCTCTTTTGCTTTAAAATATTTTAAATATTTTTTCTTTCTATACTTTTCTAGAAAAGAGAAGTGGATTCTGATGTAAAAGGGTTTTCTTCACCACTGAAAGTGGTAAGTACCAAAGAAGTTTGAAAGAGATACCAGAGAGATGAGAATACACATGAGGTCCATTAGCCCAGAGTAGGAAACAGATCTGTTACCATAACTAAGACAGTATTGATGCACGATAATTTTACTATCATCTAATATTTTTGTTTGGATCACTTCCTGTTACTGTTTCACCTATGAATTCCTTTAAATTGTCTTGTCAGTCATTTGCAAATTTTCATCTAGGCTCTTCCGTAGGTGTTCCAGTCTTTCAGAGAACACATAATGAACAATACAACTGATCTTTTCAGAATATCTGTGCAGAAGGATTACAGTCCACAAAAGTTGAAAATATTTTGGGTTTATTTTTTTAAATTCATAGCATGTAGTTAAGTCTCAGGTTATGAACAGAAAAACGTAGATACACAAAAAAATAAAGGAACAGTTTCTACCACCACCTTCAAACCAAATCACTCTTTTTACACTCAAAATTATATACTCCTAATACATCACAGGGTTAAACCCACAGTAGAAAAGTAATATTCAAATACTGATGAACTTGAGACCAACAGAAAATTAATTCTTCTGACTAACATCAGAAGAACCATTATTTCACCCTGAAGAACTTAAACTGCACGTAAAAGAAGTAATTATGAGTATTTACACGTCAGGTACCTTATTAATCATCAGATTCAGTTTGTATCTGTTTCCATCCCACTACTTGTTGACTCCTGAACTTTGTCTATTCTTGATTTTTTCATTCCTCTGAATTTATATTAGATTTCTCATCTAATTTTATCTTTACAATAATACCTCAGTTTCTTGAGATTCATAATCGTTATCATGTGCCTAATTCTATTTCATATACCTTGCATGTTTGCCTAGGACAAAAACGAAGAGTTCAGTTTGTATAATATAAATGTAAAGTAAAACATGTTCAGCGTATCCATGAATTTAAGGCTTCAGAAAATTATGCTCTTTCACCTGCTTTTTTTTTTTTTTTTTTCCCAAAGAACTGCATGTCATTACTTACATTTATGAGTAGGAAGCAAGATTTTTATGCTTTGCTGCTCCATTAGAAAATGTTGAAATTAGGAGGACATGAATGATTTCTTGCAGAAAAGTCAACTGCTTTTCTTAGTGTGCTCTGAGTTAGTTTTATGGCTTTAGTTTCAATTTCTCCTCCCAAATTTCTATACATTTATTTCTTTGAAATGACCTAAACCTGTAATGTTAAGCTGTAGGATTCAACCCGTTGTCTTGCAGACCTCTGAGCATTTCTGATATATCTGATGTAACTCATGCTTTGGTCTGGGGAAATGACGTGCTGTTCTGTAGATTTTTTTTCTCATCTATAAATTCTTCTCTACATTACAGATGTATTTTTTAGACTAAACCCATTAATGAGATGTTTAGTTTCTGTGTTGACTGGAACAACTGACTTCTTGTTAAAAAGAATATGTAAAATATTTTTGCAGGTTATAACAATTAATGTTTATTAGCAACTGAGATGTAGATATTTCAAAATTATCTAATAGTACAATTCAGGTTGCAGCATCATTTCCCATACTATGTCTGATGGATTTCTATGGGATATAAAACTAACGTAAATATAAATCAGCATCTGACTAAAATGGAATTAAACTTATTTCTGATCAAATCCATAAAAATATTTTTAAACAGGCTGTACAAAACATATTCTAGTTTGTTTTTTTTTTTCTGTTTCTCATTTAAAGATCACAGTCTTCAATAGGTCATTAGTATTAGTTTATTGTAGTTCAAGAATTATCCATAGAGAGGCATGAGGGAAATGGAGGACTGTGTCCTCAGACCAGAGCAGAGATACATGAAAGCGTATTAGATCTATTACACCACTAACAATTTCTGCATAATCAGCAAAAAGCCCTTACTCAAAGAAATTAGAGTAGTTGTTCTCACCATATTTTTTTAAGTAGGCTGATTGCTTAGAACATTTAGTAAATTGTAATATTTTTGTATTAAAGGTTATAATATTTTGTGATTTCAGGTTTTGAATCTTTTTTTTTTCTTTCTTTACAAACATTCTTCCCCAATTTTTCCATTTTAGAATTTCTTGACAGAAAATAAAGTATTAAACACTTTCAAACTACTCCAGGGAAAATTTTGCTCTACATGAGCTTACTTAGCCTTGTTACCCATCAATCACTCAATCAGCCTTTATTTTATTTACAGTAACACATTGGAGAATGAATCTCAAAGTGTCATGCATAATAGCTGTTAGTTAACAAGAGAAAGCTGATCTCAGATGATGAATTTTCACCTTTGTTTTACATCTGCTTAAAGAGTTTCTAATAATCTCAGGGACTAAGAGTTATTGCTGCAGGGTATATGCTTGAAGTCTTAGTCTCTGTGTTTTATGCAGCTGTGTCCATGATCACTATGGAATAAAATGAATTTGGGTTTAAAATAAAATAATAGCATCAATGGCTGAATTTTTATGTGATGTAGCAGAACAGTGACTAATTACATTTTTGCGACTTCAGAACTTACCATGGCCATTGGCTAGGCAAACTGTTATAGATAGATGAAAACTGTGTTACTGAATCAGTCTCCAAACAGTAAAATTAATTCTAACTACATTCTTGGCAGCTAACACACAGATGAGGAATACACCTGAGGGAGGTCACAATGTTCTTATGGAAAAATGAAATTGTCCTGCTAGCTAGATAATTATTACATGGCAAATCTTGCCCCTGACTCCACAAAACATCAAGAGACACCTGAGGGAGCTTCCTCTGGGACTTTTGATCTGCACTTTTCCATTAAAAGAAATGTTTTATGTCAAAGTGAATGGTGGTAGTAAGTATGTCTTATACTTACAACATTGTTAGTAACAATTATAATTTCTAAATTCCCATACATATTTTTTCTCTTTGTTGCTTAACAGATTATCAAGCTCCCTACATCAAGAGTTTGACATTTTTTCTGGTTAATGTACAGAAAGAAGAACAGAAGCCAGTGGATACAAAATGGCACATGCACCTGGAAAGCCTGATGAGTATCTGAGAGCTTAAAATTTATCCTGAAGTGTATGTAAGTCATTGTTTGTTAGAAGGAAATAAGCAGCAGAAAACTAACCAAAATCACTGTAATGTAAACAGACTGTCTATTGACTCTGATACTAACTGGGCTTCTTTTTCACTATAAGAAAGCATATAATTTCTATTGTTAATTAGATACGTTTGAGTAAATTCTGGTATAGCTTCATTTTCCAAACTGTATGTGTTGACATCTCTATTAATATTACTATTAAAAATTAGGATGAGCAACAGTCATTTTCAGAACTTGGATGAAAATTCTGCAAGGTTTTTTTCTGAGAAATTTGTTTCTATTTTAATCTCATTTCTTTTGTAGAAAAATACAGACCTTAATATTTTGCATGTAAGCAGGCCAGCTTTGTCTCTAGTAGATTCTCTCCAGGGAATGCCTGTATTTCCCCTTGTAAGCCTAGTGAAAACTCAGAGAGAGCAAGGTAACATGATATTGTCTTTAACATTTACATGTTAATTTTGTTTCTTTGTTTAGTTAGTTGGTGTTTGGTTTTTTTTTTTTTTTTGGGTTTTTTTTTTTTTTTTGTGGAGAATCTCTAATTTAAACAGTATACTTCAGGCACAGAAAACCTTGAGATTGTTTCCTCAAATATTTCAAGTAATAGAATAAAACTTCAAAAAGGTTTGTGGCATTCAGAGGCAAACAGAATGGCACAGCACAAAGAAGGTTTCTACTGTGAAAGAGGACCACAGTATGTAGATAAAGCTGTAGGGGTAGTTTACCTTCAGACATTAAATAGCTGGTAAGTTTTTTGAGACAGGAACTGCTTAAACAACGAGGGGAACCCGAGCTCGTGACTGAAAGATGAGAAAAATTCTAGTAATTCTACTCAAGGTAGCAATCTGGAGGAAGGGAGCTATCCGTGGGAACTCAGCACATTTTGGAGGATATTTTTGTTTTCATATTTGCACATTTTTGCCCCCAAGGCAAAATATTAGTATGTATTTACTGCAGCAATTTACTGTGAGTTTGAATAAATGTCACTAGGAACTAAATTTGTTTAAAGGTAGTAGTTTTTCATAACACATATTCAATCCTCAGAAAGAATCAGTATGCCAATACAAATTAATCTTAATCTTTTTTTAAAAAAAAGCTATAATGCTTCCTAGCACATGTCAATTAATAAGCAAAGTCCTTATATTAATTGGCACTTAACACGGTATTATGAATCAGGTTGTTCACAGTTAATGGAATGTAATGGATTGGAATTTTGCACTTTAATATTACCTGCCAAAGCATGCCACTCTCACCTTCTTCTACGTCTTTGCAACCAGTTATTTAATATTTGACCATGATAAGTAGACAAATGATAATACTTCACACATCATTCATTACTTTTAGAAATGCAGTGGTTATGAACAATTTTTAGTACTTTACAAAAGTCTTACAGACTTCACATAAATTATCACCATATGACTGTCCATTTTTCCTGGATGAATGCTTATTTTCATTATGGATTTTTACAGAGGATCATAGTAGAAATGGTCTATACATACTGATTATTGAGTGTAACCACTAGATAAGTGATATTTACATAAATATTCTTGTCACCTCTGATACCAAAGTGCCAAGAAACTTTACTTGGTTTTGCGTCTGCTGTTAAAACTCCTGAACTCTATTCAGGTATAAATAAACAATAATCTTGAAAACACTGGGATTGAAGCTAAGTGATCTCTGCCAACAATTACTGTGTTCTGGAGCTTGAACAAACCAACCTGCCTATAGGAACCACTATACTTGTTCCCTAAGGAAGAACACATAATGAGGTAAGTGCCTGGTAAATAACAACAGTCAGCTGAGGCATTCTGCCTGTCATTTTCTGCTGGGAATTAACTTAAACCGGTTCTATATCAGGGAAAAAAAGATAGAAAAAGAACACTTGACATTTTTGTAGCATAGACATGCACCATAGTTGTTTAACTACACACAGCAATAACGTTTCTTTTCAAGCTAGTACTAATTAAAGTTTGAATCAATCTCTCTGTCACTGCTATCAGTAAACTTCAAAATACGCTTGCTTGTTTGACAGCAGTGAAAGAATTGTCTTCTTAGGCTTTTTTTTTTTTTTTGTTCCTGTTCCACTGAAGTACTAATATATTTAAAAAAAAAAAAAAGTCTCACTGCCAATTACTACTAATTTTGTTAAGAAAAGTTAAGTTTTCCTGTACAACAACATTTAGCAGCTAAAAAGAAATCAGTTTACCTTTCTGCAGATAACATGTATGAATTGTAAACCAAGAAAAAAATACCAAGGTATTGAATTAAACCCTGGATAGCACTAAGCTGTAGATTCCTAGATGTATATGTTAATGTTCACATGATGCATACTTACACCCATACAGACTGAATAGATTAAAAAAAAAAAAAAAGAATACACGAGAGAAACCCTGTATCATCCTTTGAATTTTTGTGGTGGGTTTTGTTTTGTTTTTAACCAAGTAGATAACTGTTTCCCTTTAGTCATCCTGGGGCTGTCTAAATTCAGAACTGCTGGAAAAACTTTATAGCTTTAGATCAAGGCGTACACTCTAATTAGTACTTGACTACATGCCAGAACTGACCTATTAACTGCTTGAAAAATAATAATGTTGATTTAAAATGGAGGGGTCTGTTCTTTGGAGATATGATTTATGCGTTACATGGTGTTGATATTATTATAATTCTGAGTTAAATTATAACTCACCAATGAAATATAAAGGGGAGAGAGTCAGGTACTTGCCTCAGCATAGTAAAAACAAAAATGGTTAGTGATTTTGTACAGACCAAGGCTGAACCTTTAAAGTGAGTGATCCCAGTTCCTGAAATTGATTGCATCACAGAGCAGTCTTGGAATGTGCAATCAAATCAGCAGATAAGGTTTGGTAGAGCACCTGGTGTTCTTCTCTTACATTCCCTTGTGCTTTTGTGCCACAATGGAATAAAAGCACTCAACAGCACACAACCAGCACCAGGGTCTGTTCTTTGTGTAACTGTCACAGCTCAGGGAAGTTGATGTCATATCTTTACTTTTTCACATTCTAACCTTCTCTTGCTCCCTTTATTTCTAGAGCACTGTATATATTTTCAAATATAACAAAATATCTAACTGTAAACATAACCCAATATCGTATTGTATAAAATGTAATGCAAAGTGATGTGTCGTGTCTTGCTGTGCAGCCACCATAGTGAGACTTAAAAGTTAATTTTACTTATGTGTGTGTGCATGCATGTGTATGTATTTAAGTTATGAATTAGATTAAAGGCAAAAATTAAGCACTCTGAGATTATTTACTATTCTTTTAATGTTGAATATCTTGTTATTTAATGAGTAATACAGTTGGTTTCTTCAGCTTTTTTCAAAAAGGAAAGCTTATCAGAAAGTCAGATGTAAACCCCAAGTTTGATCTTTTAAAATAAATACTGATTTTTATTGAAGTGGAAGGACTCCAGACCTCAAAGTTGCTCACAAGAATAAATATGTCTAATTACAGGATATAAAATCCAATTGTACAAATACCTAGAGTTAAAACTAATTGTTTCTACTCTATGTGTGGTGTTATAAATATCCACCCTTATGTTTCATCTTTTGGCTATTTTTTTTCTGGATATAAGAACATAGAGCACAGAGCTCTGTTGTGAAAAGTTCACCAATCTGTAAATGAACTTGAATCTATCAAGTTCCGTATTATCACCCTTTCCATTAGTATGAAATACTGCAATATATTAAAAATTATACTTTTTTTCCCCCAGGACAGAGTCTTGCTAAACAAATTAATTGTGCGGTGCTAGTTACAAGCATAAAATTTCTACAGAAGTTTTAGATACATAAGCACTCATTAGTGCCAAAAAAGGCCAGATGCTGCTCATTCTCAGCTGCCAAAAATATTGTGTTCTTTATTTTTGGTTTTATCATCCATTCACCAAATATCCCTTCATTTTTCCTTGATTTCTGCTTGTAGAGCCACATCAGCATCTAATTTTCCTGTATGTCCAAAATAATGAATAAATAAATATGGTTTTGTTCATTTAAGCACCACAAATCTTGTATTTCCAAAATAATTTTGGAACAAACCAAATATTATGCTCCTATGGAAAATGGATTTATAGATCCCTAAGTTATTGTGATATGTTTGAAAATAGTATTTAGTATCTGTCCCTTTCTAGGTCTACTGTGAAGGTGAGAACAGCAATAGGAGATCTGCCTAGAGAATATTACAATTAGTAAATCTTCATAGTATAATAGCATGATAGAATAAAAAGTAGCAGGCACGGAAAAAATGCCTTCCCTAGATACTTTAAAAAAATTAATATAAAACTTAGAGGAACAAATGCCATCTTGTCCAAGTATGGAGCATTATGAGAAGGATTAGGAAAATAACCCATCTTTCCTAAAATATAATTAGAATTTAAAAGAACTATCTCAGTGAACTGCATCAGAGAAACCTGATACACTGACAAATATTCAACAGAAAACAACTTAAATTTACTTGGTTTGGATTAAGAAAAAAAAAAAGGCCAAAAAAAGTTTTTTCAGACCAAATTTAGCATATTGAAACATAGATGGATGTATGTCAGAATCTGGAGAAAATAAAAAAATAAGAAAAAACAAATATTAAACAAAGATTAAAAAAAGATAAAAAAGGATTAAAAATATTAAAAAATATAAAAATGATAAAAATGATTAAAAAGATAAAAAGACAAGAAAAGAGGAGATAAGAAAGGATAAGAAAATATTAAAAAAAGATAAAGATTTAAATATAAAGATAAAAAAGATTTAAAAAAAAAAAATAACTGAGAAACAAAGTCCATTGTTTCTTGTATTCATAAAAGTCTACAGTTCTAAGAGAACTGGGCAGGAACAGCAACAATTTTAAAGGAATGTGGGCAGCATAGCAATGAGAGTCCTATTTAGTACTCCTTTGCTAAGGATTGGGAGTCTGTTACAGGCTCAGAAGTTCTGTATGTCTTTTCTCCAGAAGTCCCTAATAGGCAGATCAAAATAGCTGCTACATTTTTAGGAAAAAAGGTATTTTCTTGAAAGGAATAAAGTGGTACGTTGGGTACCATAAGGAGAAAAGATTTTTCCAGAATTTGTCATACAAGCTTGGATGATTAACTGTAAGATAAAAATTTCTTATTCCTAGTGTGTCAAAATTAAGGAAAAGTTCAGACTGTGTTGAATCTGGGAAGCAGTAGCTGGTGCATGAGGTAAGATACTATAACAATTTTTTTGCCTTCTAGCTGAGACTACTGGGACAGTGCTAGTCAACAGTTTAACACAACCTAGTTCAACTGTACACCGTAATGGACAGAGCCATTCAGGCTCTCAGGCATGAATCTTGCCTAGGAAGCGATGTCCGAAAGCCTCTCCTTCCTAGATGGTGTAACAGTCAAGTTATTGGTGTTTCCCTCTTTTGCTATACAATGAAGTTTCACCATAGATGTCTAGCAATGGCTCACTTTGCATTGGAATGAAGAAAACATGGTCAAGCACCGCTGAGAGATAGTATAACATCTCTCACTTCTGCTCATTTCCTTCTAGTTTCCAAATGTCTTCCCATTGATTTTATCATAAACGCTGGCTATACAGGAGAGATTAAGCTTGCCTGAGATAGATGGCTCTTCTATTTTAGGCCCATTCAAGGCCTAAATCTATTAGCATCTACCTCTTTTGTATTTCTTCATATGCATAATGGCCAGGCTGATGGTGTTTTGATTAGTGTCCAAAAGATTTCCCAGATCTGGAGAAAGAGACAACAGTGGAAAAAAACCCCACGAAATGAACAGACCAAAACTCCAAACCACTGAGAAACTTTGCCACAAATTATAATCTTAATTTTAAGGAACTAAAAATTTTCCTTGTAATAATAATTTTTCTTGTTCTTAAGTGATATGAAGCTTGAACATTTGAGAGGTTTTTGCTTTTAGTTGCTGTCCTGTTTTCAGCCAGGACAGAGTTAACTTTCCTTGGGCTGAGAGGGAGCACAGCTAGAGGGCCGTGCGAGATCAGTCACTGGAGTATTCCATATCATGTGATGTCATGCTCAGTATATAGGCAGATGTGTGCTCTCTCACAGCCCAAT
This sequence comes from Athene noctua, assembly GCF_965140245.1. Taxonomy (NCBI): domain Eukaryota; kingdom Metazoa; phylum Chordata; class Aves; order Strigiformes; family Strigidae; genus Athene; species Athene noctua. Next base: position 68,223,452 of record NC_134039.1, read on the forward strand.
TTGGTCTCCTGGTCAGCACAGCGGGATTTCTGGTACAGTCGGGATCACTGTTGGGGGTGAGCTGCGTACCTGTTGCCGGTTGGTGAACCACTGCTGCATTTTACCCATTTGAACTTACTATTGTTACTGTTGTTTTGTTACTATTTTTTTTAATATTTTTTTTTATTCAACATCCAAATTTCTTCTTTTTGTCTGTCCCCTATTTGCCCAGAGAGGGGACGGGGGAAGTAAACAACTGGCCACGTGGTGATTGCATACCAGCCAAGTTTAAATCTGACAGTTGCTTCTTGTATTAGTTCTAAATATCTAGCATTAATTAAGTAAAAGAATTGTGGCTATTATGCAGTTTGTAAGAAGGGGAGACTTTTTGAAGATATTTCCTACATTTTCTAAAATTGAAATATATTTACAAATAAAATTACTGAAAAATTACTGAAATGAAAACCAGCTTACCCTGTCTGAAAACAAGTAAAGACTGATGGTAATTTTTGAAGTGTGACTTCACTCACCATTTTTCAGTGAAAGCAGATTTAACAAAAGGTGTCTGCTTCTACTCGGTTCTACCCAATATCTTCCTACTTCAGTTTTTCTCAGTTCTACTGCACATCTATGAAGCAGTCTTTAATAAAAATATTTGTTTTGTACACTATTAGAAAAAATTCATCATTATATTTTTTCTTTAACACATTAAAGTTCCTTCCACTCTTCTCAGATTTCAAACCCTAAAAACCTAAAACTATGTAAGGACATTTTACATGATCTTACAGATATAAACAGCACAAGTGGCAGCAATCTGGTATAAAATACAGCACGATCTAAAAATAAATTAAGTATATTGAAGGCTCAAAACCAAAACTGAATTAAAAGCTAATTGACAAAATTTAAAAAGAAGAATTAATGAACTAGATAAAAGCTTAGTTAAAACAAGAACTACTAATAATACAGCCTTAGATCACTCATAACAAATGAAGCCAAACTGTGACAACAAAGCAAATCCTAAATGAAAAAGTTGTTAGAAAACATGATGCCACCAGTTACTGAGTGATGTATTTTTCTATTTGTTTTAATATGTTTTTTCATTATTTTCGAGTTATATGTATTACAAATCCTCCATTGTTTGTTTGTAGAACTCGTCATGATAATAGTCTTCCCAGTTATTTTTTTTAAGATTTGTTCAGACCAGTGAAATGTAAAAAGTTCATACATCTTTTGGATGAACTATGATTATACCAACAACCCTCTCTGAAACCTCACTAACTTTGCAAGTTACGTAATTATGTGTATTACATCAAGACACAGGTAGATCCTTTTATTTTAATGGTACTTGAACGTTGCTTGTCTTGGGTCTATCACTATCCCTCCATCCTTTTCCACAGTCTGACTACCACCATCACCTTATCAGATATCTTGATATATATAGTATATACTCAGTATATGAGTATCAGTAAGGAGCGTAATGTGTCAGGGAAAGCTGTATTTCGTCTGAGTCTTTCTTCACAGTCTTTCTGTTAAAAGGTCATACGTGTACAATCAGATAGAAAAAGCATGTTCATTTGTTTCAATAACCCTGACAGATGTTTCTAAGTTTCTTTTCTTGAAAATTGAAACTATTCCCTTGCCTAATATAACCTTCAGTGACCTGTTTCCTTTTTAGATCAGTAATAACATCGTATTTTTAATTTAAAACTTGTCTTCCCATGACCACATGGCATGCAAAGATTAACATTAGTTATCAGTTTTTGATCAAACACGTATGTAGAAAATGATCCTGAATGTAAGGGTTCTACAGATCATACTCGTGTGAATTTTCTGTCCAAGTTGAAGTAATTTAAGACTTGTCTTATTTTTCAAAAACAAAGGATCTGAATCCAGCAAAGTTTTGTTGCTCTTTCTTCTGTTTTAATTTATAACTTCATTGATAATTTTCAGTATCATAGGGACTGAAAGAAACTTCCTGTGTGATTTTATTTTTAATTTCAGAATTAGTCTGAAAGTTTAAAATTCTTTTACCTTTTTTTTCCCAGAATGCTTTATTTCCTGAGATGAGCTATTTCAATGATTTTCAGAATTTCTATTTTAATTTCTATGCTTTTGAATTTCCATTCTTCCATTATATGAATTTTCACTACTGTAATAAATTCACTAATGTAATAAATTTTATTTTTCTTTTCTGCACCTTTCTTCTGCTTAAATTTATTTTCCCATATTTGATATTAATGCATATTCAAATTTATGGGAATGCATTTGTTTTTGTTTGTCGTGTTAAGAAATGGTCAACTAACACAATAAATGCAAACTATTTAGATTTAAGTTAGTTTGCATAATTTACCATCAGTTTGCATAATTTACCATCTGATTTCAGCATCATAACTAAAGAAAAATTGTTTAAAGAAACTGAAATATCATCAAGTCAACAACAAACTAACAGTTTACTCCAAATCCAATGAAAGATGTTGGAATAATTATTTACTCCATGTAGCAAAAAAGAATATATTTACTCTGGACATTCAGTTTATATCCTGATTGCCCTTTGATACTGAAAATCTCTTCAGAGCTTCCTGGTGTGGGTGATACCTTTGACACAAACTATTCCATTAACTCCATGTTCCATGCTTTACTTTTCACATTCATTTCTAATTACAATGTTATTGAAGAAAATCCACAGAAAATTATTTCGTTATATTTCACAAAATTTTTTTCAGTCTCAAATGTAAATGTTGAAAACTTACTACCTATAGCAAGGTTTAAGACAGAAAGTGAAAACCAATAATGTATTCAAAAGAAGTAATATTTTTTCGGGCAAGAAAACCTAAACAGTTTTCATTTTTTTTAGGCAGCTTGCTGTTGAGGCAAAAACATTAGCCTAGGAGTTTACCTGTCAGTTCTTAATTTCTATTTATTTTTTTCTCTACCTTTCTCTCTTCTAATTACACAGATTCTCAGTGAAACTGAACCTTGCTTGACTACTGCAGAAAATTCCCTCTGGATCTCCTTGGATCCTTTACCAGCAAGCTAGCCAGGTATTAAAATACTTACTTTGTCATCTGTTTTTCTCCTACTCTGTTTTATATGCTATGGTGTTTACCAGTTTTCTTCAGATATTATTCTTCCAAGATAAAAAATAATAATCCCAATTTCTGTACCTGTTTCATTTTCCTCCCAAATTATACAACTTTCTCTTTGTAACACTCTTCTTTATGTCTTCACTAGCATAAGAGAAGTATATTTTACTGATACGTTGCTTTGTAATGAAAGGCACCTTCTATACTTCACCAAGTCTGTATACTGCACATTTAATGTTTTTGCCAACTGTTAAAGCAAAGCATTGACATCCCTGGGAAAAAAACCACAAAAGCAGCAGCAGCAAGTGTATAAGCGACAGATATGTGAGACATGTGAAGACAGTAAAAATATTTTTTCTCAGTGTTTCCTACATCATTTTTAAAAATGGAGAATTGAAAGACAGAGAGTCATCTATCACATTGCATGAAACAGCTGTCAGAGGGTATGTGGAGAAAGAAGGATCATGTTGATAATGGGAAGACAACAGTTGAGATTTATAATAACCATGACCTTGCAATGAGCTTTATAGATGCTGGCTTTTCTACCTCTCTGATAACTTATATAACTGTAATGTGTTTTCCATCTAATCGTAGGGATCAAGCTGCTCAGGGTTCATTGCAGGGTTAACACTTGTATTTGGAATGGAAAGAGCCTAGCAGCAGAGAAGAGTGAACTGGATAATCACTGCTTTTAATGCTTAAGTTATGTCCCTGGCAAATCATAGAATGGTTTAGGTTGGAAGGGGCCTCAAACATCATCTAATTCCAACCCCACTGCTATGGCAGGGACACCTCCCACTAGATCAAGTTGCTCAAGGCTCCATCCAACCTGGCTCTGAACACTTCCAGGGATGGAGAGTCCACAACCTCCTTGGGCATCCTGTTCCAGTGCCTCACCACTGTCACAGTAAAAATCTTCTTCCTTATATTTAGTCTAAACCTCCCTTCCCTCAGCTTCCACCCATTACCCCTCATCCTATCATTGCAGTCCCTCGTAAAAAGTCCCTCCCCAGCCTTCTTGTAGGCACCCTTCAAGTACTGAAGGGCCACTATGAGGCCTCCCTGGAACCTTCCCTTTTCCAGACTGAACAAGCCCAGCTCTCTCAGCCTGTCCTCATAGGAGAGGTGTTCCAGCCCTCTGATCATCTTGGTAACCCTCCTCTGGACTCATTCTAACAGTTCTATATCCTTTTTGTATTGGGGGCTCCAGAGCTGGACACAGTATTCCAGGTGGGGTCTCACGAGGGCAGAGTATAGGGGCAGAATGACCTCCCTTGATCTACTGATCACACTTCTTTTGATGCTGCCGAGAATCTGGTTGGCTTTTTGGGCCGCAAACACACACTGCTGGCTCATGTTGATCTTATCAGCCACCAAACTGTCCAAGTTCTTCTCCCCAGGACTGTTATCAATCCATTCATCACCCAGCCTGTGTCTGTGCTAGGGATTGCCTCAGCCCATGTGCAGGACCTTATGCTTTTTCTTGTTGAACTTCATGAGGCTGACTGGGGCCCACCTCTGCAGCCTGTCCAGGTCCCTCTGGATGGCACATCCCTTCCCTCCAGAGTGTCAACCACACCACACAGCTTGGTGTCATTGGCAAACTTGCTGAGTGCACTCCATCCCACCATCCATATTGCCAACAAAAGTATTAAACAGTAGCAGTGCCAGTACCAATCCTTGAGGGACACCACTTGTCACCAGTCTCCACTTGGACATTGAACCATTGACTGCAACTTCTCAAGTGAGACCATCCAGCCAATTCCTTATCCACCATGTGGTCCCTCCATCAAATCCATGTCTTTCCAACTTAGACACCAGGATGTCATGCAGGACAGTGTCAAAGGCCTTGCACAAGTCCAGGTAAATGACATCAGTTGCTCTTCCCTTATGTATCAGGGGATATCCCATAACAAAATATTGGAAGACAAACAACTATGAGGTCATTGACACACTCATGAATTTATTTGGTGACATTATAGACATTCCTGTGTACATATGAAGAAACTAATCATGCCTTCTCTCTGCAAAGGAAAGAAGAGCTAAGGAGACTTCTATCTGCATGGTCGTGTGGTGTATTGACATTTCAGTACCATAACAGATCCAACTGTCCTCTGTCCTTGAAGTGTGAGAGAGTTTAACAAATATGGTATGCTGAAAGAAATAGACAAGGATGTCTGACTTCATATCATGTTGGTCTCCCAATTAATTGAGCCAGAAAATCTAAAACCATTCCCCTATCAGCTGTGGCAAGTGAAGAGGAAGAAGGGAGGAAACTGTAAATAAGGAGAAACCAAAACATCTATAAGTCTTCATTAAATAAGGAACAACAGGATGAAGTTGGAGCTCAGAGTCAGTGAAGAAATTTGTTAATATATATCAGCTTTTGGTTGCCTAGAAGAGATCTTTTTCTTGGTCATGATGCTGATGTTCTAAAGGACAGAAGAAATCTGATGTAGTAAAGGAGCCAAAGGGTAGCCTGATCTCTGCTCCCATATAAGATCAGAAATTATTTCATCTTTAAAATAGAAAAATATAAACTGTTTAAAAAGGAGATCTTTCTGACAGATAGAATGGAGCTCTAATGGCTTTTTAGATATATGAGGAGATCTGGTGCTAGAGTGAAAAAAGTCTTGACTGAACAAAACATTTAAAAAAAAAAAAAGCTGGAGGGAATTGTTTTATTTGTACTCAGGGTAAACTTGAGCTGATCAGTTTATCTTTCCACTCCTAACTACTCCAATTTTTATATACTCATATCAATGGCAACAATTCTGAAGTTGTTCTTGGTTGAATAAAACTGATAAAATCTGATTAACATAATTAAACTAAACACACAGGAGTGCTTTGTGAGTGATTGAGTTGATGGATTTGGAATCCCCTACATTTTATGAATGTTATTTGAAAAGGCAAGTACAAAGTGTTGTCAATGTTATCAGTATTAACTGACACAAGAAAGTTAGTGATCGTTCAGTGGTAATAAATATCCATTTTAGAAATCAGTAATATTAATTTACTTACTATGATGGTCTATAAGTAGTTTTCTGCACCTTGGAATAGTGAATGCTAATATTATGACAAGAAATTGAATTTGAAATTCATACTCTGTACAGGATCACACACACAAAAAATAAAAAAAAAAAAAGCCTGAAAAAAAAAATCAATATTGCATTGCCCAAAGGCACTGATGAATTTACATCTGCTAGAGGTAGGTGGAAAAAGAAATATTTTACAGGACAACATCAGTGCTTATTATTTTACCTGACTGAATTTCTGAGGCTGAGAACATGACTATATGCAGGACTGAGACACCTGAAAACCCATGGGAAAAAAGAAAAGAATGGACTAGTCACCCAAAATAGATTTTCAAAGGTAAAATAATAAGGCTTTGAAATTTCACATAGAAAAAAAGGAAACCAGAAAAGAGCTTAAGAAATTTTTATTTTAATTAGCTGAATAGGTAATTAACTTACATACGTTTGGACAGGAAATATGCTACTCATCACTGAAAACCTAGAACATTTAAACAAATTTAAAATGCTAGTACAATCCAGCACAAAACAAACTGATCTAAGCATGTGCCAGCATTAATTTGGAGTCAGTTTATTGCATATTTCTTTCCCCATTTTAACCTGTGAAATATAGAAAAAGAATGTTAGTATTTAGTATTAAAAGAAGTATGAAGAGAATATGTTCTTAATGTGAATTTTGAAAAACTCAGACTTGGTTTAGGTTATAACAAGTGACTTTATATTTTCAATAAAAATAAGTTACAGAATTTTTCTATTTTTTGTATGGTTTTAAGTAATATTTGGAACCAGGTCCAAAAAAACATGTTTAGTTGGCTAGAACAGGACTTCAACAACTGTTAAAGATCTGTTACAAACAATCAAACCAAAAATGCTATTCAGTAATTACTTAAACTACTTTTGAACTTGAGAGATACCTTCATTATTTATGTGAAAAATCAGATTTGGAGTCTTTTACTTAGGGCTCTCTTCTATGCTGCTATAAATATAACTCCTATTTGCACTATAATTGGACCTAGGAACGAGGCAGAGTAGTGTCTCAGAACTCTGAAGGTCAAAATTTATTAGGTGCATGTAGATTACACTTAACATAACTGTACATCTTTGGGTTTTGTCCAGGACGTAATAATTACTTCTATGCAAAGCCACAACCTGAGGTACATCATCTTTATATTATTGTTATATGTTATTTACTTTATTACTGTATATTACTTGCTTGGAGTAAATTGCTAAGCAATTTAAACTAAGATAAGAGTTCTGGATTATAGACCATCTAATGAAAAAATTTAAAACTACACTTCCTATCATCTAGAAAAAATTTTACCAGGCTTGAAGAAGACTGCCCTAGGGCATCTTTCCCTGCTTTCTTGAAGCTGCAATGTTTAAAATGTAGGAACTGTGGTGACAGTTATAACAGAAAGCTGTAATAGAAGAATCCTCTTTTCTTCTCTCTGTTCCAAGGACTATGTTTCCTATATTTCCATGACTATTTAATGTCTAATGAGTAAAGCACTCTCTAGAGCACAGACTTGAATCCAGTATATACACTGTATGATCCACTTCTGTATAAAGTTATGTACGTACTCAGTTTCATATTCAGCCAGGTGGGATTCATATACGTGAAGGTAGAAATTTATTTTGCAATGCTATTGCCAACCAAATTACTATATGTGGTCAACAGAAAAAAAGTAGGTGCTTCTAAGGCTCTATTAATCTGAACACAAAGAAGACATAGAAGATGCTTCAAACTAACCCCTCAGGTGTCCATTTGTAACTCTGCTAAAAAGGAATACTAGATGCCTAGCCATGTCTAGCTGTCTATGACTAAACTAACTTCTAAAAATAGGTGAGATGGAATTCACCCCTTTGACCCTGTTTTGTTCATCACTGGTGATGTGGAAAAAAAAAATACTGATTTCAGGCTCAACTCTAGTAGCTGGAACACCTTTTTTTTAAAGAGGTGGGTTTCAACCTCATTTATTTGGAAGGCAACGATAACATAACACCCAAATCCCAGGCATCTCATAAATACATAAGGGCTGTGAGACAAAAATCAGGAAGAAAGATGTAAGCCATATTTATGTTTTAAAAAGAATCGGTCAGGAGCTCTCTGGGTCACATCTGTTGCTGCTCCAGGAGGCTCATCATTGCCCTGTGCACAATGACTAAACATTTGTGCATATTGTAGGCTAACCATAAACAAATTTCTGCTCAGTGCACAGAGATTTTCTTCAGTCTCACTTTTTTTTTTCCCCTGTTGTCGCAGCACTGTCTTCTTGAACATCTGTACAGAAAAGAATTTTAACTCTGAAGATAGTTTCCACTTCAGAGACTATACAAGTAACATGTATAAATTACAGGCCTATTTTCTAAGATTTAATATATATCCAGACAGTTGATAATTTGTTTCTGAATGATTAAAACTTAGTGATAACTGTACGTTAATGGAGTCTTTATTAAGTAAAGACTAAAACTACAGATCTGAAAAAAAAGCCACCAATAAACCCTCTTCAGTCTTTAGATGGCTGGGATAATAGAACTGCAGAAGTAAAAGTCTGGAATAAAGTGATAATGAAGCACAGCTTGATGGCACTTTATTTCTTCTCAGGATCTCCTCCATACATCAAGAAAACTTCTAAATCTCACTGAAATTATAGACATACTATTCATATACTGAATTGGTCAGTAATAGTTATTCGAAGATTAATATATAAATTTCATTGTTTTCTAAAATTATTTTCCATCCCAAAATGGAATAAGTTAATGTAGTCCCATGCAAGGAAATGAAATCAGAATGGTCTTAAATGACTCTCTCTAAAAGGCTCATGTATAAAATAAGAACATTCTCATTAAATCATCGGGTATGTCTGTCTAAAGATATTCAAATGTGTCCAATGGTTTCTTTTCCATCTGGAACATTTTTATATGTAATGAATTATTGGTAAGAAATACTTTCAGAGTAAAAAAGCTTTGGATTAATGAGTTGTCTCTTCCTGAGGGTTTGTTTTCTATCCTAGTTGAGAAGATGTTCCAGAGGAATTTTACTCATATTTTGGTTATATTATATACTGTATTAATGAGACAACTGGCAGCTTGTCAGACCACATGGTCCTGAATACTAGAATGTATTGATTAAATCATAAAGAAACTACTATGCACTAGCTAAATACCTTCAGATGGACAGATACTACTACAAGGCAACGTGCATCCCTGGATCTGTGTGTGCTGAATGGCAAAAGCCTGAAAACTGAAATCCTTCAAAAATCTTAAGTAGTCTTCTGTTCTGAGAACATAGAAGGAAAATTTCACAGTATCCTGTGAAAACTTTACTTGTTTTTGTCTTCTATCATTTTGTGTCTCTAATTTGAGACAGCTTTGAGATTACTCAGAAGAATTGTCTCTAATGTGTGCTACAGTGTAGCGAAAATTAGGCCACTTTGACTTGGTGCCAGTCTGGGTGCTAAGAGTAGACACCTTCAAAATGCTTAACTCATCCAAAGGCTCTGGTCTCAACCCCAAAGACATATGAACATTGCTAAAGGAAAGGGGAAAAAAAACCCACCAAAGCCACTGACCCGGAACTGATCAAGCATAACAGTACTGGTTCCTTAACTGCTTTGCACCAAGTAACCACCATCAGGCATCAGCATAGAGCTAATCATCATGCAGTTAATATGAATATGAGTATGCCCTGTCAAAATCATATACACAGCAAGTACTTGGCAATGAAGTACCACTGAAGACTTCAGAACTTTGTATGTTCTAAGATACAGTGACATTCTTGGCAATTGGTGGAACACCATGAAATTTAAATCTTAATTCTTAATTTTTAAATTCTTAAACATTTAAGACTAAAGGAAACTTCAATAGGTGGGTAGCTTATTAAGCTAAATCTTGAACACATTTCAAATGTAGCACAAAAAAGTCTCACTGCACCTGCATGTGGGAGCCTTAGCACAAGGAGTGCCAGAGAAATTCAATAGCAAAGGAACACCCCTCTGAGTAGAGCTCTTATTTTAGCATTTATTGCTAATAAAAAGCTGCATTATTATGGATATATTTAGTATGTCACCTTGCTTTTAGGCAGATTGGATCTACTTAGCCTATTTTCTATTCCTTACAAAGTAAGCTGGTCTGATTTTGTTCTATGGTCACTTGAGCTGTTCACTTGAAGAGGACTTTTTTGGTTGGTTGGTTTTGTTTTGTTTGTTTGTTTTTTCCCTGACGTTTCTCGCCTGCCATTATTTAATTTGATCCCCGCCTCCCCCCCCCCCCCCCCCTTTTTTTTGGGGGGGGCTACATTAGGATTAAAATCTTAATTTATAATATTAGTTATAAAAAGATCTACAAAATTAGCATCTTTCCAAGTTGTTCTTGAGATCAAGAAAAGTCATCTCCATCTAAGTTACAAAGCACTGAATACATGACTTGGGCTCTTGAGAGATTGTTAGGAAGTTTCCAGCTAGGAAGTCTCCATCACTCCAAGGTGAAGCTATTCTATCTCTAGCAAAAACTGGCTACCAGAAAAAAAAAAAAAAAAAGTTATCTCCTTTGTGGACCAGCTTCATTCACTCTTGCACACTTTCAAAACAGAAAGCACTACAGGTTTCATTTGGAACTTACTTTATAAGACCACTGAAGTGGGTGTCAGTCATTGCAGAGGGGTAATGCACACTGTGAAATACCTTATCTCCTCTCATATCCTTATGTCACTAGAACCCAGCTTAGTTCTGGGCCCCAGTTCCCTGGTCATCCACATACTTTGTATTTTCATTTTTTCAGGTTTTTCTTTCTGTGACAAGAGCCTTTGTAATTCTGGGAATAATTCCCTATGGTCAACAAGAATGAAACCATACTAGTTTTACTATTTCTACCCTATACAGTTCTTCAAGATCATCCAAGCAGCTGTTGAATCCTCGAAAATTCCCAAGCAACCTCAACCCAGGTTCTCATGTAGGCAACAGATACATCATAGTATAATGCATGAGGGTGGTCTGTGGCAGTTATTTTAGGTACACTGAAGAGAAAAAAATATAAGTGTAATTATATATAAGCATCACATATTGCCTTTATGACTGTAGCCAGTCTACTCCAAAACCAGCAGAGTATTGTAGGCATAAAACCATTCTTTGACATTTGGTCTGGAGCTGAAGGATCATTCTCTTGGAGCAGATAACTTTGTCCAAGTAGATGTAAAAAACCAGCACAGATGACCAAGCAGTACACACTAGATTGCAGTTGTCCAAATCCAAGAGTGTATTCTACCACATCTCTCTCTGTACATATTTAGCAAGTTTCTTCTATATCAAGTTTTACTGGTTTATGTATACTTTTTAAGGGGTTAACTCTATGTTCTATAATCTCAAAATGTATAACACTATTATACATCCTATATGTTCAGTTCATGCTATATATTTGTCTCTTACATTTGTATAAAAGACCATTCTATATATAAATAATGTATTGTAAAATATAATAAAATTATATTTTGCATGTTTTACTGAAAAATATCGGAGCTCTATGATGCATGCCTTGACTACTCCTTATGATGCAGTACGGATTTTATGCTCAATAGGCTGTTATCTAGCTGCCTGTAAATCACCAAGTTCCAATTACTTAAGTTACCCAGCTAAAATAATTACCCTTCACATTCTTTAAACCCATATAACATTCCTTAATTCTGCATACACTCTACTAACAGATAGAAAACTACTCATGAATTTCCACGGGCAAGTTTGTGACTGGTTTTGTATTTAAAGTTTTTCTTCCACTTTCCAAACTCTGATTTTGACATTTATCATACCTTCCCATTTGCATAGCATCAGATTTCCATCTAGTTTTGAAAAGATGAAAACAACACCCAGTACTTTTCACCAATTACCAGTTAAATCACATAGACTCAATCTGATTTAACAATCTTTTGGCTTTGTGTTTAAAATTTACCCATAAATGTGTTGTGGTTTGAACTCATCTGGTAGCCAATCACCACATAGCCAGTTGTTCACCTTTTTCTCCCCCCAGTAAAACAGGGGAAAAATAGAAAGGAAGAACTCTGAGGTTGAATAAAAAAAAACCGGTTCACTGATAGTAACAAAACAACACTTACAATAGGAAGTCCAAACGGGTAATACATACCTGTTTCTCACCACCCGGTGACTGGGTGACTGATATGCAGCTCACCACCAGCAGCAATCCTGACAGAATCCTACCACACCAACCAGAAGTAAAAGTGAAAGAAAACCCGCCTCCTTTATATACTGAACATGACATCACATGACATGGAATACTCCAATGGCCAGCCACGGCCCAGCACTCCAGCTGTGCCCCCTCCCAGCTCAAGGAAAGTTAACTCTATCCTGGCCAAAATATGGGTCAGGTGCTCTGTCTGTGCTCTCTCCCAGCTTAAGAAAATTAACTATATCCCAGCTGAAACCAGGACAAAATGTTACTGTTCACTCTAAATTCTGCTGGAATTTTAAGTTCAAGTTGTTAACTCGGTGGAATCCAGTTCAAATAACATGATCTAGAAAGGTCTGGAGTAATTTCCTCCACTGAGACCGCCCCCTCAGAAAATGTAATTTTAATCATTATCTCCAGATTTGCCGCTGGCTCTCTTTTAATGATTTGTTCTTCATAAACATCAGAGACTTCATATGTCTTTTAAAGTTACAATTTTTTAACAAAAATTAACAATTAAAAATTACATATTGCACTCTCAAAATTCCTCCACAGAAGTAGGTAAGATAGACTTATAACTCTTACAGTGATATAAAACCAATGTCATTTTATTATGTTCTCTAGCATAAAATATCTGCAAGAAATTGAAGGATATGAACAACATGCACATCTCATTGATAGAAACTGAATGTAGTGGAAAGGTTGGTATCATGGGAACAGTTTGCCTTAGGTGTTTGTTTTGATACATTAGGGAAGCTTTGATTTATTACATTATGGTAATAATTATATACATTTTTTTTTTTTTTTTTTTTCTCATGGACCTCAGTTATGAGTTGTGAGTAGCAAAAAGCTTGACGTGAATTAGATATTTCTTCATATAGACCTCACCCATCTTTTGTGAAAACTGGAGATCCAAGTGGTTTATGAAAAAAAGTTTTCCTGTGTCACCACTGTCTTGGGGGGGAAGATAGAAAGAAATGTATTTTAATTTTTGTTCACAAAACTCACAAATTTTCTCTTTGATCTCTGTCACCAAATGTAATCTCAGTTTATCTGGTATTTCTACGACTCTTGCAATACTTCTCAAACTGAGGCTGTTTTTAAATATATTGTTTACAATGGAACATATTTCAGGAAATAATTTTTCTTGTAAGTTTTTGAACTTCCAATTTAAAAATGAATATTTAAGGAAAATTGGGTCTGTACATCAAAATGTAGATTTGTCAGGTTTTCAGAATAAATGCTTTTGTTCACCTCCACCTTTGTGTATCATATTAGTGATCTCCAAGACAAAGGAGTTTCAATCATTCTAGTTATTCTGTCCAAATACTCTGTAAAAAGATCACTATGTTATGTTGAAAATAATAATATAGTGGCATCAGTGAGGACCATTATCAAATGCACTGGATATTATTACAAAATAAATTACATGTAATATATTCTACCTTTCTTACAATTACATATTTGACATATTATTTCAACTTAAATAGTCCCCTAAAAGAGAACTTTCAAGATTTCACTGAACAGCTATAATTATGAGTTGTCTAAAAAGTACCTTGACTGTGAATATCCAATATGATACTTGTTTTCTCAACATTTCCAAAAAACCCCAAATTTCTTCCAGACAAAATATTGACATCTTGTAAGCGGGTAGGAGAAATCCACTGCTAGTATCTTGCATGAATGGAAATTAGTTCAAGCTTCCTTTCCACATAAGGGCTGGCAAAAAGCAGCACAATCTCTTCCTTATATCTGTTGTGCGTGTTTTGTTATTTCTTAAAAGAAAAGACATAGGGTTGACATTCTCTCACCTAAACTTTATCATTCAGGAATTGAATGTCTAGTCTCAAGAGGTAGGCTAGTAGCTAATTAAGGTTCATCCTGTATTAAGATAGAATAGATTCCCCCTTGGAGTTGCTTATCTCTTAGCTTTGATGTACTAAAACAGGCACTATGAATCACAGCCACAGTACAGGCTTATCTGTGTGAAATTTCTAGTCTCCCTTGAGTTGAGTTCATGTTCCTCTGTGTGTTGTAAAAATACTTACACTCTCCAGTTTATACTGCATCTGTTCTTGCTTGTCTTCTTATTTGTATTTTTGACTTATATTGGAGAAAATGGTTATAAGCATATAAATCTTTGAACATTTTATCCCTTTATTTAATACAACTTTTTTTGTTGTTGTTGTTCACTTCTAAGCATTCTACTTGTTCCTTATTGCTGTAAGGACAGGTTAAATAACTTTAGCACCTGAAAAAGTGGTATTAAAAGAAAATATATACTGTCACTCTAAATCTTGCAGTGTGGATATAGTTTTTGCTAAAATCCATGAGTAAATTTGCCTTATAAATTGAATGGAAAACCTGAATTTTGCACTTGAAATTTTATGCAAATGGAAAATGTGAATTTTGATCTGTTTCAAATATTTTTAAAGTTATATATTAAGGGGCAAAGAAGTTAAAATTGGATTACAAGATTTTAATATCAAAAAAAAAATAATGAGGGGTGAGCAAGCAGCTGCGTGGTGCTCAGTTGCCCTCTGAGATCAAATCACAACACCCATACTGAACTTGAATAAGGTTTCCTCCTGATAATGTGACAGTTCTGTGGTCCTATGTTGACTTGTCTCTGTGTGTGTATATTTTCAGTTTAAAGTGACTGAAATAACGTGAGGTTTGTTTTCCTTCTTGACAGTTGCTTTTAGGGTATGTTGCATTCTGAAGGAGATGACAGGATGTTTGATGTAGAGGATATGACTGAGAAAATAACAGGAGTGACCTAAAGACTAGCTGGGATATGGGTTCTCTTCAGTTTTCCTGAGGGACAATCACTGGGCAGGACAGATGTCGTGCTTTGAACTCATCAGGTAGCTGATCACCACGTGGCCAGTCGTTTACTTCCCCCCCCCCGTTCTCAATGAAATAGGGGAGGGACCAAAAAAAAAAAAAAAGAAATTCATAGGGTGAATTAAAACCAATTCAGTAATAACAACAAAACAACAGTAACAATAATAAGTCCAAATGGGTAAAATGCAGTAGTGGCTCACTGATCAGTGACCGGTATGCAGCCTGCTCCCAGCAGCGATCCCAACCGCACCAGAAATCCCACCGCACTGTCCAGGAAACTGAAACCAATATGGGCTGTGAGAGAGCATGCGTCCGCCTATATACTGAGCCTGATGGCACATGATATTGAATACTCCAGTGACCGATCTGGGCCTGGCCCTCTTGTGCTGCCTCTCAGCCTAAGGAAAGTTAACTCTAACCTGGCCAAAACCAGGACAGTCTCCACCAGTTATTCCATACCCTTTACATCATGCTCTGGTTCCAAATACATTCTAAGGAATCACCACCCCTTTTCCCGGTCTCACAGATATAATTCCCTCAGTCTATGGGCCATCCTTCCAAAATGTCTACTGAGTCCCTTTAGTCCATATCTATGGGTTCCATCTGTCATGACAGTCTTTAAGGCTGGAGGAATGAGATGGAGTTGGCTCAGCCAGTGGAGCAGAAGGCTTTAGATGTGGCAGGAGGATACTGCAAGGCACCAACCCCCCAACAGGGTTATTTGACAGTTCAATTCATTGGCTATTTTCACCTAAAATCAAATCTCCTTGAGGCACACATTGGACTTCTCCATCCTTCTGCATTACCCACCAAGTGCATCCAGGTCCCTGGGCAAAAGTAATCCCATGCATGACTTAACATTTACCCAATGCGGGAATAACCCAGACTGTGTTCCCCAGCATACTTTTATGGGGATTTTATCCCCACACACAGTATGTAGGAGGCTTGATTGAGTAGGGCCAGCTTGCTTGGCAGATCCTCTGGTACTAAGCAAGTGGCTTTTGCTAAACGCATGTCCCAGTGTTTGAAAGTTCCACCACCCATTGCTCTCAGTGTTAGTTTATAGCAACCCATTGTATCACTCAATTTTCCCAGAGGCTGGTGCATGGTAGGGAATGTGATATATTCACTCAGTATCATGTTGTTTGGCGCAAATGTCTATGAGGTTGTTTCAGAAATGTGTCCCATTATCTGACAATCCTTTCTGATGTATCATGCCACCATCAGACTTTCTTCTCAAGGCCTAAAATGGTGTTCTGGGCAGTGGCATGAGTCATGTCATAAGTTTCCAACCAACTGGTGGCTGCTTCCACCATTGTAAGCACATAAGGTTTGCCTTGCCAAGTTTGTGGGAGCATGATATAATCAATCACAGAATCACAGAATCATTCAGGTTGGAAAAGACCCTTGGGATCATCGAGTCCAACCGTCAGCCCTACTCTACAAAGTTCTCCCCTACACCATATCCTCCAACATCTCATCTAAACGACCCTTAAACAATCCAGGGATGGTGACTCCACCACCTCCCTGGGCAGCCTATTCCACTGTCTGACCACTCCTCCTGTGAGAAATTCTTTCCTAATGTCCAGTCTGAACCTCCCCTGTTGCAGTTTAAAGCCATTCCCTCTTGTTCTGTCACTATTCACCTGTGAGAAGAGACCAGCACCAACCTCTCTACAATGTCCTTTCAGGTAGCTGTAGAGAGTGATGAGGTCTCCCCTCAGCCTTCTCTTCCTCAAACCGAACAGTCCCAGCTCCTTCAGTTGCTCCTCATGGATTTGTTCTCTGGGCCCTTCACCAGCTTCGTTGCCCTCCTCTGCACTCGCTCCAGCACCTCCAGATCTCTCTGGTATTGAGGTGCCCAAAACTGGACACAATACTCCAGGTGTTGCCTCACCAGTGCAGAGCACAGGGGGACTATCACCTCCCTACTTGTGCTGGTCACACTATTTCTAACACAATCCAGGATGCTGTTGGCTTTCTTGGCCACCTGG
The DNA here is from genome assembly GCF_965140245.1 of Athene noctua. Classification (NCBI taxonomy): domain Eukaryota; kingdom Metazoa; phylum Chordata; class Aves; order Strigiformes; family Strigidae; genus Athene; species Athene noctua. The sequence goes on from NC_134039.1 coordinate 68,240,561, forward strand.
GCACACTGCCGGCTCCTGTTCAGCTGCTTCTCAATGAGAACCCCCAGATCCTTCTCTTCCAGACAGCTCTCCAGCCACACCTCCCCAGGCCTGTAGCCATGCATGGGGTTGTTGTGGCCCAAGTGCAGGACCTGGCACTTGGCCTTGTTGAAGCTCATCCCGTTAACGTTGGCCACCAATCCAATCTATCCAAGTCTCTCTGTAGAGACTCCCTATCTTCATGAAGGCTGACACTCCCACTTAGCCTGGTGTCATCTGTGAATTTACTGATGATACACTCTATGTCTTTATCAAGATTATCAATGAAGATGTTGAACAGAAATGGTCCCAACACCAACCCCTGAGGAACCCCACTTGTGACTGGCCAACAGCTGGATTTAGCTCCATTGACCACCACTCTCCGGGACCATCCATCCATCCAGTGCTTGACCCAGCAGACTGTTCGTTCATCCAGGCCATGGGCAGCCAGTTTTTCCATGAGAATCCTATGGGGAACTGTGTAGAATGCTTTTCAAAAACCCAGGTAGTTAATAACCACAGCTTTTCCCTCATCCAATAGTAATTTTGTCATAGAAGGAGATCAGGTTGGCAGGACCTGACTTTCATAAACCTATGCCTACTAGGCCTGATCCCCTGGTTGTCCATTATATGGCTTTTAATGGCAGTCAAGATGACCTGCTCCATGACCTTCCCTGGCACCGAGATCAGACTGACAGATCTGTAGTTTCCTGGATCCTCCTTCCTGCCTTTCTTATACATGGGTGTCACATGTGCCACCCTCCATTCCAATGTGACCTCCCCAGTCAGCCATGACTTCACGGAAATCATGGACAGAGGCTTGGTGAGCACATCTGCCAACTCTTTCAGCACCCGGTGCTCTCTGCCAGACACTCTAGTTAGGGCCATTTTTCCCAGCTGCAGTGTAGAGCACATTCTTATCATCTTGTCCTGTCTGAACTGGCCCGAGGGCTACTGCATGGACTATTTCCTGCTTAATTTGTTCAAAAGCTTGTCGTTGCTCCAGGCCCCATATAAAATAATTCTTTTTCTGGTCACTTGATAGAGAGGGCTTACAATCTGACGGTAATTTGGAATGTGCAGTCTCTAGAAACCCACAACACCTAAGAAAGCTTGTGTTTACTTTCTGTTAGATGGTGGGGACACAGCTGTTATTTTATTAATCACCTCCATTGGAATCTGACAACATCCATCCTGCCATTTTGCTCCTAAAGACTGAAACTCTTGTGCAGGTCCCTTGAACCTACCACGCTTTATTGGAAAACCAGCTCTCGGAAGGATTTGGATTATTTTCTCCTCTTTCTCAAAAAATTCTTCTGCTCTATTACCCCATGTATGATGATCAATGTACTGTAAGTCTTCTGGGGCTACACCCTGTTCCAGCGAAGTCTGGACCAGTCCATGGCAAATGGTGGAGCTGTTTTCTCCCCTGGGGCAGTCGATTCCAGGTGTATTGGACACCCCTGCAGGTAACAGCAAACTGTGGCCTGTATTCTGCTGCCAGAGGGATGGAGAAAAATTAATTGACAATATCAATCGTGAAATACCACTTGGCTGCCTTCATCTCTAGTTCATACTGAAGTTCCAGCATGTCTGTCACGGCAGCACTCAGCGGTGGCGTGACTTCATTCAGGGCACGATAGTCCATTGTCAGTCTCCACTCTCCATTAGACTTTCTCACTGGCCATATGGCACTGTTAAAGGGGGAGCACGTCTGGCTGATGACATCTTGGCTCTCTAGCTGATGAATCAGTTTATGGATAGGGATTACAGAGTCTTGATTGGTGCGGTATTGCCATTAGTGCACTGTTGTGGTGTCAATTGGCACCCGTTCAACCCTCAGCAATTCCCCAACAGAAGAATCCTCTGAGGGACCAGATAACACAGACAGCTGTTTGATTTCTTCTGTTTCCAAGGCAGCCATACCAGAAGTCCACTGATACCCTTTTGAGTCCTTAAAATACCCTTTTCTGAGATAATCTATACCAAGAATTCACAGAGCTTCTGGGACAGTCACAATGGGATGTTTTTCCCACTCTTTTCCAGTTAGGCTCATCTCTGCCTCCAGTACAGTCAGCTGTTGAGACCCCTGTCACTCCTGAAATACGAAAGGATTCTGAGTCTAAAATTTGATGGCATAAAGGTGCATTGCACGCCAGTGTCCCCTAGAGCCTTATATAGCTGGGGGTCAGGTGTGCTAGGCCATTGAATCCACATGGGCAAATAAACTCAATTGTCCTCTGCCTGGCTGGAAAATTTAACAAGAACAAATTTTCATTCACCATTTAATCAGTTTCTAACATGAAATGACTGGTTCTGTGGATGAAAGTAGATGTTTATCTTGACTTTAGCAACATTTTTTTTAGATGATCTCCAATGGCAACCTGGAAGTCAGAGTGGTGAGACAGGAACAGGCTGTGTGGATTACAAGGTGAGTAAAAAATGGTTTATCTGGGCTTAAAAGGCCAGCAGACAAGACATTGAAATCTAGCTGGTATCTCTCTACACTTGACATTCCACAGGTATTGACTTAACATCTTCATCAATGACAGGAAAAGAGTTAACCTTCATTATTATTGTGGACAACACCATAATGGAGAGTAGTTATTAATGGGAGAGGGATTTCAAATCCAAAGGACTCCAAAAAGCTGAAGAAATGAGCCACTGGAAACCAAGAAAAATTAAGAGACAGATGCAAAGCCCTGCACCTGGGATGGAAGAACCCTGTGCATCAGTATGCATCAGGAACTGTCTGGCTGTTTCACAGCCATGCAGGGAAGAACAGGGAATTTGAATACACATTATCAAGACACCCTTAGGTATGTGAAAACTCATCAATTACTGGGCTAATTTAGAAAAAGTATAGCTGTAGATCTGTTTTGCCAATTATTAGGCTTAGCATAAAGGATAGAGGCAGCATAAAGATGCACTAATAATCAAATTGTATTTGATACAAAAGGGTCAGTACATGGGTGAGCACCAGGGGTACAAACAAGTCAGTCAGATTGTACATAATTGACATCAATCCCACTGACCCCAACAACAACACCACACAACCAACAATGGGTGGAATAAATGGTGAAATACAGTCTCCCATAGAAGGGACACGAGACAGCCGAGTCAACAAGCCAAATACATAAGACCAAGGAAGCCACACACTGAATCTCTACACAGCCCACACTTACAAAAGCCATACCTGACTGGAGCCCAGTCCCAGGGAGGCAGGAGGTCCTTCCCCAACAGGGAACTCTGCACAGGGCACCCACCTCACACACAGACACTGCCCCTTCTGCCAGGGGTCCCAGCTTTTATCCCTCAGTGGGACACCTGACCTTTGCTTACTGAATGCAGACACCTGGGGCTCCTTTACCTCATGGCTCTCCCTGCCAGGCCGGCCGCTCCCTGGAGGGAAGCCTAAAGGCAAACTCACCCCCCTTTGGGAAGGGCTGTGGGAATGACCTATATGTCAACCTTAATTTGGGGCTTGGGGTTGAAACCCCAGCATTTCAAGATCAAAGAAAGTAACCAATTCCTTCTACTTGGCATTCGTGAGGGCATATCTCTAATACTGTGTTCAGTTTGGCTCTTTATATTAAACGCATGTAAATAATTTGCATAAAATCCAGTAAAACACCAGTAAGAATCTTAGAGGACTGGCACACATAACATGAGAAGGAGCTGAAGGCTTGGGTACACTAGAGAATACTTAAGGGTGAGGATCTAACTGCTGTCTTCCATTACCAAAAAAGAAATTATAGAGGAAAAATCAAACAAATAATTTATCAGAGATGCACAGGAAATAACAAGAGGTGGTGGTCACAAGCTAGGGAAATAAAAAAATCCAACTGGATTCTTTACAGTGAGATAGTTTAAACCCTGTTGCCCAGATAGGCTCCACAATCTTCATCCTTGGATGTTTTCTGAACTGCACGTCACAGAGCCCTTCTTTGTGCAGGAGGTTGTTGACCTTCACATGAGCTTTCCGACTAACAGGTTAGGTTGGTCATCTGTAAGTAGCACAGGCAGAGGTGGGGAAGAAGACTAGATGCTGAAGACCAGGAAAGAAAACATAACAAAGTATGGCAAACAGATCATCTGTGTATTTAGTTGCAGAAGAAAGTGGAAAGAACCAGTTATACAAGGGGCATTCTAGAGTTGTGAGACTGTACGGTCTGGGGGAATTTCACCTTGCCTATTGTGAGATGTCTGGAATGTGATTTATGTATGAGTTACTGGCCTGGGCTAGCACTGTGATCAATAGAGATATAGTCAGTGCAGCCAGGGGAATTGTAGGAAGTGATTCTTCAGGAAATGGGGAGAACCTGTGTAGGATCTGATATTCTATAATTTCCATGTAATAATTATATAATTGATCTCTCTTGCCTCTTTCACATTTTACTTGGATCATGTTGTGCTTTTTACCAGTTATAGTGAAACTGTTTCTGTGAGTGCTAAGAGGAAAGAAATTTATTCTGCATAAGCACAGAAATACATTTTTATAATAAATATATTCTTAGAAAGGATGTCTGCTGACACTGCTTTCTCAGCAACATAATAAATCAGGAATATTATTTCCCTGACTTATATACTGAGGACAGAAAATGTTTGTAGTTTAGATATAAGAGAGGAAGTTATCTTGCCTAGCTTTAAGTGTCTGCAATACTGGCACTTCTCACTTGCAGAGACCAGATGGATGGCTCTCAAGACTTCATTGGCTAGTCTCCATGGCACATGCTGATACAAGTTGTTGTTTCAGGCACTCTCAGAGAAATTTCTGTGTTTCAGCTCAATTTCATAGCTATTAAACAGCAAAATACATCAAATTGAAGCTCTTCTTGTGGAGAACTGGGAAGTCTGACTCAGTATTCCTAGAAGATCATGTACCTTTACATCTAAGAGTATAAAAAAGTGATGAAATCACAAGACTGAAGCTACAGATTCTAATAAATAGGACTAGTTATTTGATCAAGGATGGGAAACCATGTCATAACAGATTATGTCACACATTTGACTCAGTCTCTGAGCTCTATTGTTAGTATCTGAGAGACATATATCTGAGCTATTAATTAAAATTCAGACATTACTTAAATGTGTTTTGTAATCTATGCACATAATAATTAAAAAATAATCCTCTGCTCCCAATAGTAACAGGAACTCTGGTAAATCTCACAGTCATGACTGACTCATTGTCTTGAGGTAGGTATTATGCATTAAACTCTATGACCTGCCTTACACAGGAAATCTATCTACCTGATTTTATGGCTATATTTTCCAAATAAAAAGGTCAGCATATCAAGTGAACTATCTACTAAAATGTTTTCTCCCTCTGCCAGTTAAGATTCTCTGCACATATTGTCCCAAACTGGTTGGAGTGGTTATTACTCTAGGCTCAGCCAAAAAGGTAAACAGACGCCTTAGAATTTACTGTCTTGGCAGAGACTTGCTATACGAAATGTCCATAACTCAGTTCATATCACATCAGCCAAAATGGGTTAGTAGTGATATTGCAACCAGTGGAGGTTAGAAAACCGATGACAACTATCAGGAGGAAATGAATGCTCATGAGCAGCTGAAGTCAAAACGGGAGCAGTAATGTGCTCCTCTTCCTATGGAAAAGGACTTGTGAAAATGCAATAACACAATACATGTTCAGCTGCTAATACAATTTTCTTAGGCTAAATTGTGGTACAACTTCAAAGTCTGTTCTCTGCCACTTTAATCTCCAAATTCAAGTTTGAGTCATACAGAATTATAAAGTTTTCTGAGGATGTTCTGAGCTGGCTTTCTTGCAACTTTGTACCAAGTCTGTGACAAATCTATCTTTCTACAACAGAAGATCTGGTGTACAAGGTTCTCATCTTGCATTCATAATAGACATGTTATTGTTTGAATCAAGAGTAAGTGTCAATGTAATCTTGCTTCATATAAACAACAGCAAAACTTAAGTTAGCTTTAAGGTTATCGTTATATGCAAACTGCTTTTAGCAATAAACTGAATTATACAGCACTGTTAGGGACAGAAGGGGAAAGTCATTTCCTCTTAAACTCCTGTTCATTTCCTGTGCATGTAACAACACAAAATTAAAACCTGATAGTGTGTATTGTAGAAATAATGGAGGAAATTTGCAGATTTGCGGCTCTGATTAATCACATTAGAATCTGATTAGCTATTCACAGGGTAAGCTAGGTATGATTTCTTTAGGTTTTAGCACATCAGTAACTGTAGAGTCAGTATATTCACTGAAGGTGTTAAAGATGAAAGTTGTAACAGCAAAAGTTTGTCTGCTTTATTATTTTACGCAATTGTTGCTAAATTTGACTTTCAGTTGTTCATTTTTGAGCTCTGGATCATGATGTTTTAAATGAAAATGATAAGGACTGTAATTAAGCACCAGTAGAAGGAAATAAAATAAAAAACATTAACTGTTTCCCCTACTAAAGACACACTTGGGAATATTAAACAGACAGCTGGACAATTTATCTGTCTCTTTGCCGTGCTCATGATAAAAGTGATATTATACAATACAAAGTCAGTTACTTGCCTATACAATTCTGAACGTGCCAAAACCATAATCAGAATCACAATTAGCTAGTTAGCACCTTCCTTCACACCCAAGGCTATTGTATTTGTCTTTGAGTGATCACTGAACAAACCTTTTTACATCTGTTCCTAATTTAACTGTTCTGATCTGAAAATCCTCACTGTCTAAATCCGATGGTTATATTTAGGAGAGTAGAGTGTGAATTAGAATTTTAAATGCCTAACTGAAAATTCACAGTTTGCTAACTTCAGTGTGTCGCTTCTTAATTGTGGAAGTGTCAAACAGACTGTATTCCCAAGGCATTACAACTTTTTAAGCATAATATTGCAGTTCTTGAAATTTCTTCTTTTGTCAGAAGTGCCTCAAATCTTATTGCAGAAGATATTTGACTACTTCATACTTTAGCCCAGTAAGAATCCAGGATCTCTCTTTACCCCAGGATTCAGTTCCCCAGTGGATTAAGCACAGTTAAACCAGTGTCACTGAACTCCTGCCTGAGCTTGATCTCTGAGAGTGCCTCCATGGGAAGGGTCTGGCAAACCCAGGGAGTCGCTGCCCCACAGAAAAAGAGCCCTGTGGGGGCTGAGCACGGGGAGGCTGTAGGACCACACTCACACTCAGCTGGAAGCAGTCAGAGGCAGCAGCCCATAGTGAGGAAACATTTAGAAACAAGTCGAAGCAGTCCCCAGGACTAAGAAAGAAGCAACTCCCACTGCTGAACTCCTCCTTTAAGATGATGGAAACCCATCGGGATGCCTCACCATTTTCCTGCTTCAGAAAAACTAAGCCTTCCACATTAGGAATGTTGAAAGTGTGAACATAATGCTGGAGAAAAGGCATGGATATTAATAAGTTTTTCTTGAATAACAGTTATTAATGAGACTTTTTTAGCTATTATTTGGATTATGAGAGTTAGCACTATTATAACTTAACTAGTAAGTGTTGCATTCTCATAATATTGCTAAATATTTTAATTAAGCTAATGACATATTCTTGACTCCATATCTATGGCATGTTCCCTTTACCTCATAAAAAGATTTTGAGTGTAATACTGGGAATCACATTGTCCCACTGTTCAACATTCAGACTGTTTAAGTGATATGCATGCATATCCTCTCCTGTTGTAAGGAAGTAGAGGTTATAGAGAATATGTTCAGAAAATAAAAAGGCATTTCTTTCTTTTTTGAAAGAGATTCAGATGGCTGTCTTCCACTTTCCAGGAGAGGCACTGTCAGGCTGTTTGATTTTGTTTTCAGTAAGAAAAATTATCACCTTCCTTCTACATACTGGGTTGGAAAGACAAGTGAAGACTCATCTGCAGTATCTGGTTGTAAAGAATTTTGAGTCTGTTATCCTGGTTTCAGTGAGGATAGAGTTAACTTTCCTTGAGCTGAGATGGAGCACAGCTAGAGGGCCATGTCCACATCGATTATTGGAGTACTCTATATCATGTGACATCATGCTCAGTATATAGGCGGACGCATGCTCTCTCACGGTCCATTTTGGTTTCAGTTTCCCAGTCAGCAGGGTGGGGTTTCTGGTGCGGTTGGGATTGCTGCTGGGGGTGGGCTGCGTACCGGTCACCAGTCGGTAAGCCACCGGTGGATTTTACTCATTTGGACTTACTATTGTTACTGTTGTTTTATTATTACTATATTGTTTTTAACTCACCCTACAAATTTATTTATTTTTTTGTCCCTCCCCTATTTCACTGAGGGGGGGGGGGGAAGTAAACAACTGGCCACGAGGTGTTTGGCTACCTGATGAGTTGAAACCATGACAAGCTAACAGAAAGAACAAGATCATTTTTCTTCATGATTTTCAATGTTTATAGCATATTTTCCCCATTCAAGACAGGTTCTATAGAAACTACAGTTTACATGTAAGATGCCCCCCCTTTTTTATTTCTTTTTTTTTTTTTTTTTTCTCTCTAAGCAAAAATGTATCAGGTAGAGCTTAGGCAGAAGAAAATATGCACTGTATTTTGAGGTACAAAATGTACAGCCTGATCTACGTAACTTTCAAAATAATGATGGAGATCTAACAAGAAAATGCATATACTGGTTTATGAAAAAGTTTTATTAAAATAAAACTTTTCCAATACATCTGAAAAGATTAATAATGTGACACTGATGGAAAGATCTGAAGTAAAAAAATCATCTTTATTCTCCCAATAGCAGTTTTTAATTTATAAACAAATTTCAGTTTTTAAGGTGTAACTCTATGCAGAAGGACTTTTCATAGAAAATTACTAAGAAGTCTGTGGAGCAAGTAACTCAGTCTTATAGTTTACCGGGCTATATGAAAAATCAGACAAAACCAAACCAAACACCTTCTGATCTTCCAGAGGAAATTGATCTCTGCTTAGTGCAGTTTTGGGTTAACAGTTATCCTGTGACTGCAGTTGCTTGAATATTGAAGAACTACATATGAGTGGTGCTTAAGTGCAGGAGACTTTGACTGCCTAGGTAAGAAGATGGCATCTGTTCCTCCTTAACAGCTTATCCTGATATTGGTAAACAAGTAAAAGTAGAAGAAAGTAATTAAATAACATTTCTCTTTCTATTGTCCACACAGAAAATGCACTGAAATTTCCTTCAGTCATACTGGTGACTTTCAAAACCTATTAGGCTCACAACTAACAGGTTTCAGAAATTAAAAGAACTTGTGCAGGTGTAAGAGAGAGGAAGAGAGTAATGTACATACTAACAAAACATCAGTGTGGTCTGCATCATTAATTAACAGATATAGCTTTTTTGGTACTGTGTTTGGTTTCTGGGGGCTTGGAAAGGGGGCTTTGGTATCAGGGAAGGGGACTACAGAGATGGCTACTGTGAGAAGCTGCTCGAAGCTCCCCTGGCTCCAAGTCAGACCCATGTCTGGCCAAAGCTGAGCCAATTAATGATGGTGGCTGCACCTCTGTGATAACGTATTTAACAGAGGGAATCTGGTATGATGGTTGGAGTTGTGAGATGTCTATGCAAACACTGAGGTCAGTGGAAGAAAGGAGGACGCGGGGAGGTGCACTGGAGCAGAGACTCCTGCAGCCTGTGGTGAGAGAGTAGGTTGTCCCTCTGCATCCCATGGATGTTCACGGTTGAGCAGATGCCAACCTGCAGCCCATGGAGGACCCCACACTGGAGCAAGTGACTGTGCCCGAAGGAGGCTGGGAATCTGAGGGAAGCCTGCACTGGAGCAGTTTGTCGGTGGGAGAATTGCAACCTGGGGGAGAGTCCCAGGTTGGAGCAGTTCATGAAGAGCTTCAGCCTGTGGGTAGGGCTCATGTTGGGGGAAATTCATGGAGGATTGTCTCTCAGGAGAGGGATCCCATGCTGGAGCAGGGGAAGAGTGTGAGGAGTCCTCCTTGTGAAGAGGAAGAAGCAGCAGAAACAATGGGTGATGAACTGACTGTAACCCCCATCCCCTGCCTCCCTGTGCCACTAGGAGTGAGGAGGTAAAGAAATTGGCAGCAAAGCTGAGCCTGGGCTTGGGAGGAGTGGAGGGAAGGTGTTTCTAAGATGTGGTTGTATTTCTCACTGTCCTACTCTGTTTGATTGGTAATTAAGTGTTGGAGGTAGTGGTGTTTAAATTAAATTGATGTTCTTTTCCTTCCCCAGTTGAGTCTGTCTTTTTCCTGTGACCATAATGGGTGAATCGTCTCGCTCTGCCCTATCTCGGCTCCCTTTTGTTGTATTTTTCCTCTTCATCCCTGAGGGGGAAGGTGTGAGTGACTGTGTGGTGCTCAGTTTCTCTCTGGGCTCAAACCACAACAGATACATAGATTAAGGTTTTAACAAAGAAAAGAACTTTTCTGAAGTTCAAAAATAAAAGCTGATGGGAACACATTTGATAGAAGAATACTTGTAACAATGAGAAAGGTATTGCTCAGTATATGATCATAACGTGTCTCTTCATTTGTTTACAGTATGGTTAAGTGTCATTTTCAGTGACAGGTCCCTCTGCATGCACAGTGGTAGGTGTATAACTGGACAGAACATGCTTTGTTTCTATTTGTGATGGGTGTATCAACCACATTTCTGAAAATAACTTAATTTCAAGCCACACATCTCATTGTAGGCTCCTCTTTCTAAGTAACAGCAAAAAGTCTTGTGTCACTCTTGATGCTGAAGAAATGAGCTGTTCAATGCATACTCAACATGTGCATGAAGGAAATACACAGCATAAGGTAAAACTGAAGTGAAACTGCAAAGTTTATGTTTTAGGGGAAAATAGGAACTTTTTTGAAGCTGATCAAAAAAACCTCTCACCTAGCTCACTAGACTTCATGGATCATTAATATTCCTTATTACACAGATAATCTACACAAACTTTTATTTTCTCCTCAGCCAAATAACACAAAAGAATACAATAATTATGAACATAACCATGTTTTAAAATTTATCTCAACATTTTTCATTGAAGTGTTGAATTACTCTGTCACGCCCATGTTCATGGACAGCTCAGTAACAAATTAAAGTTGATTTTGTGTAGGGGGCCATGATAGGTAAGAACTATTAAATTTAATTTTGTCTATCATCAGGCTTGTAAGTAGTTCACAAGAAATTTACAGCTGCCATGCAATATGGACTCAGCCAGTTACAACACTGTCTGAGGCTGAACTTATTAATAAATCATAGATTCATCTAAGAACTTTGTTCTTCATTCTTTTACAATATTTTATGTTCCTACCATTTTTAAACAAAGCAATTGAAATATAAATGTGTTTGCAACCATTTTAGTTTGGAGATATTGATTGACTCTCGCAAAGTTTGAAATAGATTGTCCTGTGGCAGCTTATCAAACTAGAGTGCTTTCTTCTGTGGCCACCTCTTTATTTTCCATCACTCACAGCTTTCATTTCAAACAAACAGAAGAAAACTCCCCAGACTTTTGGTGGAAAAAAAATTCATGTAAAGGCCAGGTGGTTACAACTACTGTCAGTGTGAGTATTCAGAAGATCTACAATATATGATCTGAAATTCAGCAACAGTCATACACATACAAAGATAAATTTTAAAATGTCAGAGAATAAACAAAAAAAAAGAGAGATTTTGAGGTCATAAGTGAGAGTTTGTAGCCTAGAAAAGAAGGCCATGATTGTTTTATCATTATTGATTGTTTAATTATTTGGTTTCCAATGGAGATTTTTTTGTTGGAACAGTGTCTTCTCAGGCAGGTGAGACAAGTATGTTGATGTTATAGATGCAAAGGTTATGCAACACTGAGTAAATTGTTCCAGAGCAGAGTAGTTTAACTTTTCCTTATTAATAAGTTGGAGGTGAACATGAGCAAAGAGGTGTGGTGCATTTAAGTTAGCAGCTTGAGTATGTCAACAGCAATGGTAGATACGGGAATTCTGAGAAAAATTAAAAAGAGGGAATATTAGAAGTTTCCCTCTTTGGTACAACTCTATATGCAGTATTGTGATTAGCAATGGAACAATAATTACAGTGATAAAAAATGTGTTATTCAATCAGTTTTGGTCTCTCTTGTACAGGAAAATTGTTGCAAAACAGAAGCAAGGCTAACAGAGGGGCCCCAAGATGAGAAAGTATCTGGAGCACGATGCACTGAGAGAAACCAAGAACTGGATTTGTTCAGGTTTAAGAAGAAGAGGCTAAGGGAGACCTTTAATTGCTGTCTTCAGCATTCTGCTGGGCTTTTGATAAAAAGATAGACTCTTCTTAGAGGTGAAAAGCAAAAGGATAAGATGGAACTTACACGAACTGCAGAGGGAAATCCTAATTAGATACAGAGAAAATCTGTATGGGGTTTATCTGTGGGTGATTTAGGCTTGCCCAGAGAGGTTGTGAAATCTCCATCCTTGGAGATATTCAGAACTCAAATGTACAAAGCCTTCAGCAACCTGATCTAACTAGAGTCAGATCTGAGTTTGAAACTGGACTTATTTTGAGTCAGGATTTGAACCAGGTTATCACCAAGGTCTCTTCCAATTTTAATTGGTCTAAAAATATTTTTTTCTTGCTTGAAGCTATAACATACATTTTCTTATGAAGCATATACATGTTTTTACTGATAGAAAAGATTTTTTCAGGTAGAAAGAATGCATAGACACTGTAAAATTTTTAGATTAAAAGGAGGACTTGGATAACCAGGCTTCAGTAAATGTTGCTAGCTCTGATTCCATGAAGAAAGGAACAACATACCAAGAGTGAACAAGCAAAACAGTAACTGAAATTTTTTTAAGAAATCAAAATCAGTACTACAATGTTGTATTCTATCTACCTGCAGACAAGCAAAGATAAATGGACTCTGAGTAACCAAAAAAAAGAGATAAGCACAAGTCCAAGTCACTATAAAGTACTTAGACAATGGTGTTTACAGGAAATTTAACAGTTTCAAAAATGCAGCTAATAATTGAGGACAAAGAAGAAATACCTGTAAAAAGTTGTCTAGGAGAAGTTGTAATTAGTAAACAATTTCTGTCTTTAGTTTGACCTATTAGTTTTATCATCTTAGTTTCTCCTTGTGTCCTGCTGAAAGAGGGAGCAGCCGTGTGGATACAGGAAAGCAGCCACCATGTCCACTAGCCCAAGGCAGAGACTGCCCATACTCCAAAATGCTTTTAGCTAAAACTAGCAGTCCCAGTAATAAGCCAGAGGAGCTGGAATTATTAATTCAGAAGTACAGTTTACTGATATCTTGTGGGATGGTTTGTATGGCAGGAATGTTAACACCATGTATGAGGAAAAAGGGGAGGAACTTTATAAAAATGCCATCATCTGTTTCCAAGTAACAACTACTGAGTATTTAGGACGAAATGTTCTAACAGATAAAGCAGAAGATGGATCAGTAGTAATTCTTTAGAGAAACAAATCTCATACAAGCTTAGAGCTGCAGTTACAAAAGGTATTTAGGCCTTCTTGTGTATGTACATGAGAAAGAAAATCTCTGGTATCTTTGATGACTGAACGGTTGTTAAAAACAGAAGGGTGCCAGTTGCTTGTCATGCTCAAAATCTTAAATGGCAATTTATTAATTTATTAATTCACAACTAGTTGTGTTCAACATGAGGAGTAAATTTGATCTTCTTTGAAATTAATCATAGAACAAAAATATAATAATACCAGAGGTCTGAGTAATCATTATTCATGTATATTTTCTGCATGCAAGAAATAGTGAAATTCAAGCTAAAATAGGTTTGGGAAATTACATTGCAAATTCAGAAGATAAATGTATGATAAATGACAGAATTGGGAAAGCATTTTCTCATTAAGAAGTTGTAACAATAAAAAATCAACATATACTATGACATAGTATAAAGTAACTAAAAACTACAAAACTGATATGTCTCAATTCATCAAACAGGGAATTTCACATAACTTTTTTTTACTTATCATTTTAATGATGAGCTAGACTCATAATAATTCTGGCTGATAAAGTATTCAATGAGTCAAGAATTAGGATAGTACTAAATAAAAAGGAAGACAAGACACTCAGAACAAGAAACCCTTTTAAGCGGTTTAAAGTGTTAGGTTCTTGTTATGGGATAAAGGGAACACACTATATAAATATAATATATGGTTAATCTAAATTTAAAAAAAAATAGTATAATCAAAATGCAAAGAACACTTATTATTACTTCAGTTACAACAGTTCCATCATCTTATAGCCTAAAATAATTATTAAAGTCTCTTTAATAACACAGTTAAAGTTGTTCCACAAGAAAATTTATTAATAACTACCCCTTTTCTTTGTTGTGCTCTTTTTTCCAATGTCTCTGTGGGCCCTGTTGTCAGCAGTTGCAGCTTCATCAAGATTTGCATGCATGGGGAAGAGCAGTTTATGAAAAGTCATTAGTGCCCCAAATGAAACCCTGGAAGGAGTGCTCTCACACACCCCATGGACAGCATTGGCTCAGCTCAAGCAGCGGAACCAACAGGCATTTGGCCTGAGGCAGATGCTGAAACCAACTCAGTCCAGCTCCTGCCAAGGTAAGCCCAGGCCAGCCCAGAGACCTGTGCTCTGAGCTCAGGGCAGAGCCCAAGGTGTTTAACTAGGAGTAAAAATATTTTGCTAGGGTACAAATGAGTTACTCTATCATTACTCTATGGAGAACACTTTCATCACAAAATTGATTCTGAAAAGGCCTTGAAGAGTATCTGGTCGGTAGTGGATTAATGTGGTGTTGTGAAAAAGAAATATGGGAATAATTTTTAAGTCTGGCACAAAAACTTAAGAACTTAAATTTTTAAGTTCTGATTGCAATTTATTCACAAAGTGATTTTTGTTGTTGAGGGGTTTTGTGTGGTTGGTGGGTTTTTCTCTTTGTTGTTTGTTTGTTTGTTTGTTTTGTTGTTTTTTTTTAATAAAGAATAATACAGAAGTTCCTTCTCAGGCAGTAGTTAGTTTGAGGAAGTCTTATATTCAGTGTTATTAAGGCTAATGGATATAGCAACTGCTTCTGTCAATTTGATGTAATTTTGTTGTCTTGATCAATAAGTGCAAAAGAACTTTTAACTTTTTATTCCTGATCAAAGTCCACAAAACAGATGTCAGACAAAATTTTGAAAGACAGCTATTTTAAAGACCTCAATCTGTCTAAATATTTTGATTTGTTTGCAGTGGTAAGAGCACTGATCTTTCTCTCCTTCTCTGTTTTCTTTATGGATTCAGTGAATCAGAAGGAATAGGAGCAATTGGGAAGAAACAAGAAGTGGCTTCTCTCTGGGAGACTATATAGCAACATTTACAAGCAATATGGGATGAACACATATTTGATAGATGAAAAAACCCTGTGAAAAATCCACGGTGTCTTTAATCTAAAAACCACCTGTGTAACAAAAATTTTCAGTCAAAGACTAGTGTAATCTTGCAAATGCTACATATGTTCCAATACTCTGGGCAGAGACAGGAGAGGGTGGAAAGCTACTAAGTCTCCCTTGTTTTTATCATATTTGTTCTTATTACTCTCTTATGACAGTAAAGAGTCCAATTTTATGTCTTGTTACCCTTAACCAGCTATGACCCAAGAGTCAGGATACATATAAAAAGATATCTCCTGTGCTAATTATTTGTGAAAGAAATTCTGTAGAGGAGATTGAAAAAACTTCCACTGTTTTTTTTTTGCCTTAGCAATTTCTTTTCTATACTTAAATCTCCTGATATTTCTTTAGGTACTGTCTCAAACAAAAATAGACATGTTTCTATTGTAGATATTAACATATTAAGTAATATATGCTAAAATGAAAAATGTGACTTTATTTAAGATTTTAGCAACTTAGATGAAATCTTAACATTACATTTCTTTGCATAAGGTAAATGGGTCAATCCAGTTTCTTGTCAATTGACATTTCTTAGTCTTTGTGCCAAATTCAGATCTGATTTGTATTGTCCTGTTTGACTTAAAGGTGATTAGCATAAATGTGCCATGCAGAAGTTAGGATTAAAATCAAAAGGGAAAGAAGACTACAACATAAAAATCAAATGTCTACTTTAATGCTTCATTTAAGAGGATAATCTTTTGCCTGCTTGGTCCTTCCACAAAATGGTTGTGGAAAAAAATATATTTATTTTTAGCTGACTATTAAATAATTTTAGTGTGCTTATGTTTTATTTCTATGTTCTGTAATAGGAAATTAACTAATTATATTCTTAGTAAGGTGCAAACTTTTATACTCAGTTTACAGACAGTTCAGTTAATGAATTTAAAAAACCTGTAAGTGTTTAGATTTTAATTAGGAAAGAACTGAGTACACAAGTGAAATCTCTCTCTGCTACTTAGGAAGCTAATAATTTGGAGGGAGAATACTCACCTGGATGGCATAGAAATAGGGAGAGGAGAAGAGATAGTGAATTTTGTCTCATTTTGATGCTATCTCACTACCTGGGAGTTCAGTGGGAACGATTTTCTTCTTTATATTTTTCTACTTTTTTTCAAAAACTTGTGTAATGCCTGTACAACAATTTACCCTGCTGAATAACTAGAGCTATAGGACTAATAGAAACAGCAGCACACACTTTTGTCGCCCATCACTTCATTATAATACAATAGTTTTGTGTTAATTAGGGATATTCATGTGTTCTCAGCTGTGGCAGTCAGCAGTATGTCTGCTTCCAGAGGTGATTCTACATTAATCACAAAGAACAAGGAACATGAACATGTGTATTTCCATGTTCCTGTAATCATTATTATAAAACAATAGCTATGTTAAGATGCTCCTCAAACTGAGTATACAAATAGGCCAGATCCTATTTGCATTTTCTTGTGATACAAATCAGTACAGACTCAGTTTTACAGTATAAGGTACCATGCCAGACAATGTGATTTAAATAGGGTGATGTCTTAATGGAGAGTCAAAGTGAATAAACTGCAGAAGAGTACATGCAGCATTTCTTGTAATGCCACTACCACAGATAACAAGGTCTTCTCCATTTATAAAACTGGAAAGATGGTCTTTTTCTGAAATAAAGATGAATACTTTTAAAAACTTTTCTTGGACTGGTAGGGCTGGAAATGGTACAGACCCATCAAAATCTTAACTGCTGAATTCTCTGTAGTGTATTTAGCCGTGGATTCAGAAGTGATGATATGCAGAACTTCTTTCTTAAGAGTTATGGACTTCTTTGTGATATGCAGTTTTGTTTGCTGATACTGTGATCACTGGACTGTAATGCACAAGTTGGATTTTCCTCTGAATAGGCTATTCAACTTTGTGGACACATAGAGTTTTGTGAGGCTTTGCTGAGAAATCAAAAGTTAAACAAAATTCAGAGATTATATGCCTAGATCTAGATCCCTGTGGAGCTCTAGTCGGAGACCAAAATAGACATTTCTCAGTATATTTGACCTACGGAACTCTTAAACTATGTAGTGAGGAAGTTAATCAATGGAGGTAACTAAACAATGAGTCAAACTGGATTATAACCTGAGATTTGGATGGATTTAGTCAGCCTTGACCTACCTATCTCAGTCTCAGAAACCTCAAACACTGTGTTGGAAGTTTATTTATGTAACACAAATAGTCTTCATAAATTCAAATTTAAAATTTTAGCTGATATAAACTGAGAGATCTTGTAATGGCTAATACAGCTGACTATCAGAAACCTCACCCATTCAGTTCTGAATTCGTATTTTAAAAGGGAGGAACTGAACCCCTGAAAGTTTGTTTTTCTTTATTTCTTTTCTTTTAGATGGAAATATGAATTTTATCCAGAGTGCATGTGAAATGATTAATGGTGGTTTTAATTAAGCTTTTCATAAATCTTTTCATCTCTTACTGCCAAAGATACGCTGCATTCCTGCCCAGTTAAACCACATTAGTTGTTCTGTTAAAAAAAAAAAAAAAAAAAAGTTTTTTTAAAATGTTTCTTGATGGATGAAGTTTTATTATTCACCTCAAAGTTTAAATATGTACATGTGTATTAGAACCTGAAAACTGTATTGATAGTATAAGATAACCATGTGGCTGTGTCTGTTGGGAGAAGGTGATACAGAAGGGCATGTTATACAGCACAAAATTCATGTCATGCCGCTGTGGTACTTAAATTGGTGTAACTGTTCTTACCTGTAACTCCTGACACAAAGTGAACTTTTTGCTGACTACTGCCTTCTGTTCCAGATCATTACAGACACCAGAGATTTATCTGTCCATAAAGTCTTTATTCTTGAGGAAAGTAATTAAAATATAAATATTTCAGAGTTTGTTATGTCTCTTGTTTAATTCTCTTTTTGACCTTCATAGTTACATTTTTTTTCATTTCCATACAGTCTTTTTCAGTTTCTGTGAAACTTCAAAAACATTTTTGAAATGTTTTATTACAAACTAGTTAATACAATCAAACAGGTTATTTCTAATGTGCAGAATTTTCAGATCTGTTACCGACACAAGTCAGAACGCAAAACTGTAAAATTTCTCATTAAGAGAGTTGTGCGGCTCATTGACATCAGTATAAAAGGCAACTCATTCTAATCAATGAAATTGGTGATTAATTACTTTTTTCGTACATAAAAAGTTTAACTGTGTCTGAAATAGAAATGTTATTCGTTTGGCAGCTCTGGGTTTTTTTAAAAGCTTTAACAGGAGAATATGTATCTTGTTTGGTTGCTTGCTTTGAATGGGACAAATGGTTAAAAATAATAAACTGTTTCTTTAATTATTTTCAATATTTTAGTCTGTTAAAATGTTAAATTTATACTGCATTTTTTTAACATCTTGAATAGCTTTTAGTTTATGTTTAGTTGGGAGTTTACATATGTGTAAAAACCAACTGCATATGGTAATTACTTCCTGGAAATATTTATTATGGGATGAAGCCTGTTTGAAAATGTCACTCAGAAAATGAGCTTTTGACTGAATGTCCCCAGTTCTTACTCATCAGAAATTTATGATATGTCCTGTGGTAACAACTGAAGTTCAGATAGCTGTCTTGGGCCATCCTTGCCTGAAAGCTCTGAAATGCATCTGCCCTTCCTAGTGGTTTGAGTATGTTGGGAAAAAAATGAAACTCAGATGAAGTGTTAACATCATTCTTTACATCCTTGTGACATATTTAGGTCAAGATGCCAGAAGGAGATAATGACCACAATGGCTTTTATGTATGGAGAAACTGATTAGTAAAGCCATTTGTGGCTTATAGCCACCATCTGAACTACAAGGAAATATGTAACTAAAAAAACTCTCCCCTTGAGCATGCCAAGAGAAAAATACATCTAGGGGCATCTAGCACTGTGCAGAAGAGTGAGGCTGAGAAGTAAAAGTCAGGCTACCAGCAGGTCTTGGTGTGGATGTGCTGTTCCCCTGAGTTGACAGAATTGAAATCTTAAAATAGAAATTAGTATCCACTCTCCATCCTGCTTAGTAAATTGCTCTTGTATTTTATGACACTTGGTGTGGTTCTCTTCTTGTGAATACCTCACCTTGAACTCTCCTGTGACAGCATTTCCATATCCTCTCTGACTTCAGACACCAGACCTTTCATGAGTTTCTTAACGAATTTTGGGGTATTCATTAGTTATTTAAAGCATGCATAAGTCCCTCCATCTACTTATACCTTTTATGGTTTTTGATCTTACAGATTCATTATTTTTATGTCATATTAGGAGTTTGGAGAGATGACAATGCCTTACTTGCCCAAGACTAATTTACTTCCTGTGTAAATACCAATGATTTTCACAGAATTGTCTATCACAGAATTGCCTAGATTGGAAAAGACCTTGAAGATTATCTAGTTCAACACATTTTAATGCAAGATGTTTTGTATATCTCCTTCTGAAAAACATTTGTTTAGATTCAGAAGTGTTGATGTAAGCAAAATTATACTTGTTGTTATATTGTTCAAGTTATAGTTGTCATCATGACAACTCAACCACCCCACGCATTTTGTGTCATAGATGAAGTTTCTGGCCAGGGAAATGAATTGCAATCTGCTTTCTCAAGATTATACTGATTGCATATATCGTCTTCATGCCAGGAAAATACCATTGTGTGACAGTTTGTCAGTGTTTGCCCATGAATGGCAAAGCTATTTTCATAAAATATGTTGTAATTTACATCACTTACAGAAAGCAGCTATCCTTCACCAGAGTGAAGGGTAACTGTGGTAATGAAAGATGAAGCATTTATAGTTTTCTTCTTTCTACTTAGACATTATTGTTTCTTTTCATAGTGACAACCTGAGTAAACTAGCACTTAACAGAACTACTGATGCAGTAGTTAAATAAAATCCTATGTGGAATGAAAAGGCATCCTTTAGGGAAACAGATACTTTGAAAGCCTTGTTGTAAGTTTTATTTATGAAGCTGTTATAAAACTCTCCACTTATAATAAAAAGTTGACCAAGACAATATGCATGAACATACTCCAAACAATGAATTCTAGCTTTTTTAACCTCTAAAAGTCTTTGTGCCTGTAACATAGATTCTTCCCTATTGTATATATATGCATATGTATATATTGAAGATACTATGATCTTTACAATCTGTGATTTATTCTTTTATATCTACCTGTCTTTTATGAAACAACCTGTTGAAAGACATCAGAGATTTAAAACAAGAAATAGATTTCCATTTAGCACTTTACACAATATCTGTTTTCTTCAGTTGTGTCAAAAAACTAAAAGAAGGTGTACCTAGATTTCCAAGAGAGCATACTAAGAAGAAAGTCAGTGACAGTCTAGTGACAAAACAGAAGAGAAAATATATTTCACTTTTAGGACAATCAGTCATTAGAACAAGTTGCCCAGTGAGGTTGTTTCCAAAGTCTGACTAGCCAAAGGCATGAACAAACTGGTCTAGTATCACAGATTTGAGCAGGAGGCTGGATTGGTGATCTCTGGAAGTCCCTTGCAACCTGAAGCACTCTATGTTAGGCTATTAAGAGCCCATTGCCTACTCACACAGAGCCGGGGATTAAAAATATATCTAAGCATCAGGAGAATAAAATTCCAGATAATGAATTCACCCTTTTAAAATATAAGTATGCTAAAGCCAACACAAGCTGATTGTTTCATGAGTTTGAAATCAGAGGGGCATTAAAAATATTGATCTTACTGAGATATACCAATCTGGCAAGTACGTATACTTGGCCAAAATATTTTAAACCCATACACTTTTCAAAGGAGGCAAAGGTACAAAATCATAATCTTACATCAGATGATCACAAGTTCTGGAGGAAGACAGAATCAGGTTTGGATCTGATTTTTACAGATGTTCCCTGTCACCAAAATGGACTATTAAAAAAAAAAAAAAAAAAAGTATTGATTGAGCACAATAGACTGGGATTTGTATTAAAAAAACAGGCCCATTCATTTGTCAACATTTAATCTCTGAGACCTCTGTAAGAAGTAGCCATCAATGTTTCACCGTTGTTTCAGCACTAGATATGTCTGCCTACAGGATGCGCATGCAGGTACAATCCTGTTCCCAGAGTATCTTTCCTATCATCCTGAATTTAGCAGTTCCCTTACTTTCAAAATATGCCAACTACAATATCTTCCTTTTGTCCTTCAGTGCTTCACAAAGCATACTAGTTAAGATCTCTGACATATCACCATTTTATTCTAGACAATATGTACATTTTGATCCCTATATTTGAAGGATCTACTAATTCTGATAGTATCCAATTCTTGTGAATCTTAAGATGCTTCTTAAATCCTTCCCTAAATACTATTACAAATGGTCTTCAACCTTCGCTCATGTTTGCTTAAGACTGTTTAGTAAATATTGCGACATGGACAATCTTATATTTTGTTGAAAATAATAGTTACAGTTTCTACTGCAACTCATTTCTCACAGAATGCTAAAAGTTCTCACAGCCAACATGGTGATTTCAAAACACAGGTTTTTTTCCTCTTAGAGGGAAAATCCATATTCTTATCTACTTGAAAAGCAAAGTTGTTTCTCATCATGCAAAATTAAGTGTGAAAGAATAAAAAAATAAGAACATATTGAATTTTGTTTGAAGATAAAGAAAAAATAGGAATTCATATGCATTATAAGATGTGTAATATGCTTGAAAGTTGCTGTTATATTTTTCTCTTTTTCATAAATAGCATGGAAGATTACGTGCGTTGCAGTCTTCTGTATTCCTTAGAATGTAGAAACTTTCTAAAACTTAGAACTAGATTAACTCTTCCTGATCTTTTAAATCTATGGTTCTACTATGCATGCTAAATGACCGGTCTCAGCGCACTCCCTAGTGACAGAAATTTCAGTGCCGAAATTTGCCAGTCTGTGAAGCAGAGATGTCAGTTATCCATTATTCTCTGTCTGAATTGAGCAACCCAACACAAACAGCAAAGTGATAGCAAGCCGGCTCATCTCTTAGGTACTGCAAATCCCACTAACACATTATGTAGAGACATACAGATTCAAAAGATGCAGTTTTCTCAAAAGGCAGTGTTGATGAAGTAGCAAAAAAAATCATGATTTTGCAGCTGCCCACTCAGTGGTAAAGAATTTGTAACATGGTGCAGAATTAACTTCCTTGCAGTTGTAGAAGTTCTTTGAGCTTAGGCCAAATATTTGCCCCATTGTGTTCTAATAATGCCTATTTGTACAATATGGGTTAAAAATCATCTTACATACATATAAAGTTGATATCTATTAAATTACAGTGAAGTTTAAAAATAATAACAGTTGAAAACATCTCTGTGTTTCTTTTTAAATAGAAGAGAGACTATTGTTCTTCCTAACTGTGTAGTATTGCACAACCTGACATTCAGAGGGAAAGGCTTAAGGACAAGTTGTGTTACTGAATTCTACCTCTTTAACACAAAGAGAAATGAGATGAAAAAGAAAAATAACCTAAGAGTAAAGAAAGCTGAATCAGAAAACCCAGCAAGCTAGTAAAAACTTGATAAGTAGAAAACTTGCAGAGTATAATGAAAGTTTCTCATGTTAGCAGAAGGTAATACATGTCTTGTATAGCCTTCTATATGGTTCTCAACTCAACAGCTTGCTCCTCACTTGTTACCTTATACATTTAGCATATCCTACCACTTAGTTTCAATAAGCTTTGTGTTTTTTCCTTTCTTTTTCTTATGCCTCTAGCTGTCATTTAACAGATCCATTAGGCTAATTTGTGGAAGAAGAGTCTTCAGGGACTATTAAATATGGAAACTACATCTATATCAGTAAAGGAACCCTCTTTAGGAAATGAGCTGTAGCCCTCAGAACAAGTAAAGTGGAGTAACTCACGATCACATGGCTCAGGACTACACATCACTTGAGTGGACTGATACATCTCTACTGAATGTCCTCAGGCCCAGGTCTCTTCAAGGTCACAGTCAGTACTACATAGGCTCCAAGATAACTATTAATTTTTAGGCTTTTTTTTTTTTTTTTTTTATTCTTTCCCAGCCCTCTGGGTTCAAGTACCAGAAATGATACAGTGATGTTAGGAGTATGGGTTGAAGATGTGGCATGAAAAAAATAATTGGGTTGTGTGAGGGCACAGCACAACAGCACTGGGACAGTACCATCATATACTAGAGGAAGGAAAAACTGGTGCCGTTTTGTCTATAAAGACTCTATGGGGTAGTTTATGGAGTCAGCTATCTCAAGAACATCAACCTGGATTTGTCTGACAGGAAACTAGCTATTTCAGTCAAAAAGATAGCCTTAGAGTGAGCTATTCTAAGGGCAAGCACCTAGGGATAAATTCTAGTACCACATTATTTGCCAGGAGAGACATCAACTAAAATGTCATTTTTTAATGTGGAAGTCTCAAAACTATTAATTTTCAGAGGTTGGGATAGCATGCTGGGGAAATATCGCCTTATCCTTACCTACTTATAATGTTCTGCATGCATCTGCTACCTCCACTTGTGAAAGACAGGACACTGGGTTAACAATACCACTTCTCTGTCCCAATATGACTGTCTTATAGACATTTAGCAGGACTGCAGCACAGATCTCGATACTTGAGACAAGGACTGAATGGAGCATGTAGGGAATCATAAAATTCAGAAGATAACTGAGAAGATCTTGAATTATGCTGCCTTTCCACCCTCTTCATTTATAAAGGAAAATCTGAAGAATTATATTCAATAAGAGAACATAACTGATGCTCAGAATGCATAAAAACCTAAAAATTATTTTAACAAGTATTGTTCGGCACATATAGTACAATGCCTACTGCCATACTGCCTTTTCTTTTATTCAATTTGGTTGCAGAAATGATTTAAAGTTATTTAAATGGATCAAATCATTAGGGAGAATTGTGGAAAAAGAACAGTGAACAAAAAGAGACCAGTAGAGTAAGTTACATAGCTATTCCTTACCCCGAAACACCTTCAGTGCTTAGATATCACCTACATCAAATAACACACACTTGGAAGTAATGGTGTCATTAATTGTTCCTTTCTTCTTGGCTATGCAAGACATTAGTTAGAAGTATTACATTTGTTCATAGTCTGATTAGTAGCTATCTGCAAGGAAAAATTCATGACCACTATGCAGTTCTTTTAACTGACACTAGAAATAGAAAGTATTGAGTGTATTCTGTCTCACTCCCTGTTTCTTTTGAAAACTAAAGCTAAATTACTTGTTAAAAATGTAACAAATATATGGACCTTTCGAATTTTGTCTGCTAACAGCCGATAGTTTGCTTTTCTTCTTCAAATCTGTAGAGAAAAACAGAAAGGTCAGAAGTAGTTAACTACTAGGTACTGTCATGAAACAGCTATTATTTACTAAAGGGAGAGATACAGCCTAATAGAACTCAGAATTGTGTATTGAAGCTGACAAACTTCAAAATAATCTTCAGTCTTCTTATGTCATACTGAATGCTGAAGGTTTTTCACCAACCTGACCTCCCTTAAGGAAGTTTCTTTAACAGGGTGAGCAGAAATAATGGAAGAAGTTTATTTGGATACCTACTTCAAATTAAGTGAAGCAAAGTTATCTCACAGCAAAGGTGAAGAATCTAGCTATTTTGCTTTTATGTGCAACGGGGTTTAAGGGACTTAAGAAGAGGACACCTCATTTTCCTTTCTTTTTTGAGAAAAGGGTTTTATTTTTATTTAGTGAAACTAATAGAAAAAGTCAGCATGCAGCAAATTCAAATTCTACGATAAATGTATTCCAAAAACTTACTTTTGCGTAAGTCTCTTCAGAGTTCTGTTTAATTTTGAACAGTCCTGCTTGCATAGTACTTGAACTCAGTGACAAACCAGCCTTATGTATGCCTGTAGGTATACAGCAATATTCTTGTGATCAGGAGCTCCTTCTTTTATTCTAGTTTCCTACTTAATTACTTACCTCATATAAGGTACACAACTACTGTGTCAGTCTTTCCTGGGCCTCATTGTGATCATGTCTTTCCATTTTAGGCTTTTCAAACATTTGCTAAAGTTCTTTAAGAATTTGATCTCTTTATAATATGAGCAAGAGAATGAGATAATTTCAATATCTAGGCTTTCAAATTGTGATGTTAAGGGTGTACATCACATGTGAGAAGGCATTGTCTGATGAGGGATAACAGAATAATAGATAACAGAATTGCAACATTTGCTGAAGCATTGTCATGAGACTAGGCTAGAGAGAGGAGGTAGGACCTGGAGTTAAACTGTTTCAGCAGTAACTCCTGACCAGATCTAGATTTTGTTTTGGGAAGTACCTAGTAAAAGGACTATGTTAGGAGGCATGCAATATGAGGAATCAGTGGAGAAGATTCAAGCCAATAATGTAACTGAAACCTAGATGCCTAACATTAATAGCAAAGACATGTCTACACTGAAGAACAAAATTCTGTGTAGACATCCCTGAGTTAGACAGACTAAAATTATAGAATTTACTCAACTGAGCGAAATTCTGTGTGAATGTCTTAAGAATTTGAGTCTGGTATCAACAGGTCTATCATCTGGACGTAAGCCGAGTCATTCAGAGCAGTAGAGAGTGATTCCTACATATTCCCTAACATTTTGGGGTTTAGGGTTAGGCACAGAGCAAAAGTGTCTGTAAATCTATGGCATAGACCTCAAAACCCCAGTATGACTAATTTTCAATAATAACCTAAAGAATTCAAGAATGTCTAAAAATCAGTTACTATGATGCTCAAGCTGGTTGAATACATATTCATAAGTCTCTAACTACATGAAAATCAATAGAATTTAATTACCTAAATAATATTGAAGATCTGAGTCTGAATTTATTTTTTCTGTTTTAAAATGACCAGGATGTTTGAACTTGGACATCAAGAATATCTAATTTTTCTGTTTGTGAAGTTCTTTTTTGTTTATACTGTCACGTCTGCACCCTTCTGAGAGAGATTTTTTTTAAGTACAAAGTTACATAAGTGAATGTGATTTTAAATTTAGATATTTAACTGAATAAGACATGGGATGAATTTTAAAAATTAGCTAAAAAGCTATGGTCTTGTTTTTATTTTGTTGGAGTGTAGAGATGCACAATTTGTATCCTGTGTTGTGACTCTGCATGGAAAAAGGCAGGTGTCATCTAGTGAACAATTCTGTTGCAATGAGTTGAAATGAGAAAATGAGGAAATGAAGAATTCAGTCCCAGACCGAAGTCCACAGACATGAATGATGCTTTGAGTATAGTAGGAGAAAAAAAAAAAAACAAAACAAAACACAAAAACATTAGCCTTACCTGGTAACGTTATAGTGGAAAGAAATAACATGAGGAACAAACTCTTTCACATGCTTACAGACATGC
Organism: Athene noctua; assembly: GCF_965140245.1. Lineage (NCBI taxonomy): Eukaryota > Metazoa > Chordata > Aves > Strigiformes > Strigidae > Athene > Athene noctua. The sequence goes on from NC_134039.1 coordinate 68,267,261, forward strand.
TGCAGCCTTGAAGACTGAAAATCCCTCTGGATTGCTTAATTTTAAATCAAAGGCATTTCTGAGGGTCCACAGTTGCGTACATAAAGCCAGAAGCTCATTTACCAAGATTTCTTCTTATTGGGAAGCACAGTGATTTCTCACCTCACTTTTACCTCTTTTTTTCTTTTTTTTTTCTTTTTTTTTTTTCTTGAAATGTTTTTAATATGTTTCCTATATCAGAAAGATGCAAAATTTATTTGTAACATCTTTGTACAGAACTAAAATACTACAAAGAGAAACTTTAGAGATACCGATTTAGTAAACATAAACACGTCATAATTGGACAGACTCAAAATTATTATTTTTCAGCCTCTACAGCAACAAAAAAATCTTGGTGTGTTTTTAAGAGAGCACACAAGAAGTTAATTATACTTACAAACTCATTTCCTGTCATATTTGGTTTTCCTTCATCAAACAGAGCAATATTTCCTTGCAATAGAAGTTATATATATAAATATATATTGTTTATTAATTTATGTAAGTATACATAAAATCATATATTTTTAAAGTAAAAATTAAATTAGTTACTGGTTTAAGTTTTGCAATTTTCATAAAATATATAGTCACAAAATATATGTGACTAAATTATGTATTTTTTTGTTACAACATAGAGAACTTGTTATGTAGTCCTAATGTTTAGCATTCATTATGAAGTATCCAGTCATAACTACCTTATGTGCTTGGTAGCTTTTCTTTGAAAAATGATTCAAATTCTAAACCAGAGATAAGGATCTGATAATGAATGTGCACATCTACACATGTTGTAGATGAAACCACTAACTGGTATGTGCTTGTTTTCTTATGTTTTCAGGTAAATATAATTAAAGGAATAACTCATGTTTACATGAAGCCTGATATCCTTTCGGGTAAGGTAAGAAAAATATCTATAGAAATACAATGAAAAACCCTTTGTATTATTAAGAGATATATTAATAGGACAAGAGGTAATGGCCTCAAGTTGCACTGAGGGAGGTTTAGGTTGGATATTAAGAAATATTTCTTCACTGAAAAGGTTATCAGGCATTGGAACAGGCTGCCCTGGGAAGTGGTTGAGTCCCCATCCCTGGAGGTATTTAAAAGTAAATGGGGTGCTTAAGGACATGGTTTACTGGTGACTTGGCAGTGTTAGGTTTATGCATGGACTGGGTGATCTTAAAGGTCTTTTCCAACCTAAACGATTCTATGACTGTATGAAATTTTTGACATCCTTAGACAGATCTCTTCCACTAAATGGCAACTAGACCTGGGGTTAAGTAATTTTTAACAGATAACAAATCATTAGAACTCTGAATGAAGAGAACACACATACATCTATATAAAATCAATTTAGTTTATATATGGATATATAGGATATATACATAGTGTACACATATATAAATTAAATGTGTGTGTGTATATATATATATATAAAAACTTTTTTTTTTTTTTCATATATGTACCAAACTTCCATAATATGCTTAGAATCTACACATTTGGGTATTATAACATTATGAAATACAATTTAAAGCAGAGTTTCACATGTGAATAAGCCAACAGATGGCAAGAATCCTCTAAGGCAGTCTGTATGCCAGAGTATAAATACTGCTGCAGTAAAAACGAATCACAAGAGGAAACTAAAGCCTGTAGATGATGTATCATTAAGCAAAATAGTGTAAGAATTCTGGACTCTCAGCATGGCTGATTCAGTGACTCTCACCCTGTCACAAGTTACTGTCAAGTTTTCTTTTCTAAAGTAGAGAAAAAAGATTCTTAATTTTAATGACTGAGATATATTTGCAGGGAACGATGTGGAGAGACATTATATTTGTCCTTACTAGGTACAAGAATTATGTAAAGCCCTAGACATCTTTGAAAAATATTCTTTAATAACACTGGGCTAGAAGCTGTGTAAATAGAAGTATAGGTGTTGACTGCAAGATTTATTCCAAAGCGAGGGTGCAGCTTTCTGCCAGCACCCAGCTTGGGTAGTAGCACTGATAAAAGATTTACTTGTTATGTACTGACTTATAATTCTTGTGATGGTTTTAAGCCCTGCCGGGACTGGAGACCACGTTACCGTTGTCCCTCCCCCACCCTCGGACACAAGTAAGGCACAAACCCCGGGTTAAAATAAGGAGAAATTTAATACAACAGTGTAATAAACAATCTGAACAACAACAGTAGCAATGATAACAACAAGAAAGAGCAATAACAGTGAACAAGACAAAAGATATACAGAGAAATACTGCAAAGGTTACAGACAGCTCGCTCGCAATGCTCCCCGTTACCAAAGCCACAAAGGAAAAAAACTTCCCGCACTGCCTGGTTGGACCTGACATCAGCATGGTATGAACAACCCAGCTGGAGATCCCTTCCCCCTGCTGGGGAAACTTAACCCTATCCTAACTGAGCCGGACAATTCTTGACTTCCAGCCTGAAACTCTGATCTTAATTGGACTTTTCAGTTGAAGATGTAACTCACAAATACGTGACATAGTCTTCTAGAAGGATCATTTTGGTCATATCTTACTATTTTCTGCTCACTACACTGATAACCAACAACCCATACATTATCTCTCAGAAGTCAAACTATGAAGTTAAATACTTGGCCTAAAGTAATTGAAATAGAGGTGGAAATCTAAGTGTCTTAAGACACTTTACATCTTTTAAAGAACTGTACTAAAGTTCTTACAGGAACAGTAAATAAAGAAGGTGCCATGATATATTTCCCCAAGATCTGCCTATGGTTGCAACTTGGCCTCAAAGATGACCAGTTACATACCCTTTTGTCATGTCTTGAGCCCAGAGGGTGACTGAGCACCACGCAGCCACTGCTCACTCCATCCTCTTTAGGAATGGGAAGGAGAAAATGAAGCAAAATGCTCAGGAATTGAGACAAGGACAGAGAGGGATGACTCACCCATTATGGTCATGGGCAAGAGACAGTCTTGTTAGGGAAAAGGGGGGTATCTGTTCCACCGTGGACCTCCATGAGTGGCTGGGGCACAGCCTACCCTCTCACCATGGGCTGCAGGGGAGTCTCTGCTCCGGCACCCCCCCCCCCCCTCCCCCTTTCTTCCACTGACCTCAGTGTTTGCAGAGGTGTCTCCCTCACAACTCCTCCTCACAGCTCCCTCTCCTCCTTCCAGATTCCCCTTCTTAAATACGTTATCACAGAGGTCACCATCACCAATTGGCTTGGCCTTGGCCAGAGCTGGGTCTGGAATTGGGGCCAGAGGAGCTTCGAGGAGCTTCTCACAGTGGGCCACTGCTGCAGCCCCTTCCATATACACAAACCCAACACACTTTGGAGATGCTTAATATTTGCACTGCATGTCCCAAATCATCTCAGGAGTGAAAATTTCAAAATTAAGATACATCTTTGTAAGCACTGAGCAAGTAAAATTTGCTGTTTGCATCAATATGAACTTATTAAACAATGAAGTCCAAGTTAGGCAACTCACACATCATGATCCCCTACTGCTCTCTATGACTTTTTTTGTATAAATGACTGATAAATCTGAATGAATCAACATTGTTTCTCTGCTTATAGTTTTAAGCCAAATTTCACTATATCATCTCAAAAATGGGATATATAATCCTTGTATTTTGCCCCACTTACAAGAAATCTTAAGCCTTAAGCATAATTTGACCATACATGGATGTATAGTACATGTTGAATAAGTAGTTACAGTTGTCCCTGGCTTTGATAAAAAATATGTTTATTAGTATCTGACTGAAATCAGACTACTGTGTTCAGCTTTAAGTAAATCAATAGGCCTTTTCAATTAAGCCAAAGTGTGGGAAGGTTTTGCTATGAAGAAGTATACTACTAATGAGATGATTCCTTAATAAAAGACATGTGTAGATGTCTGGAAATTTTATTTTTTTTTTTGGTATGTGTTGCTTTAAACCAAATAATCAGGTGTTTTTAAATCTAGCAGCACTTCACGTTTTGATTCTATTTTGCGTTTCTTTCAACATAGACATAAGAACACATTGTCATGACTGCTGATGGCTCTTTTTGTGTAAAAAACACTTATGTATAATAAAAAAAATTTAAAAATAATTGAGAAAAATAGGTAAGACTTTCTTGGAAACATACCTATAAACGTTTAGGCAAGGCATATGATAAAATGTACTCCCAATGGATGTGACATGCAAACACATTCACTCTCTCTGCCTGAATATTTTTAGTCAATCCCTCTGAAAATTTGATTGCTGGCTGGTTTGATAGCAAATACAATCTGCCACACTTTTGTGTGAGTTATGCACAGCTGTGTATATAAGGTTCTGTAAAATAACCCATATGTTAATTGAGTGAATTGGAGAAAGCTGTATTAGCACAGGAAAGAAAATAAGGAGTAGTTAAGATTTTATTTTTTCTTGAAACTCTCCCCTTGCTGTTTGTTCTCGTGTTTCTTGTAAACCTGAAGTGAAATGCATCAGTGACTAAAATTTTATGCACTATAAGCAGCCACCACTTTGTCACTCTTCCATCCCTCTATTACTCTGATGTCACTATGCAGGTTTCCCATCAATGAATCACAGAATCAACTAGGTTAGAAAGGACCTTGAAGATTATCTAGTCCAGCCGTTGAATGAGGGTCTTTCACTTTCATCTCTCAGTGACCCCCCCATTTACAATTTCTAGGGATAAAGATGTAGCACAGTGTTACTATGGTTACATGAAAATAATTTTTGAAAAACATAGTTGCCTTTTTTTTTCCCCCACCTTTGCAAGAATATCAGCCCAAAGTTTGTCACTCACGTCTGAAGACCAGTGCAGAAGAAGAGTATCAGTACTTAGAACTTCTCAGTGCAGTCCTTCTTACACCAACTACTACAAAACAGCCTTCTGTAGGATCCTATCAGTCCAGGTGGAATAACAGGCTTGTTTCCCCAGCTTACAGTATTTGTCCACTTTTCTCTGATTAGCTGCTATCTTTTCTCTCCAGCCAGCCACATGACAGCTACTCATAGTCTACTAATGAGCAAAACCAGGCTTTTTTCTGAGAACAAAACAAGTCTAACAAAAACATTTTAATTGATCTACAGAAATAAATATTTCCTTTGTACATTTGATGCAAAAAGAACTTCAGGAAAAAGAGAAGACATGAGCAAGAAAAAAAAAAAAAAAAAAAAAGAGATATTAGGAAAAAATGAAATGTTTCCATGAAACAAGGTTTCTGCTCTGACAGAAACAAAAGGCAGAGAGCTAAATGCAAAGACCACTGGAGAAAGATTTGAAGAGCTGTCTTGTAGCAAAATCAACTAATGAAACATATCAGAGAGACACCTTTGAAAGACAGTACAGCATTCCAATCCAGTGGAAAATAGGTAGAAGAAACTGATTTGCTAAAGGATGCTTTCCCACTTCACATTCACCACTACAACACATTAAAAGCAAAAGAAAAGAAAACACAAAAACCTCCAACCAAACAAAAAACCCAAACCAGAACACCCCAGTAACTATCTTATTACTTTAAGAAGTACTAATCTTTTCCAACAGGCTTCTGTTTTCCATTATGTCTTTTGGAAACAGAAAAATACACTTTTAATATGATTACTTTTAAATTTTATTTACTGTTATCTAGGCACACTAATGTTTATCAGATTTTTTTATTCCAGTTCAGTAATGCAGGAGCCTAAAAAACCCCTGCAAATTAATTGTTGAATCATTGCAATTCATTTATGAAATCCATTAACCAGTTACAAGTGCAACTACATCATAAAATGAATATACAAGAATATCGCTATTACTGTACAGGAGATATATATATCTATAGTGTTTGGACAAAACCAGATTTTAACAGGCACTTAAAAAAAACCCTTGCAATATTTCTGTGTATTGTTTACCTGTTTTTAAAATTCCAGACTGTTAATTGCATAGCAAATGTATACATACACTATTATCCAACTATAGTCATCCTTTTTTACATTAGAGAAAAGGTATGAGTATACACTCACACGTACATACATACCCATGTGCATATATGCATATAAATACACATACATATTTATACACAAATACATATCTTTAGAGATATGTTTCTTATGATGCATTTACACAAGCCGTGGCTGAAAGCAGAGCCCTGAGAACCAAGTAACTTTTTCATTAAATGAACTTAAATTTGATTTTTGTTTTTATACTCAGAAATGTTAATCTTCATAAAACTAATTATAGATTACAAATTAGATGAGCACAGTACAGAATCAAATCCAGAAATATTCAAATGGGTTCTGTTTTGTCTTAAAGCATTCAGGGCATCAGTCATCCACAGTCAGTGTCAGAGCTGATGTTGCCTTTAGTGTCATAAGGCCAAAAATTTGTTCTGTCTGAAAAACAGAGAAAAAAACCTCACCCTAAAATATGATAGCTGAGGTAAACATTAAACACTCGATAAAAAAAATAATGGTTAGGTAATTAAGTAAGGAAAAATAATTAACTGTAATTGAATTCAGTAATCGTTTACTTCTGATAATACCTGGTATAATTAATAGTCACTATTGTAATTCTTCAATTTGTTATTTATTTGGGGCAGTTCACCTTGTAGAGGGAATCTAAGCATTATTTCATAAAAAGAAAATGTGTACATATATACATACACAGACACACACAGATTTGTATTTAAACAGAAAATAAAGAATCTTGAAACAGCCTCTTCAGTAACCTGTAGAAAATGACCTACAATATACAGTAGAAGATGTAGCCTAGTAGATAATGTCAAAGCACCCTCAGAAATCCATGTGTATTTGCAACAAAAATTAGTGAGGGTTGAAAACTACAAGACAGATTTTACAGGCTTACTGGAAAATTATCTCATGTCAGAGGAAGGATTCCCAAATAGCTAGATGCAGTGAAAGGATTGAATTACATTCTGGTTTATGAATGTTCATCTGGTTTGTTTATCCACAACATTTCCAGTGGATTATAGTGCTTCGGTTGTCTGGACCAGGTAGGGCAAGAATTTTTCTCACACACAACAAATTGCCAAAAAGTCTGTGTAGATAAAATTTCAAACCTCAAATACTTTAGTATAAATGATTACAATTATAAAAATCAACTATTATCAATATATTTATTAAATTTGACTTAATTCTATTGGCTTTCCTAGTGTATGTAATCTAGTTTTTATATTTTTCTGCATCGGCATGGTTTCAAATCTGATTATTTGAGAGCTCTGGAAATGGATTTGAAACCTTATAAAAAGGTAAGATTATCATCGGTTCTAGTTTTGCTTATAGCCAGATATATTACAGCATTAGCTTCCCAGCTGAAAGGTAATAAAGATATTTAAGTGTACTTACAAGTTATTGAAAATAAGCTTTAATTATAAATTTGATGCTGCAAATGAATAAAGTTCTCTATAGAAAATTAAAATGGCTTAGTGCCAATGTCAAAGCAGTTCTTTCCATATTTTATCCAGAGTTTACTTATTTGTGAAAGTTGTAATTTTTCCCTGTACATAAATGTGTTAAGAGGTATTTTCTCAAGTCTATTCTCTCAAAGAAAGGAATTCTGGACATTGCATATTTGTCAGTGTTTGGCACATCCCTGGATTTTAAAACTAATTCTTTATGTAGAAGACAAGTGTCAGAGAGACTGGAACTGCAATGTCCAAGTCTCAAAAGGACTCGTTAAACTGAGACTCTTTATAATCTTGTCCGTGATGTTCATGCACGAGTTCCATTCTGTCAGTATCCCTGGAAGTACATTCCTCTTCGTAGCACATCCAGGTGCACAGTCTGTGTAGGGTGCGTGCAGGATTAGCTGTAGTAAAAAAGGAAGCGACGTGTGACTTCGAATTAAAGCCTGAGCTTCCACCACAAGCAACAGTGTTACACCAACAGTACTATAATCGACTTGACTTCTTAGTTGTATGTAGTGATTTTCGAGGTTTAATGTCTTTCCTAACCAGACTGCCACAGAGAAGAAGCAGTTGAGTATTGGATGGTTTGGTTTGGGGTTTGGATTTTGAAGGCTTTCCAAATGGTATTGCATTGTCTATTTCAGGTAGGTTAAACCAAGTGAGAATCAAAGTGGTTAATAGTTTTCTTAATGACATCCATATAACGGGCAATCAGTGAACTGTGGAGTCGGGATCTATGTCAATAGATAAACTACAATACTACATTTTGTCACTACAAGTCATAAAATGTTAATAAACATTTAAACTTTAAGAAATATCCTTCTAGAACTAATCCCCAAACCCTCTACTTGCACTCCTGCACCCCATTCGCCCCGGCCCAGGCCAGTGGCCCCTCGCCCCGCCACGGCTGGACAGGCCCCGCCATGAGGTGGCCCCGGTGCTGCCGGGTGTGCAGCACTGCGGATGCCGGCGTGGCGCCTGCCCCATCCCTGCCCACACCCTACAGATCTTCATGTTTCTCCTGTATTGGTTCTCAAGGTGATTCTTTGTTTCAGAGTCTCCTGGGAATCCCCTGGTAACTGCCTAATCCAGATGATCATCTTTGTCTTGAACATTACCGGTTTTGGGGCAGATGCCCTTCCAGACAGCCTGGTATATTTGATTCACTGTCTACACGCGTATTCTCATCTTGAAGAATGGTGCTACACAGGACTTCTGCCAAAGGTGGGACATGAAAGCAACCACTGATATGTATACATAAATACATATGCGTGAGCATATCTATACACAGGTATTTTTGCAGAAGATATTTTCAATTTGTTTACCCATTCACACAGATACATGTATGATATTCTTATCTTCCTTCATCATCTTTCCATCCTTCCCCAATGTACTTTTTAGATTTTAACCTTCAAACAATCATACTACTCTCCTCTAGCCCTTATTCCAGTAATTTTAACTAAACTGTTGACATTTTCTCATGTCAGGCTTAGAGCAACATTGTTTTGATTTAATTTTTGCCATAAAATTATCAAAGCACTGTCATCTAAAACAGAGAATGATGTTAAGATGTTAAACTAGTCAAGCAGTGTACATCCAAATTTGTGAAGACTGGTGCAATGCTGTATGAAGATTGATACAAATAATATCATTAGACGTCAATGGAGGGGAAGACCTCATAAAGTTGTTTGCTGGGATTCATGATGTGATAAACATATCTGCAAGATCACTTTAATTTATATTTAAGCCTACAAAAGTTGAGTTTTTTCAGCAAGGTGTTGTAAACTCGTTACTGATACAATCCCTGAAACACTGCTGTAGTTCTGAAGCATTAAATGTCCCATATTTCCCCCTTTTTTCTTAATGTCTCCTCCATTTCCTGGTTTTAGTTTCTTTGTTGGTAGAATTACCTTATGTCTTCTACCATCCCATTCTCCTCACTCAGTCTGTTGTAATATATTAATTAAAACAAACATACAAATCAAATACTCCCTTCTTACTAAGAATGATGATTTACCTGCACTTTGACAGCCATTAACTCTCATGACTTAAATTCCATGCTTTGTCTTTCTATCTTTTGCTTTCTATGGAATTTGTAGAAATACATGACACTGGATATTAAATTGATCTGGTGCAGCACAGACATGTCAGGCCCACTTAGCAACCTGTACTCTGCCTTTGACTTTAAAAGGCATAGGAAACTCTGATACACCAGACTATCATGGAGTCTATCAATTCTGTGCCACATGTGCAAGGGATCTTGCACACGGAACATGTTCTGATATTATGTGTCATGCATTCTAATGTAAATATTTCCTGCTTTGAAACCTGAGTGGCTATTAAAAAGAAGTTGTAACTGGCCAAGCAAATGATAAACCATAAAAAGCAGGGGTTTTTTTTTAAACTAAAAGTATAAAAAAGGAATAAAAATAAATGAATTAAATTAAAAACTGAAAAATATTGAAGTTTGCTAATATTCTTTCAATTTGCTAAAAACTTCATGAAAATAAATCCTCAAGCACTGACTTATTTTTCTCTCTAGAGTCTTGGGCCATTTGTAGCACCTCACTTTGTTTTCTAATATAATACAGCTCAAGATCACAAGGATTTAGTTGTTCTAATTTTAAAAATAAGAAAGAAAGTGTATAATGCGGAAGAATACTTCTGAAATTTTATTCAAATTGCTTCATATCTATAAAATAACTGAGAAAAATTTTTAAGTTTCTACCAGGGGCCATTGAAAGCACTATACAGTAACAATTTCTGATTTATATCTTCAGACAGATTGCTTCATATAGGAGAAAAGCTAAAAAATCAGAAAAAAAAGTGAGGCCTATTACAATGTAATAGCTCAAAAAAGGCAAACTTCTTTCAAGTTTTGCGGTTATTTTCAACCTTGAAACTCTGACACTAACCTGATCATACCAGTCTGTTTTGGCAGTTTTAACAAATGGAAAATAATATTTTATTATTTTTTTTTTTTTTTTTCCCTAGAAGATCTGGGAAGGAAGAGGTTTTTCCTTTCCCATGAATCTTTTCCTGATTTCAAGTGTTGCACATTGCACATGGACACTTAACACATGATCAGCTATATGTCTACATGGGGTAGAGAGATGTATTTTTCACATTCCTGGACTGGATTAATCATGGAACAGACTTGAATTTATTAAACTGAAATAACCTGAATTTCCTGTTTTTCTCAGTCTCTGAATCATTTATCTTTGAATAATTACAGAACGCCCAAAGTACCCAAGTATTGTTCTCTTTTCCTTTCTGTCTATCTGCCTGCCTGCCTCTGTTTTTGAAAAGAACCATTGGGGTTTTGGTGTGGGTTGTGGGTTTTGTTTATTTTATTATTAAAACAGGCAGTATGTTGAGTAGAATGGTAGATGACAGGAAATCCTGGCGACAAAGTGATTAAGGGGAAGAAATGGAGAGGAGACACCTGAAGAAATAGAATACTGATAGAGGAAGAAAAAGACATTTTATGCGTCAGAACTAGAGCTATATGTATTAGAGATGACATCAGTAATGAGATTCCCCGGTTGAACTGTCTCCCATCCCATGTATTTATAGCCATGGTTTCCATTTTAATGGGCCAATATTTTGCAGCAAAAAATCAACTTCCTTGAAAAATGCCCAGCTGCATGTTTCCTGCCGACACCTGTTCGTGGCAGTACTTTTTTCCTCCTGGAAGTCTTAGACAAACACGTTGGAAAAAAGCTTTATGTTTCCAAAGACCATGATACAAAACATGGATTTACTTAATAAGAGAGGTTTGTCTTTTTCTTTAACAGATATTCAATGAAGAGTAGTCAGAAAAACATTATCTGGCAAAAATGTATGAATTAAAAAGTTACAGAAAAGTCTTGAGACTTGAAAAAAGGTATATCTAAATGTAGATTGCTAGCCTGGATTTTCAGCTTCTAGAAGCCCTTATATATGTGTGGCAAAGTGAGAAAGTGGCTGTGAATCATTGGTATTTTGCTATGCTATAATATTTACCTCTGCATTTGCTTTACAAAGGTATAAATATAAAGAACTGAAGGATTAAAGCCCTTAAATTTTACTTTATCTCAGTATAATTAATTTTTTCCTTTGCCTTGTGCTAGCGACTGGTTGAGCCCTGCACTGAATTAAGCTCAAGAGAGATCACACATGAATTTTCTCCTCCTGCTCTTTCTGTATATATGGCACCATGACCAGCTCAGAGCATTTTGGAGCTTTAATCTACATATAAGTGCACTGATCTAGGGACTTTTTTTTTTTTTTTTTTTTTTTTTTTTTTTTTAATGGCTTTGTACTGTCATGAAAAGCTTGGCATTAAACAATTAAATAAATAATTATTTTCATCCTTTGCATATATACGAGCAGTTTTATTACTGCCAAATATATGTCCTTGGACCAAATTAGTGATCAGGGTTTCTTATAAATGTAAATAAACATAAGTCCTAACACAAATATGTGACATACTATTCAATCCCTTCCTATGCAAAATTAAAAAAAAAAAAAAGGTGCATTTAGTCATTTTTTTAACTCCGAATACCTACAATGAATTGGAGGATGTGGAGGTGGGAGAAAGGGAGGCAAAAATATGGTCTTTTACAATGTAGCATGAGATTATTTTCTCTTAAGCAACAATGATACTTTTTACTGATACTTTATAAAGCAGTTTGATGCAATTCCTAAGCATGTTATACAGCATTTTACTGCCTTTTCTGATCTGTCTCAGAACCATGTCTAATATTTAACAAATATAATAATAAATATTTGCAACACAGAGAGAAAAAATATAGATTATGTAACTGCATATAAAACATGATTACACGAAATGTAACTTAAACAGGTAGATTGTTCAGTTCTTAAAAACAAAAGGACAAATGATGGAAGAGATCTTTCAAACTAAGTGATCGCTAAAAAAAAGATTAAGTTCTTTACTTCTATATTCTTTTTAACTGTCCATTATGACTAGCATCTTGTCTGCAAAATAATCCATACTTTACTGGCTACTAGATTTTCCCTCAAAACAAAGGCCAAATCTGTTCCTAAAAAGGGCAAGTGACATTAATGAAATCTAACTACACCAAGAACATTAGATTTGTGATAGCACACCTGCAGATGGTGCTGTTCCACAACATTTCCTTCATAAAATCGGATTAAAATGCATCAGTTGGTCTATTTTTGATCTTTCATTATATATTGTCATACAGTACATGCAACTTTTACATAAAATGGTTGGCTGTATGTGAAGGCCAAACTAGATGAAACACAATACATAAAGATATAACGTTTCCACATCCCAAAGATTTTTTTTTTTTTCCCTACTCCCTTCTTATTAGAATGTTAGCAGTTATCCAGCAATGCCATGCTTCCTTTTAATAGTATATATCATTTTAACATTGTTGTTTGTGAGATCAAAAACTGTGATTACTCAGAAAGGCTATGCTTTAAATTGTTTTTCCATTTCAAACATGCTACAGTGTATGAACAATTGTTAGCAAGTGTTCTCCTACAGAATATTCTTATTGATAAGCTACACATTAGGAATTATACTGTTATCGCAAAGACTGTGGGGACAGTAGAATTAAAATATTGCTCCGCAGAGAGAAAAATTTTCAAAGCTGTGTTTATTGACAGAGCAGAAGAATGAGGGCAACATGTATCAAATATAACATTTAATCTCTCTATGCTATATATTTAATGTGATTTCCACTGGAACTGGTTGAATTTATTTTATTTCATAGTTTAAAATTTTTTAATCATGAATGAAAGAATCACTATTACTATTACTACTACTACTACAAATACTGACTGCTACTATTACTACCACTATTTTGTTGGGATTCTAGAGGGCTTTCTGCGAGAGAATGGACATGTGAGCAATCCTGCGTGAGAACAAGACTGATAAGAGCCTCAGCCTGAGCAAGAATGTGATAAGGATGTGACCCTGACTGAGGGGGGAGAAACTCGACGAGACAAACAACCCTCAGAAGGGGTTGGGACGGAAGAGGAAGTTCCACAAGGCAGGAAGCCTGGCAAGGCTGATGTGGCACTTTTTATCCAGTCGTAAGAAGGTTTAAAGCGCGGGCTAAGTCAACTGTCCAATCTTGAGGACTTGTACTGCATGTTACTCACGTGTGCGGGAGAACATTATAAAAGGGCTTTCTTAGTTGTAATAAACGGGCATTGCTTGATCACATTGGTCGTGTGCGTGCTCAGCTCTCCCGCACTATTTGTACAAATTATTGCTCTATATGTCACTATTTTTTTATGGAGAGCCTAAATCTTGTCTCCATTCCAATGGGACAGACTTGTTTAAATCAGTAACACTACACCAATAGAAATCAAATGGATATCGGAAAGTGAATGATGATTTCCACATTTTAGAGTGTAACAAAAACTTATTAATTATATCTGAGCATGGAAAACACACAATTTCAGAAACATTTCTGTAAGATATTAACACACATTGCAGAAGACTTTTTTTTGGGTAGGTGACTTTTTCAGAAGATTAATATTTTATAATAGTAAGGAATGACAATTTTACCTAGACACTTAAATCTCAAAAGTTTTTGGTAGTATATAAATCAAGAAACATTAGACACTTTAAAAATAAAAATATATATGCATATGATAAGCAGATATTAAGTTTTACTTACAGGGTAAGTAAACTGAAGAAATGTGAGTGGTTTAAATGAGAAATCTTGACCCACTGGCACTAGTGGGACTATTTGCTTTGACTTCACCGGTGTCAAAATTATATATGCTACTCTTCCACAGTCAAAACATCTCATTGAGTGGGAGGTCAGAATATTTCATGTGTTTAAACATAATTATTGAGTTTTCTGTTGATTTTGCTGGGATATTTACTTTTAGGGTCTATGTTATGCCTTCTAAGAAATAAAACAGAAATTATTCACTACTATTTTATGGGAGAAGGGATTAATCACTTTTTTTTTTTTTTTTTTTTTACTCACTCTGCAGAGTAAACAGAGGATTTAATAATTAATAGACAATCAGAGGATCCTTTGGATGCCTCGTGCATCTTCAGTATCTCTGATGCTTCACGTCATTTGCTGTTGTATATGGAATTTTCTCTCCAGAAAGAGAAAAGATATCTTCAAAACTTCCTAGTCCCTCAATTTAAATTTTGCAATGATATCTGTCAACACATGAGGAAACTGATCTATGTCATGTGTACCTTCAGTTCCATAGTGATAGCCTGTGGACTTACACTGCTATGAATTAATTTATGTTAGGCCTTTAACAGAACTCTTAATTTTAGCTCTCTCTGCTTCAGATCTATTGATAATACACATGTTCTCAAACAGGTCAGTCTAATGTCTGTCCACACTAGGTCCTTGGATTTTTGGATCTTAAAGACACACATTTAAGTGGTTTGGATTGCCTGTTGCTGATACCTATTTTTTGTCTTCAGACAGTAAGATTTTTCAGACTCGCTCATATTCAGGTTCCAGTTTATGAGCTGTAAAGTGACTTAAGCAGTGCAATGAAATTCTGCAAAATTTTAGAAAAATATTTAAATGATTTTTAGTAGAAGTTCACTGAAGATTCCCTTTGGTAAGGCAAATAAACATACAAATAGAACAGTGACTATTCTTGACAAACAAAAAACCACACTAAATTAGTAGTTAGTGATCTGGGATGGGGGAGAAATAGGCATCATACCAAGAGACAATACCACAGAATCCCCAAATTCACAGCTCTTGATTTTTATTATTCTTACTATTTGTACATAAACACATGTACTGTTAAGGATATGAAAATATTTTCAATGCTTCTTCTGTAGTTTCAAATCCATTTGTAAATATCCACAGTGAATTTACTACATATCTCTTATATCTGACTGTATAACACTAGCACATGCCATGTCACTTAGACAGAAATGGATTTAGCTTAAGGACTCAACAAATAAAAGCCCAGTACTCTGAGCATATGTGAAATATGTTTTTTAATATTTTTTTAGGAAATATTATCCTTTTTTTCATGCTTTCAGAAGATGGAAAGGGTTTAGTGGGAGGATATCCATACAGTATAACTAACCAAGGCAATGATGGGGCATTTGACTAATTAATGAATTCATTTAACTACTATTTAATTTTATAGTACATTCTGGAAATGAAAATTCTTCTGTTGCATAGTAAAAAATTTGGAAGAAAGTAATATAAAGCAACTCATCTATCTTGTCATAGAACAATCTACTAATGTAAAATTTTTCATTCTGCTTTCAGAGTTGTGGCCACCTGCAGACATAATATGACAGTCTTCAAATTCAGTCTTTTCTAATTATGTGATACATATTGTTCAAAGGCAGTAGCTGGTGTACAGTGTGCATAATACACTGGTTGCATTATACAGAGATTAATCTTTAAACCATGCTGGAAAATATTCTTGGAAATATTTTCAGGTTTTCATTAGTTTTCCCTGCTGTTTATGATAAAAATCTTATTTTCTTCCATCCTTGGAAAGTTGATAATTACCCTAACTTACTCCTATCATTTGAGTCTTTTTTTTTTTTTTTTCCTCCCCAGTTCTTACTTAGTTTAGTAAAAAGCAAAACCATCCAAGTAGTCAGATTAGAAACTCCTATATTCTCTTTAAAATTAGATTTACTAAGCTGTTATCTGTAGTCTCCTAAAAACAAAAATTAGAAAGTAAACACAAATGTGTTCTTATGGTATGTTTAGAGAAGGGCATCAGAAGAGAAAATTAGATGACATTTGTAGAAAGTTATGCCATATATCACACAACATGTTTCAGTTCATTTTGGTGAAATGCCAGGTCAAGTTTCTGTTTATGTTGTGTAAATGACAGCCTGTTCTATGCTAACAAAATGTCTGTTTGGCAATATGTATAGCAGGTTTTTGATAATTTAAAAATATATGTTCCTTAAATATATTTAATTTCTCAAATAACTTTATTTTTGTATATGAATTTACTGATCGAATTCTCTTACTCCTTATTTCTATAAATATTTACAAATGTTTTATGATAGTGTCTTAACAATTTGTTACAATTGTGTTTAGAAAAGTTGAAAAACTATTTGTCTAAAACTTCAGTTTGCTATTTAATAGAAGTTTAATGTTTCATCTAAAATTTTGAATTCTCTATTTGTGTTCTCTGTCAGTAGGGAGCCCAGCACTGGACACAGTCCTCTGGCTGCGTCTCACCAGTGCTGACTAGGATATCACCTCCTTTGCCTTGCTGCTGGATCTCGGTACAAATCCAAGATTACACCATATCAGTACATCAACTTCTCATAACAGAATAATTCATTAAATGCTATCACATTTGAAATTAAATTTTAATTGTTCAGTTATGTATAGACTCTTCTGAATACCAGAATCACTTATATGTTTTCCTTAGTTTTGACTTCAGCAGAAGCCACTGTACCTTGAAGCTGTTTCAGCCTCCAAGTTTCAGAATTTCAATTTTGAAAGGAGTGGCCCTTCGAAGCCAGAAATCATGGCCCCCTGGTATCCAGTTAACACAACTTGGGCTAGAGTGTTCATGTATTATCTTCAGTTTAATTCAGAGAGAAATATCTGTACTTTCTGATACATTTATTTACCAGTTCAGACAGTAGTTTATATGACTTGAGTACCACCCACTTAATCTTCCTCTAGCATACATAAATGGAAAAAAATATCTGAGAGTGAATATTTGCCCTATATAGCCAGTAAAAATGTTCAGATCCAATGAACCAAAAAAACCTGAAACAAAAAGACCCAAATCACAATCTCTTTTCTTTTCTTTTCTTTTTTCTTTTTTCTTTTCTTTTCTTTTTTCTTTCTTTTCTTTTCTTTTCTTTTCTTTTCTTTTCTTTTCTTTTCTTTTCTTTTCTTTTCTTTTCTTTTCTTTTCTTTTCTTTTCTTTTCTTTTCTTTTCTTTTCTTTTCTTTTCTTTTCTTTTCTTTTCTTTTCTTTTCTTTTCTTTTCTTTTCTTTCCAGAGTACTGTAGAGCAACAACTGTTACACTTGAAATAAGACAAATACATCCAAGGTTAATCAGCTGACATTGCTGATTCTCACATCCCGTTATCAAACTGCAAGGCTATGCGTTGGTTAATGCCTTTTTACTCAAAATGAATGGGCTGGATTTGCTCCCTTTCTAATATTTTTCATTAGAACATATAAATAAGTCCAAATATTTTATCAATACAACACTCTTCCTCATCATCTCTAAAACAGTTTTCAAATGATTGGGACTGTGTATTAATGAGTGAATGTCTGGAATACTTACATAAAAAATAAAATGCTTAGCAAAATTGCATAGTACTATCTCAGATTGCTTGATCATAGAGAGTTTTGTACTTAATTAATTGAACATGATTCCTGAGAATGCATTTTCCTTGAATTGTCAAAGAAGTGATTAATTATTCTTCCTATCTGGGGAGACTCACGTCTACTTCAGGTTTACTTTGAACATTTCAACATCGGTTCATGTTCAGGTCCTGGTTCCTACACCTGAAAGAGGTGTAGGGTGTTGCAGGAAGAGTTCAGATTGATGTTGTGAGATGCCCCAGGTTAGATAATGCAGATATACACTACATTGTTATTCAGCAAAAATGCTGACATAGGGAATATGGTGTAGCTTCTTGTGACTACAGGTCAAAATTATTTGCTGACAAAATTATTTTTGGTGAAGTACTGAAATCAGTACAAGCAAATATATTTCACCACCAAGGAATGTGGCCTATTAGCCTATTAGGTGAGAATCTTAAAAATTACTAATTTACAGCAGGATTCCCTAGGAGTAGAGGCAGACTACGGATTTTCACTATTAGAAAGAGGAGTTTGTCTTGTAAAAATAACAAGTACAGATCCTGTGAAGCTACTTGAGTTGTTTACCATACCAACATCTGTGTCTGAGTTTAGGCATATAGATTAAATTTGTAGGCAGTGGGAAAATGCAAGCACTTGAGTATTTAGTTCACCTAGCAAACTTTGAACGTCTGCATTTATCCATGAGATGAATCATGATTTAAGAGTGACTGTCTCCTTCAACCATAATGGAAGGTTAGGATGGTTATATTCATACATCATATTTGTTCAGGTGAATCCCTCCGTAACAATAGTCGACGATTTTAGGTCTCAGTGTCTCCTTATCATTAGAGCTGTAAAGCTGATAAAACAGCCTTCCAATTAGATTTGTGGAGGCAAGAATAAATAACAGTATCTGAAAATGTTTCTTACAGTCTTGTGTTTCTGTTAGATCAACTACTTATGTTGACTAATATACTCACTGCAACATTGCAGTCTCTGGATAGGTCTCTTGGTAATTTTTAATTGCCTTTATAAAAAGCAACGTCTCACTACTGCCAGATCACAGTAACAAAGACATATGTAACCTCAAAACTGGCCGGAACATAACATGTTCAACACTGGGAAATCACTGGTATGTGGATACATTGTTTACACAAATGCAAATGATTAAATTATGCTCTTCCCAGATTCAAAATGGCAACTAATGTACTGCAAATAGAATTTCATAGGATTTCAACATAAATTTTTAAAAATGCACTTTAGCAAAGTGATTGCCACAGAAAGATAGTAAAATAATAACCCTAAGGGTAACTGCTGAGATTATCTTTTTGGGGTTTGTTTGGGCTTGTTTGTTGGGTGGGGGTTTTTTGTGTCTCTATCGTTATTCAGAAAAAAAGTGAAAACCTTGCATTTATAAAGCTAAGTAGATTTCCTCCTTCCTCACCTTTCACGCCCACACCTCACTCTCTGTCTCTTCCACACAAAAATGTATGAGATAATTAATGCATCAAATAAAGGAGGTTTTGAACCATAAAGTAAATATTTTATATGAGTTATGAGGTATAGCAGGTCTTGTGTACTTTAAAGCATAATGGCCTAATTTCTGTTTGCATCATTGTGGTGATGCCTTTTTTTGGAAGGGCAACATAAGAAATTTTACAATAAATATAGGATTGGACTCAATATTAAGCAAGTGTGCAGGTGTGTATTTTTTGTTTATGTTTATTGGTTCTTTTAATTAAGAAATTGATGGGTAAAATATTTTAAAATTGTTCTTTTGTTTCTTTTTTTTTTAGTTAGACATTTGATTACAAATCATTTATACATACTTTGAGACAGGTACCTTTAATAATTCATCAAACAAAGTGAGATTAAAGAAAATAACAAATTTATATCATCTAACATCAAGAATGTTCAGTTAATGATAGTGACATGACACATTTGAACTTGTATGATAAACAGAAAAAAAATAATGAAGCAAAAATGAATTGCATCAGTGAAGACAATTATAGTAATTTTATCCAGCTCAATTTCTCTTTCAAAAGAACATGTAATTGCTCTGATATTGTGTTTCCAACCACCTTGCCTCTGAGCCAATACAAACTAAGGGCAAACTGGGTTACAGGCTCCCCCTTCTCCTGCTGTTTATCAAAACCTTATCCAACTGAAAGATTCAAAGCCCTCAGCCACTTCTTTGGATCCTGTTCATATTCCAGTTATCATCGTGAGGTAAAGGTGTCGAGGTTAAGGGAAAAAGGGAGTTTCAGTCCAGGGGGAGATGATACCCCATGAGGAATAAATGCTATCATGTTCCAAAGACTGTCTGAGATGTCACGTATAAAGTGTGTTCCTTGACATATCTTTTGAATGTGTTGGAAATTTTTACTGTTCATCCTTCTTCTTTTTAATTGCTGTAATGCTAATACAGTAATTTGTGTTCATAAAATAACTTTCAAGAATTTTCTCCATTTCATTCAAAGTAAAATGGATTAGATCACATCTCAACTCTTTCTGAGGCATGGTCTGGGGTGATGGTACTGATCCAGCTACAAGAACAATCTCATTTAGACACCATAATTACAATAATGACTAACATTCACTGTTGTTTAATTGTAAACTCCTAAAAAATCAGTTGGAAATTAGCCAAATTTCAGAGGGTTTTTTCACCTTTTTGAATAAGATGTCATAACTTTTTAAATTATTTTTATTCTTCTGAAGTTAATCAGCTCAGATGTGAGTGTTCTCATTTTCTTCACTGTGTCTTTATACTTAACATACTAAAATCTGTTTAAATGAAGTTGGCACCACTGCCGTAACTTTTAACATCTCCTAAATGGGTTTTTTGCTACAACTAATTCTATGGGAGTCTATGGAATTCATAACTTATCTGATTTAGGTAATCTAAATATTGTAATTATACTACCAGAATCTGAACTGTACTGAACATAATAAAAGTTGGGGAATTCCAGTCTCAGCTCTAAAGTAACACTCTCCCAAATATATCAACACCCAGTTTGTACTTCTGTCCAGTCTCATTTTAATTCATCTTTCTTGCAAATGTTTACACAAAGCTATATACAAACATAATGCTTCTTAAAACAATGCTGGATTTAATAAACACTGAAATTAATGATCTGACTTATCACTAACATTAAATAGATATTAAAATAAGTGGGGAAAAATACCAACACCCTCAGTGGAGAATGGATATCTGCTTGGATTTGTGCAATACCTCATAGAGCGGAATACTAATCTTGAAAAATTTAGATTAATCTGTAATAAGTATAATTAAGCAGTATTTTATGCAGCCAATTTATGAATAGAGGTTTAAAAAGATAATACAAACAGAAGCAGCATAGGTTTATTAATAACATCAAAGTTGCATTATTATGAGGCATAGTATGAGCACCTATTTTCTTGTCAGACTATAAAAATATGAAATGAATGAAAGTTTATTATAGATGTTTTATTCATGTATTAATTATTTATAAACTATATGAAGTTCCATTTTATATATAAAATGTGACTCGCAATAAATTCTGATAGCAACTAGAAGAAATTTAAATGTCTCTCCTAGAGAACATAGTCATAAAATGTAAAATGTGGGCCTTTTCTTACATGTGTCTCTAGAAACAGAGTAAGTTTTCATTGCTGACACATCTGATATACTTCATTTTGTTTTTCTTCTTCTCAAATTCATAATAATTCTCAATAGTAAGGTCTTTTCTTAATAAGTACTGCTTGACATTTGCTCTTTCATACATGACAGATATTTGAAAATGAGCATCCGTCAATGTTATGGTGTCAAATTTAAACTTATTAGTCATGCAAATAATTTGGTCTACATATTTCATCAGTGCCTTTTCAAATTTTCAGACAAACAAAATAAAAAAACCCTAGCAGAACAAAATCAATCCAGTTCTTCCCATTACCAGCGTTAAAGAACTGCCAGTTAGAAATTTGCACACCTATTACTATCATAATAAAAGTAAGCAAAAAAAACCATTTAAAGGTTCTGAATATAATAATTCATCTTTTTCGCTAGTGAATTTAAATTGAAAGCTTAATTTACAACAATGGATTCAAAAATGAATGTTAGCTGTTAGACATGTAGCTCAATCAAAATCCCATGATGCTATTTAAAGGACAAAGTGAATTAATCTTTATCAACTGTTTTAATGTTACAGGGTTTTTTAACACTCAGAAGAGATATCTCAAAGAGAGTATTCCATCTGAAGGTCAGGGGGGTTTTCATAAAACATTTTTTTTCTTGAATTTGAACAAATATGAAAGGGAGCAGACAAGCTTTTCTTAAAACATTTGTCACTTTAGAAACAAATAAAATATTCAGATGTGTTTTGTTTCTCTTATACTATATTACGTTCACAAGCATTTATTTTGCAAACCTTTTATGGAGTGAGGACACAAGGGAAAATATTACAGAATTTAAATTTTAGGGTCTTATTCAGTTTCTTTTTAAAACACATTTACAACTGATTTTCAAACAAACATTACATGAAGTTGAGTCGTTGGTACGTCCTTGGAGTGATGAAAGCTAACCACATGTGGTTGTATTACTAAGAGTGTAGCCAAGAGTTTGAAGGATTTGGCACTTGTGAGACTGCATCTGGAGAATGTACATAATTTTAGGCTCTACAACACAAAAGGAGAACTGATATATTAGAGCAAGTCCAGCAAAGAGTCACTGAGATAATTAGGGGACTGGAGCACATATAAAAGGAAGCTTGGAAAGTTTGTTCAGTCTGGAGAAGGCAAAACTATATGTTTTTTTATTGCTGTCTTCAATTATCTAATGGAAAATTATAGAGAAGATGAAGCCAGGCTCTTCCTAGAGATAAACCATGAAAAGGTAAAAGGCAACAGACACCATTTTTTGTAAGGGAAATTTGTATTAGGCATTAGAAAAACAAAATTATGGTGAGGTCATCAAATACTGGAAATAAATTTCCAGGAGGGGTTGAAGAATCTCCAGTATTGGAGAAAGACAAAATTTGACTAAAGAAGGTCCTAAATAACCTGACTTTGGAATTGGATTTTATTTTCAAGATAGATAGTCCTGCTTTGTGTGGGTAGTTGTACCAGGCCATCTCCAGAGGTATAATATTTTCCAACCTTACTTGTTGTTTGATTCTGTGACTAATTTTCTTTTTTTAACGTATATTCCTGATGATAATAGTCTTTTACATTCAGCCTAATACCAAGACATTGTCACCTATTTCATGGTCTCTTCTGTCCAGTGGTGAGGATGTATTAGTGTTGACAACGGACATTATTTCTCTGCCTCTTGTCCAATCCTGTCTAGTTATCTTTTTTCCATTTCTTTCTCCCCTGATTGTGCAAAGGTAAATTTACTTCTTTTGAACTGTGGGTTCAGAGACATAAAATGGGATTAAGAATTCTACATTAAGTTCAGGAAACCCATAATCTCAGAGAAGAGAAGACGGCAGAGTCCTCTGAGGTGGCAGCTTTCAACATGGAGTCCTCTTCCTTTTGCTTCCAACCAGGTTGAATTGTTTATGGAAAAGGATTTATGAGAACCGTAGGTCTCTTCTTATGCAGAATCCTTGAAACTTTAGTGTCTGAAAGAAAGAATGATGTTTTTTTTTTCCTCTTGCTTTAGTGAAATATTCAGATCTTACTTCACCTGGTTAGTATACCCCTCTATTTCCATATTCTTTGGGATCCTATCTAGCTTCTGAACAAACCTGAACAGCCAAATCCTGATTTTACTTAGATTTTACTATTTCTGATAAGAGGCTACCAAGAATAACCAAACTATGGCGTACTCCCTCTTTATTTCATTTCCCTTTCCTTCTGTTCGGATCACTGAGATAGTGATAAGTGTGGGAGTGACAGAAGTTTACGAGTGAACAACTTACAGAACAGATTTACATCATAAAGTCTTTGCATTTCATTCTAGTACTGTATAACTTCAGAACACCAAAATGAAATGAGGAAACATTTCCCTAAGGGTTTATCTCATAGTGTGTCTGATTTATACAACATTGATTAGTGCCTTGAAATTTTTTTGGATTGTATAATAAAGGCCAGAGACCTCATAAGATGGTTGTTTGTCAGAAATTCTTTTTTCATGCAGAAGTATATGTAGGAGTGAAAAGTGGAAAAATACTTGGAAAACAGAAATCAAGAAATCTAAAAGTATCAAGCATCATCTGTATCATATAAACCTTTTCTTAGAACATTATTTGGGGCCGTAGCAATAGTTAAAGAAGAAGGACCCTACAGGTGAATAAATATATTAGACAAAAGAAAATTTTTAATTTTAATGTTGACAAAAACCAGAATTAGGAAGTTCAACACATGGTCACCACTGAATAGAAACCTTTTTAAAAGTAGATTTATATGTGGGAGATATCAAAGTCTTCCAAGATAAAACTCTTAGGACCTCAGTGGGTGATCTATACTTGAGTACAAATGGACTCTAAGTACAAATGGACTCTAAACAACTAAGTCATCTTGGTTTCAAGTCAGCTGGCAACATTTAAGGATTTATTTAGTTCTAGTTCCATTATCTACAGACTATGATCTGAATGTCTTTAGAGGATCAGGTATGCCACACGTTCATCTTTACACACCAAAAAAAGTGTTTCCTCCTACATCTCTCCAGTCATGTAGTTATGGTAAAATTATTGCCTGCATAAATGGTTGGCCCCAAAACAATTAATTTGCATATTGAGGAGCATTTGTCCATTTATTTTATTTTTTTGTCAATATCACTCAACTGTCCAGCTAAACATCTAAGCTCTCAGAAGAGGAATTGTGTCTGTATTGTATTTAATGAATGTACTGAATACAGTGGTTCTTTGCTTTAAATACAGAAGATGTTTTTTCAAGCAAGAATGAGCTCTTAGTCAAATGTCTGTGATCTGCACACTTCTATCGCTAAACAGTAGATGATAAATGGATCCTGACTGTATAAAAAAAGTAAAGAAAATTCGAAATACAAATGTGATGTCATAAAAGAATCAGGTGCTCATCATGATCTGTGAGAGAATCAGATCTGTAGAGAGTAAAAAGGAATGTAGCCTTGCAGAAAGAATGATGAAGGGAACAAGGTTTTCTTAATTTGTTTCAAAACTAATTTCCTGATAGCAGAAGATTCAAGGTGTTAGAAATAGATAGATCAATGTCTTCCTTCAGATGAAAAGGTGGGCACGTAGATTTTCAGTTTTCTCTTCTCTGTGGCACTTCTGCGTTTTCACACAGTGGTTGAGGTCAGAAATGACCTCTGGACCATACCTAGTTCAAACTCCCTGCTCAAAGTGCTGTCCACTACAGCAGGTTACTCAGGGCGGAGCTCAATCAGGTTTTGAATATTGTCAAGACTGGGGTTTCTACAACCTCTCTGGGAAACCTGTGCCAGTGTTTGAACACCATCACACTAGGTTTTTTTCTTTTTCTTCTTATGACTAAATGAAATATCCCATATTTCAGTTTGTGACTCTCACCTCTGGAGTAGCCCAGTAAATATGATTTTGTCATTTCTAGTGTTGGAATTAAAAGATAGTTGGAATAAACACAATAAGCACACAGAATCAGAACAATAGGTAGCCAAACCCTGGATATCTTACCAGTGAAAATGAAGCACAATGAATTTACTGGTCTTAAGGTTCACACAAAGATGGGCCAATCAAAGGAACTTTGTCCAGAATACCTTGTAAAATAAAGGGAGTTATTGCCTACAGGGGTTGAGTTAGGAATTTTATCAGGTGGAAATGGAAGACTTTTTAGTATGTATATAGCTTGCTTTGTATGTATGTGAGTACTTTGTGTGATTATGCAGGTGCTGGTAAAGACACTGCTCTGTTTGTGTTGATCTGTGTGGCTAATCCATGTATGTTTTGTATATTATGCATGTGTATGCACACACCCATTGGCAGTAAGTGCACAGCCCCATGCTGACCTGTTGCAGTCACACCTATCAAGCAGGGCAAAGGACAAATGCATCAGTTTCATGAAACCAACCAAATTAGGATGCCTCTAACAACTAATGAAAGGTTCTACCCTGAGCTGAGCTGAGCTGAGACTGCAGGTCTAAGGGCTCATCTTGGCTGGAGCTGGGCTGAGCTGGTCTCAGCTCCTGCCTCAGGACCAAGTGCCTGTTGCCTCCCCTGCCTGAGCCTGAGCTCAGCCAGTATCTCTGTGGAAAGGGTTCTAAACACAGTTTCTTAGTTGCTGTCTAAGAAACAAGAGACCATTGGGAGGCTGAGCCTGGGGGAAGCTGTGGGATCACCCTCACTCTCTGCTGTGAGCAGCCAGAGAGAATCCACTAGTATTAACAAATTATAAAAATAAACAACTCAAGAGTTGGAGGAAGTAGTCCCCAGTTTGAACACTAAACTAGTTACAGTGAAGTCCTCAGGACGATGATGGCTCATTGTAACCATTACTTGTTCTTCAGAAAGAATGAGACTATCAGTCTTAGGACTTAGAAGGACATTAGAAGGATAGATTTAACACTGATTAAAAGACAGAGGTACCAGGAAGTTTATGTATAATATTTTTTGCTGTATTTTAGTGAGAATTTTCTATGTTAATTTTGACAGTCTGTTAAAACATTAGTTAGATTAACAATATATATAGTCTGTTCCCTTCTGTCGGTAACAACTATAATGCTAGGCTAGCATATTAAAAATACTTATATCAAAAAGACTTCCATTCAGCTCTATACTTGGGCCATTGTTATACATAAAAAAATATATTATTAACCTGACCTTAAAGGTCATGCTTTTCCTCCAGGAAATTATACTGCATTTTTAAGAAGCATGGTAGAAGTTAAAAATCACCCAGCTGAGCAACAAACAAAAAAAAGAAAAAGGCAATAATAATAATAATAATAATAATAATAATAATAATTAATTGACATGTTCTGGACATGGTTTTCCGACACTTTTCTATATTATTTCTGACCAGAAATCTACTAAAAAATTGCTGAGTGTGTCTAGTTACTAAGAGGATCAAGTGCTGCTTGATAAAGGGCAAAAGTGTAACTGCCACTAGAGACCGTCAGTAAACAGATCTACATCTTCACTCTTATCCTTCACTCCTGGTGCCAATATTAGGAAGTACCAACAACCTGTGACAAATGAGACTGCATTATTTTATGAGGAAGTAAGAAGACAGAGAGTAATATAACGTTTGCTTTCCCTCAGACTGATGTAAACTGAGTGTTTTGTGGGGGATAACAAGTCACTTATAAGCAAGTTGTATGATTTGAACCAAACTTTCTACCTATTAATGTGCAGAATAATTATATTCTTTCATGTGGGAAAACTCTGACACTTAGTGTCGGGTAAAATATTTTTTTTCAGGATGCTGAAAGTGGCTATCATCCCGTTGTCTGAGATTTCTTGAAGAGAAAAATATCACTGTGTGCTGAAATCCATTTAAATTTCATAGGTTCGATGTATCCAGTATTTGAAAGTTATGTGAGTTTTAGTGTATACACCCATATCACCTCTACAGAGCACACAAGATAGGCCAGACTTTCCAGACCTCTTCAAATGAGGAGGTTGATTGTATGTGAAAAGATCCTTCTGAAGAAGGAATACTTCTACCTTAGTAGGTATTGTACTTATTGAACAAACTGATGCTTATTGGCTGTGGACATACCTGGTACTTCTGGGTCTACAAGCTGTCTCTTCTGAGCTACTGTGTAGCACCAACCAAACTGATATGGCTGGCAGTCATCTGGATATCTTAATAAAATATGAAAAAATCCAAAAGTCAGCTCAGTTTATGCCACAGGAAAATAAATCTGTCTGAGAATACCCAGTTATGAAATGAATCATATGTACCAAACCAACATAGTACTATTAAAGGAAAGAAAATATAGAACATTTTAGTATTATTTTAACCACAGAAGAGGAATGAAGAGCTGAAATATTAAAAACATATGCCAAGCAAAATAAAAAAAAAGAATTCAGTTTAATGAAATCATTTTCAGAGTATTTTGAGGTAAAATACATTTCAGTTCTGACATTCTTAGTGCTACCTCCATTTTCCATTTTGACACCAGTATTAACCCCATTCTTACATGGTATTAACCCCATTCTTACATGGCTGATAGAAAGCATGAAACAAATTGGAGAAGAAAGTAAGTTAGATCAGAGGTAAATTTAGGAGTAAAAATGGACGTAAATTGAGGAAGAAAAATGGAAGACCATGAGGATTACTCCCATATGCTGAAACAGAACTTGCAGGCTGTAGAGGTCAGTTCAAAAAAGAAAATATTTTAAATTAGGTTATAGAACCCAAAACAAGTTACTCTATACCTCTTTTCCTGTGTGTAATTTGAAAAGAAGTTTCAAGAAATCTACAATTTTTATGCAAGAAGAATAAATTTCTCCAGATAATATGGATAGACAATACCTGAACCACTCTTATAAAGTATGGAAATACTTAATAGGCCCAGTCAGTAGGTGAGGTTCCATAGCTGAAAAGAAATCTCCGTCCCAAGAAGATTGCAACTTTTTACATGAGAGATGATAAATATAAAGAAATGTGAAAAGCACATATACATATATTTGTATATTACTAAATGTCCAGTTAGAAGGTTCCATCTGTAATGTCAGAAATTTTCATTGGTGTCATCACTGTCTTTCATCCTCTCATCTTATCCATTTTCTACTCTATGATGATCTTTTTACATTCCCCAGCTTTTCCTTTCTTTCCTTTTATGTTCCCATCTTTTTGGCTGGTCTCCTTGCATACGTTGTAGTTTGCCTTCTCTGCTTTGCTATCTTGGAAATCATTGACAAAAATTTCTACTTCTGTTATCATAAAAACCAGTATGTGCTTATACAGAAAGCAGGCTGAAAGATTGAAGAATAGAGGAGAGTTAAGGCAGAAAAGGATAGTATTTCATAATTCATTTTGCTCACAGCTCTACTGTGCTTACACTGACTTGTTTTAGTCATGCCAAGCTATGAAAGTATGAAAGAGATGTTTGTACAGGACAATGCATAGATCCAGGAAGCCTGGACCCTGGGGAGGGAAGGCAGGATGTCACCTCTACCTCTCTCCTGTGTACATCTCCAGAGCTAGTTGGAAGAAGAGCTTTCAGCTGTTGAACTAGTGGAAGCATTGCAAATCCCAAAGAGAACTTCTAGGGTCCTAACCCTCTATCTGCTGGCCAAAATGTTGAGAATTCAATGTGGTTTTCCTTTGGTACAGCCAGGGCAGTTACTGCTGCTTATTGTGTTCCCAAAGCTCTCCTGCTGACATTACACCTCACATAGGTAGAATATTTCTCATCACTGCCAGCCCAGCAAAGGTGATTACCAGTTCACACACTCAGTATAAACCTCTTGGTATCCCATGTCATGATTTACTACTTTGTGTGGAAATAATATGTTTGTATGGAGAGTCCACCTTTTCTTGTGTGAGTGGAGCTGTTATTTATTCAATTGAATAAGCAGCATTTGTATGCAGCCTTAATCATGAACATTTTGGAGACTGGCATCAGGCACTAAGTACAATCCTGTCAAATAGCTGGCAGTGGATTAACTTTGACACCTAGAAACATGCCAAATTCTGACAGAATAAGAACTTGCTGTATACCCAATGTCAATCATTTACTGAGTGCCACTCCAAATGCTTATCCTGTTAGTGATGACATCAGTCTGCATTGGCATTCAAAATGCTGCTGCCTTTTGAATATAGAATTGAAAGCAATGGACAAAACCCCAAAGTGCATGCATTTTATCAACCATTTAACCTTCCTTAAGAACTGGTGGCCACCTCTGATGTGGGGATGCTGCTTTATTAATGGACCAGTCAATTTACACAGCTGTTTGAAAAAAAAAGAGTATCTTTACTGTATGGTTAATCTATTGCTCTGTAGTCAGGCTCACATGCAAACAAAGTGATTCCCATCAGGTACTAAAACTTCACAGAGCTATTTATGTGTAATTGTAGTTACATCCCAAGTTGTAAAAGTCAACTCACGTTAGTAACACCTAATAACATATGATAAGGGTCACACATACTTTTTATATGCTAGCCTAGTTATTAAAGCATTCAATTCCTAAGTGAGAGAAGAGAGACCACAGTTCAAACTGAGGGGTTTCAGATCTATAACCAACAGATGCTTAGGCTTCCATTTATTTGATCTTCTCTTGTCTTCATAAATCCTGCATTTCTGTCTGCAGTAACCCAACCAAAGAGTAGCTTTCTATTTTCTCTTTCCCCTTTTCACTCTCTCTTGTTCTATAATCCACCAAAGTGAGTGTGACCTTGTGAAGTAGGAGATGAAGCAGAAAAGGAAACTGAACACATCTCCTATTTCCTAGGCAAGTGTTCTAACTACTAAACTGTTCAGAAAAGGAGTATTTCTGCAGCAGTAGTGATGGATTAAAAAGTGGGCTGTGTTTAGTTAACTCCTTGCCCTTGGGAAAGAACTCCACTAACCAAACCATACTTGACTAGAGATCATTAATAAACAAGTCTGAGGCAAGTTCTTAAGATTTTAAAAAAGGCTAATAATTTTATTAAAATGTCTGTCCTTTCCTTCAACTTTTTCCACCGTATATTTCCTATTAGCCATGGATAATCCTTTGGAGACATACCTCTCTCAACAAAAGGCTTGGTATTTGATTACCTGAAAAACCCATCTCGGACTCTGCAACAGGTTTTTGTCTTTGAGATACAGAAATTGGACATTCATTTTAGAGATCTTACTTGTAGAATCAGATCATCAAATACTATTATGGTATCTATCACAAATTATATACTTGTACTACTGTTTAGCTGCCACAATCCAGCCAGAAGGTAAATTTCAAGTGATGTATTTAGGCAAAGCACACACCAGAACTTCTGTTCAACTAACAAGCTCAAAGAGGAACACAATTCTTATTCCTCTATCACGCCATCAGGTCCCAATTCTAAGACTTTTGCAGGCCCATTTAAGCCATCTCAAGCAAACAGTGATGCTTTAATCTGAACTAACTAAGTGATATGAGCATTTACTAACAGGACAGATGTATTCTCAAGGAAACTAGATCTTAGACTGAGTACTGTCCCTTCTCATTATCAGACAGAACTACATATTCCTTTCGTAAATTTAGTAGCCTTATTTCTAAAACTGATTTACTCTATTTGACCTTTCAGGAGGTTATATGAAAAAAAAAAAAAAACAACTTAATCTGAGCAATGTCTAACAAGCCTGAAGCCAGTTCTTCACAAATGAAGGACCAAGGTAGCATGTCTGTATTACATTGTGCTGTGCAAATATTGTAGCTTGCTTAGAATTATCTGAGGTGTTGGAACAGGGTCAACACTGCTGTAATTTTAGGCAGCAGTCAACATGGTAGTTTCATAAACTGAAACTGTATTTTAGCATTTTTATTTGTCCTTCATAATATACATACCTCATCAGTCATTTATAAACCTTATTATTAAACACCTAAATCTCATAAGGAGTCTGAGCTTCCAATCTGAGTGTGAAAATTCCACTGAAGAAAAAGCACAGGAAATGTTAGATATTGTACTGCCAAAATACTTCTAAGGAGCTGAGTTTAGTGCATGCAATATAGCATCAATGGCTCAAAAAGGCATCTTTCTGCTGCTGTCATGTGGAGGTCAGTGTTTGCACTCTTGTAAATAGCTGCAATAAAACCTGAAGTATTACTGGCTTGCTTAAAATGCAGGCAACGTGGAACAAGTGCAACTGTCAGCAATAGAAGGCCTTGAATAGCTGTAAAGGTTAAATATCAATTTGTTTAAAAAAAGAAGTCAAACTCGTTCCTCTATCACAAACCGAAAATCTGATGGCATTCAACCCATTAACAGTCCTGTCAGACATTTGAATTTATAGCATTTGACACCCTTAAAAAACAGAACATACTTTTATTAAATATAGATTACTTTGGAAAGGTTTGTTTGTTTGTTTTTTAAATAGATTCTTAATTCCATACACAGAAGCTTAGAAAACCTTGTTTAGGAATTCGAATTCTACATTTAAGGCCAGTACCAAAGGCACCGAACATTTTCTATTGATTTCAGTAGTTTTGGATCAGGGCCTTAGAATTGCTTGAATACATGAAGAAAATGGAAGACTGGATGCAGGAAGGACACATTATCTGACTGACCTCCTTGGTTTTGTCTTACAGATTTTTTTTAGGATACTTCTTGTCTTTATGTGGCAAATTATCAATTTTATGTTTCCTGTGAAGAAAAAGAAAATGTTTCTGTAGTAATGAATGTTCTCTTTTAATCTGCAAGGCAATCCAAAATTTTTTGAAGGGTGATAAATTTACTTAGGCCTATGTCTAATTTTTACTTTGTTTTCAATGAAAGATTAAGTGATGGGTATAAATTGAACTTCAAAAGTAAAAAAAAAAAAAAAGGGGAAGATATAGAATATTTGAAGTTTAAATCTTACAGGTGAAAATCTAATTCCAGTAAATCATGATAATTAAAATAACAATATCATCAACAACAGTAATAGCAAATACGGTGAGACTTTCACTATTTCTACACAACTGGAAAGTGTTGAGATCTGAAATCGAGCAGAATTTTATTTTTCAATATTCAAACAAGTGATTGCAACACATCAGTTTTCTGAATTTATGTATAAGCACATGTTTCTGTTTCACTCATCGATAGTACGAGATATTTCTAATATCTGTTGGGTAGAAGACAGCATTTCCTTAGTTGTTGAACTTTTTTTTTTTCTTTTTTCCCTAACATTTTTCGTCTTGTAAAAGCATCCTACCAACTCTTGTTGGTACTTGCATTCATTTTTTTTTTCTGCCTTTGAAATCTGGACAGAAGCTGAATACTTTCTTTGGTGGATACTTCAAATTTTTAAGGTATTTTAAATTTTCTTGTCTTGTAGTAAGATACTGATTAATTGAGATTTCTTTTCCAGCTGCTGTAAAAATTGGATAGGATTGTGGTTTTTTTGATATGATTCCTGAGTTGCTCATGGATTATCTTGAGCTCTTTTCATTTTAACCCCTTTACTTAGCAGTATTAACCTATAATTCAGGCTGCTAGCAACAGAAGCTTGTATTGTACAGCTTCTTTGAACTCCTCAGATATATCAGCATGTAAGTCTATATCTCAGATTAAAACTATAGTGCAAATTCATGTAAATCCCTTGTTTTGTAAGTATATAGATTAGGCTTTTCTCAGAAACGATACCATTATTAATTAGTGGGTGAATAATTAATATCTGAGTTCTTCCTGCCTGGACTTTTGGGAGATTTTATACAGGCAAAGCCTGTGCTGCAGGGGCTGTTTCCCATCTGTGTGTCCACCAGGGCATGTCCTCCCACATTCCTACATGAGTTTGCCCACCCAACTCCCTGTCAATTCCAGCCCTTTTGGACCCTGTCCTAGTTTAACCTCATGTATATTGTGGCATCAGCTCTTTGCTCTGCTCTCTTCTAGGTGTCAACAAAGGAGGGAGAAATACAAAGTACTCTTCTAGCTTTAAAGGAGAAAAAAGATGAGGATCAAGAGAAAGGCAGAAAAGAGAAAGAGAAATAAAAACAGGAAGGGAAGGAGGAGAGTTTCAAAGAGTTCTTCTTTCCTTGTCCTCCCCTATTCTACAAACAGTAATATTCCTGACCAGAGTTTTTTATATTAGCTTTAGTTATCTGATCTTCCTTACAGGAAGGATGGTGGATCAGGCTTCCAATCAGATCAGTGTTTTTTCTCAGAAGTGGGCTGGAGCTCCTTATTTCATTTATGCTGACTTCAGACCTGCCAATCTTGCCTGACTGGAGAAGTAGGTGTGAGAAATGAACTGAGCTGAGCTGAGCTGTCAGGAAACACTGTGGAAAGAAGGTGAGAGATCTACATAACTTTAATGGGTACATACTTTCTGACTCATTTTTAAAGACAATCTTGATATAAAAGCCTCCTTTTAAAAACACCATTGCACAAAACCTCAGGTACCATTACTTAGAAAGTGCCATTACTTAGTGTTAAATTTTACTTATCTCTTTAAAAAAAAAAAAAAAAAAAAAAAAAAAATCCAAACTTTTCTTACTGTTCCAAAGGAAAGGAAAAAATATTTCAATGAGTCCATACATATCAGAGCTATTTTTGTAGATTTTGTAATATCATATGAACAGAAAACTTTACATGTAGCAGTAGCAATTATCAATAATTACAGTTCACAACTACAATGCTATTGTTAAGGGTCTATCTGTGCTCCCCTAATACCATAAAATATTAGTTCTCATAAGAGCTAAAAAATAATTCTGCAAAGACCTAGAATTGGATAGTACTGAGTCCTAACCTGTAAGAAGGTAAAACTTCAGAGGATACTTTTAATTCATGTAGACAACTGAAAATATGCTTGCAGTAATTTGGTCTTTTTATTATGTCCCTTAGTATTATTCTGATATTGTTGTGCAGAAATGTGTACTATTAAATCAAGAGCAGATATAGAAATAAGGCAGAAAGGAAAGTTGCGTCAAGAGCTCACATGACATTTCTACAGCACCCAGACCCAAACATGACAAGGAGACATCACATCAGCTAGATCTGTGAACAGGGCTATTGCCAAGAGCAATTAAAAAGGAGTCTAAGGAATGCAGGTGTGTTGAAAGCTCATTAGTAAAGAGAGGTAGAGCAGACTGTGATCAGACATTGTAGGATGACAGAGACTACAGAAAGTGAGTTGTAACAGTGCATTAAGAATTAGGCTGAATCGGGTTTTCTTGTAGATTTGAGAAGAGATGCATGCAAAGATGTTATATATGTCTTCTTGACTACACCTAAAGTGAGGGACCCAGAAGAACATATAAACTAGTCATTGCCGTGAATGTAGCAATCTAGCTGTAAACCAGCTCCAGAAAATGTGACAGGTTGGAATGCATCCCTACAAATGTCACCCAGATCTGTCCCATTATTTTAAAGCAGTTTTTGACCACTGTGTAATACCCGGTAAAATAAATCATGCATTTTTTTAAAAAAATTGCTTTTTCTTCCCAGAATTCTGTAACTGCTAAATAAGAACTACTTGCAAATGCCATATTAATTTGACCTTCCAGTTATCATGGTCAGTAGCTGGTGGGAAAATCCTTCAGAGGAGAAGCTGGAGTGACTGTTCTGTGGTTATCCATGGTTGCATCTCCAGAGTAATTGAGATGGAGGTCTGTACTTGTAGGGCCAGGAAATGGCCTACTAACAAAGGCAGTCTGCCTTGGGATCATGGTTAACGAAAACAGGCTCAGGTAGACAGTCCCTTCAGACCCTCATTCCTGCAGGTGTGTTGGTGATGTCGACTAACTATACATGTAAATTCCAGAATTTCTGGAATTTTTCTGATTATGTGATGATATTATAGCTTGGGCTTCAGTATACCAAATTTATACTTGAGGATTATGTGATTTTGGACTAAAGAGAATGTGGTATAAATATTATATCGAGAAGTTTATTGTAGCTTTCTTTATCAAGATTACTTTTCTTTTTGGACCACATTCTTCACTTTTACAGAACTTATCTGTTAGAATTCTCTGTTCCCTTTCTGACATGTTTAGTGTGCACTTAAAAAAGCTTCAATTTGCCACTCTGAGGTTCAAATGCTTATAGAGACTTCCAGATGATACCTCTTCTGCATAACCTTCCCAGTTAAATCCAACACAACTCCAAGAGATGAGAGCCTAGAACCAGGCTGGGGAGGTACAACATCTCACATCCCAGTTTCACTAAGACACAGCACTGTCTATAAACGATTTCTTTATCCTTCAGGGCAGGGTCTGACTGTACCAGAGCAGCGGGACAATAGGAAAGACTGGAATAGAAAGTCAGAGCGTTAGAGCCTGTTTTTCTAACACTAAAAGGTATAAAGTTTTATTCAATTAACGCTACTGTTTTATATGTCCAAGCATCACAGAAAGGTTTTTACTATTCCTTTATGAGGCAATTCCTGTCTTTGGTGATCCCAAAAGATAATTCAGTGAGAAGAACATAGCCTACTGGCTGAAGCAGAACCTTCTTAAATGAGTAAAGAAATGAACTCAAGTTTCTCCAGGACATCATTGCGATTACACAGAAGTGTCAAAGCAAAAATCATGTCTCTGCAATATAATGTTTTCAGCCTAGAAAAGAAAGGATATTATACACAGTCCTTACAAACATATGTATATTGGGAATATGTACTTTCCAAACCTCTATGCTTAAAGAGCATGTCCTTGGGCAGTCATTCTGCACTTCATGAAATCTCTACAGAATGTATTTTTATACTTATCTATGACAGGCATCCTAATAGATTTGTGTGTGTGCATTTATACATTTAACTGTAAGTTAAATAGGATGAAGTGCTGGTGTGGATCATTCACACTGTTTAATTCTTAGCTTGGTCTCTGTTATGAGTTTGATCTTGGCCAACTAGCTATGCCCCAAAAATTCTACTGGAAAATGTTTGGAAATTAGTGCAGATCAGAGATCATCCCTGCTACCTAGGTTGAATGTGCTATACACACACGTCTTAGTGAGGTAATAGAATCTGACTGCACGAGCATGAGTCATACTGTGCCACGTGGTCTTAGGGACAGAGAACGGCATTTATCCACTCTGTGCACCAGTGTAAAAGAAACTTTTGTCTATCTATTTAAATCAAGACTTGGGAACCTTTTTTAGTGAGATCTGATATTGTGCTTTTAATTTACACAAGTAGTCCTTAACAAGTATTATAGCATTGATTACATAAGCACATTCAGTTTCTCCTTCAGCTGAACTTTAAAGTAATTCTTTAAAGCTGAGTAATTACGTGCCCTCTTTTGAGAGCTAGCAAATATCTATTAATTCAGCAGAATGTGTATATTGATCTTCTGATCTTAACCTATTCTGTTTATTGTCCTTTAAAGGAATTCTTCCATATACATTAGTGCTCATGAGAAAGTAGAAGAGAGATTTGTGTTATCTAAGTAATTTAGATGCCTATATTTAAAGATTAAGATTCCACATAAAGATATGACATC
Organism: Athene noctua; assembly: GCF_965140245.1. Lineage (NCBI taxonomy): Eukaryota > Metazoa > Chordata > Aves > Strigiformes > Strigidae > Athene > Athene noctua. The sequence continues at coordinate 68,303,921 of NC_134039.1, forward strand.
ATTGTCATAAAAATTGCACTGTAAAGTATCTGTGGATTCTATCATAAAGTACGTGATAGAATACATGATAATACAGGTGTGCTTACCTAAACATTTCTTTCCCCTAAGTAATTACAGATACAGCATACTCTCCTTATAAATAGTTAATGTAACATAAGGATAGAAAATGTTCTTGAATATTTAGATTTATGAACATATTTAGGTGGAATTTACAATGCTCTGAAGTAGAAGCAGTCACTATGCATTTTCTTCAGCGTATACTAAAACAATCTCTGTAATTTAGGAAAGTAGATATGAATTATTCTGTGCTTTAGGATGTATTTTATGACAGGTGATTGACAGGTCTAGTTCTGCCCAAAGTCTGCAAGCAAGCTGAAGTATTCATTGTAATAGATCTGTGGACTGTATCACTTGAAGAACAGGCAGAGAGATATTTTTCTAACCACAGTGTTTTACCATTTCAAGGCATACCGTTGGAGGCAGAAAGCAGAACTTTTCTGGAAGCAAAAAAAAAGAGATGTGGATACAAATCTTCTTTATGAAAAACAAACAAACAAGCCACAGATAACTAGCATCTCGGTCATTATGTGCTCTGAGAGTTATTTCTCTTTCAGGCTGGTACCACTGTCATTTCTAACATCTGAAAAAGATGTAGAACTTTGCTTTGTTTTCCAAACAAGCTGGTGAATACTATCAGTTCTTGACAATAATATCAATTGTGTTGTCTTCTTCCCCAGAAACATATTCAGGTTATGGAAAGCGCAACTTCAACAGGGTCAAAGAAGTAGGCCCAAGTACTGGGCTCCTAAGGTAAGTAAAGGTTGAGGCAGAAAACAGTAGTGAAGATGGAAAGGAAACCCTGCATCATTTGTTTTGCTACACTCTTCCAAACACTCAGTACAACCAGCACCGGCTATTGTGACAGGTAGCTCTAGGAAATATCTTCAAAATTATGATTAATCTCATAAGGTGTATGTCCAAAATACAGGTCCTATGAGTAACCCTATAAAGGCAAATATTTTTATTAATCATTATAAGTAAATCAATCAGTCAATCAATCAACCAATCAGATAGATAGTAGTCTAAACCTGGGATTTTTATACTGTTTACAGTTTCAGTGAGATGAATTAAAACCTAACCATTTTTGTGCTAGGGCTTCTAGTGAGACATCACATCTCTGTGCTATGCCTGTAGCGAAAGCATATTTTTATTCTCATGCAATCTTTATAGTTCACAGGGTTTTCTACTGAAAAATAAAATTATCAAGAACTTTTATTTTTATTTTTTCCCTCAATTGATATTTTCTTATTCTGTTAATATTCTTTCTTACATAATGATATACAGCTTTCTCATTAAGGAAACATCTCTCTTACTTTTCACAACACTAACTAAAGTGCTTGAATATCATTTTATCAAGACAGAAAATCACTCATAAGACTTTAATGGAGTGCTGTTAAGGGAATATTCCTCCTACTGTTCACAAATTCCTTCCAATTTTAGAAGTCTTAGAGAATATAACAAAGAGTTTTCTCTGTTTCTATTTTCTTCATGACTCTCTCTGACTCTTATTTATGCTTCCTTTAAAGCTCTTCCTGTTTTTAATGCTCAGATTATAATCATCAGGTTTTTTGTTTATTCGTTGCTATGTAAATTTAGAAGAAAGCAAATTTGTTATGTACACATATATTTGTTGAAGAAAACATGGTACAGATGTTCCAGAACAGGAACAAAACCAGGAAAGAACTGGTGTGGATTTTAGTTCTTGCAACAAGTTTAACTGTGACATTAAAGAATGTTTCTTCAGTTTTTTTACTGAAGAACAGTTCCAAAACTAAATCTAATTGTATTTCTTGGTCAAAGCAACAAAATAATATTTTAATTTTAATTTTCATACATATATATTTATAATTTAAATATATAATAATAATAATTTTGGTAGTATATATTTAAAATAATATACATAATATATATATAATGCATAATGTAATGTATTGTATATACTCTACAGTATGTAATATAATATGCAATGTATAATATGTAGTATGTAATGTATATAAATATTAATTTTTTTATATTCGCAGAACTTTAATCACAGAATCATAGAATCACAGAACAGTTGAGGTTGGAAGGGATCTTAGGAGTTCATCTGATCCAACTTCTCTGATCTAGCAAGGCCACCTATAGCAGGCTGACTGGGACCATGTCTACATGGTTTTTGAATGCTGCTGGCGACACTCTCCTTACTGCAGCCCAGGATATCATTCACCTTCTTTGCTGCAAGGATACTTTGCGAGCTGATGTTCAATTTAGCATCTAGCAGAACCCCCAGTTCCTTCTTTGCAAAGCTGCTTTCCAGCTGGGTGGCCCCCAGCATGTACTGGTTCATGGCACTGTTCCGTCCCAGGTGCAGGACTTTACCCTTCTGCTTGTCGCATTTTCTTGCTGGGATTTCTGTCATCTCATTTCTCCAGATTATGAAGGTCCCTCTGGGTGACAGCATGACCCTCTGGTGTACTTGTCATTCCTCCCAGTTTTGTACATTCGTTGAGGATACACTGCCCTGTCATTCAGATCATTAATGAAAATGTTGAACAGAAGTTGAGCTGGTATTGAGCGCTAGGGTATACCACCAGTTACTGTCCTCCATGCTTTAGATGATGATATAAGGTTCATATTTCAAGTCAACTATATTGTGGGTATATCTTAAATGTTCAGTTACACTGAAATATTTAAAACATTGCACAAAATATTGATGGATGCCATGGAACCTACTAACAGCTGAAGTAGCCCTAAACATAAAGTTGTCAACGTGGACTCTTGTCCTCATGAAATATTTCTTTTTTATCCATGAGATATTGTATATATAAGTATTTTTGAAATATGTCTAACATTGTGAAATATTAGTATATTTATATATTTTAGATATATGATAGGGACTGCATATATAATAACATCCGTTGATTATTTATTAATAATCAGAATATACTTTATTTCTTATAACTGAACTTCCATATATGATGATGGATATAAAAACATATAAATCAAAATGTCATGTGCTGTTTGAAATAAGCTTTGTCAGAGCATATATTACAAATAGAGGATGGTTCTCAGACATGTAAGTGTTAAATAATTTCTATAAGGCCAATAATTATAGTTTTTCATGAAGTGGGGAAAAGTATAAAATCTTGTTATTTCCAATTTTGTGAGGTGAAATGAAAAAAAGTAATTTGTAGAGTTTTTGATCAACACAGCAGCCCAAATCAGTGTTTTAAACAAGAAATAGTCAGATCAGCTCAAAAATCAAATCATCTAGAAGGGACCTTGACAGGCTTGAGAGGTGGGCCCATGTAAACCTCATGAAGTTCAACAAGGCCAAGTGCAAGGTCCTGCATATGAGTCGAGGCAGTCTCATGCACAAATACAGGCTGGGCAATGAGTGGATTGAGATCAGCCCTGCAGAGAAGTACCTGGAGATATGAATGGGTGGAAATACTGACTATGAACCAGCAATGTGAGTTTGCAGCCCAGAAAGCCAACTACATCCTAGGCTACATCAAGAGAAGTGTGGCCAGCAGGCCAAGGGATGTGATTCTCTGCCTCTACTTTGCTCTCGTGAGACCCCACTTGGAGCCTTGTGTCCAGCTCTGGGGCCCCCAACATAAGAAGGACATGGAGCTGTTCAAGTGACTTCAGAGGAGGCCACGAACATGATCAAGGGCTGGAGCACCTCCCTTGTGAGGACAGGCTGAGAGAGTTGGGGTTGTTCAGCCTGGAGAAGAGAAGGCCCCATTAAAACCTCATAGTGACCTTCCAGTACTTGAAGGGGGCCTACAGGAAAGACAGGAAGGGACTCTTTATCAGGGAGTGTACTGATAGGATGAGGGGTAATGGTTTTAAAATTAAAGAGGGTAGTTTCAGATTAGATATAAGGAATAAATTCTTTACTGTGAGGGTAGTGAGACACTGGAACAGGTTGCCCAGAGAAGTTGTGGCTGCCCCCTCCCTGGAAGTGTTCAAGGCCAGGTGGGACAGGGCTTTGAGCAACCTGGTCTGTTGGAAATTGTCTCTGCCCATGGAAGGGGTGTTGGAACTAGATGATTTTAAAGGTCCCTTCAAAGCCAAACAATTCTGTGATTCTATGAGTCTGTGATGATTCTATAATTCTATGATTTGCTTTTAGCTACTTTCAGCAAAAAATAAGTAAAAATAAGAGGAATACGTCCACTTGCAAAAATATCCTCTATTTGCTGTTATATCCCTAGCTCTGTATCTGGCAGTTAAAAACATGTTCATTAGTAAAAAGAGATACATTTCGATTACCTTTATTCATGGTGACTAATGCCATTCTTCAAATGATGCTATTGACTTCCTAGGTCTATTTATAAAGTGCTATTCAGCACAAGGTTGAAGAGAGGAGTCAGATGCCTGATGCTCTGTCTAGGTCAGTGAGTCTAAAGATGTGACATGAAATCCTTACTCTATTGCATTCTATAGGAATTTTGTCTTTGACTTCAATGAAACCAGAATTTCGTCTATTATTTTTCTCTGTTTTTCAGTCAGACATTTCATTTATTTCTCTGACATCTTTGCAGTCTTTCATCAAAGTCAAATACTAACTTCATTTACAACACAGTGGAATTCTTCTGAAGATCAGAGGAGTTTTTCCCTGACAAAACTTCAGTCTTTGGCTGATGTTCAGCAAAGGAAATTAGCATGTATATAGTTAAAGCAGCAGTTTAGTCTAATTATTATGTAAGTATTTAGTATTCTTAAATTTGAACATGTGATATAGTGTACGTTGAAATAGAGATATTTTGCTGAATTAGGTCTATGAATATTAGACATGAGAATCGGAATATTTGGAGGGAGTAAAATTTAGTTTGATGGCACCATCGGAGCAAGTTCTCCAGGCTATGAATTGAAAGCATTAGAGCAATGCATCCACCAAGCATGTTAGCAAAGGCAAGGCTGTCATAGAAAAGGGGCTTGCACAGTGGGCCAATGTATGTTTTAGGAAGCTGAAGTCAGGCTTTCGAGATTTCCAGGAGGATAGCTGGAATAAGACAGTGGGATGAGGGGAGCAGAAGAAAATGGGGAAGACAACCCCTGGGAGGGGGCCTTGTGTTTTATTTTTCCCTTCTTTTCACTAAACTTTTGTCCCAAGGCCCTATTCTGTAAAGCAGTTTCCATCCTTTTTTTTTTTTAAAAAAAAATCTTCCTTCTTGTTCCTGGAAGAGGAACAGAAGTTTCATGGCATGTCCCAGCTACAGGAAAGAAGGAAAGGGCAGAAGCAGTCAAAAATGATGGATTCTTGACAGCTATTACTACTGTTGTCAGACGTGAAGGGACAACAAGGAATGTCATTTGATATACCATGCACCTGAGTCAGTGGCAGCAGCAAAAGATGGTCAAATAAGAGGAAAGGATGCTTGCTGGAAAGGCCAATCACCATCTCCTCTGACCTGAAGAAGTCTACTGAACTAAGTAGTTGCCTTCTTTGTTTGAACCAAACCCAAAGAAATTAATTCTGTATTAAATTCTTTTTTGAGTCACAGCTCTATTTGAGATTAATTTCCTTGTTTGTATGAAAGACCCTAGAAAACCATAATGGTCCTATGCTTCTTTCATTTTTGTCCTTGATTATGATTTTTTTTTCTCTTTGATTTCAGCCTCTTATTTTTTGTCTACAATTTCTAAAATTGTATTTAATTAATCAGTAGGAAAACATATTACTAAAAGTATACAATTTGTCAACCCACAGAAAGAAAACATATCAACTACTCTAGCAATGCAGTAAGGAAGTTTTTTTAAGGGAAGTATTCTTAATATAACAATAAAGTTTTATACATATTTTATGCTGAATGTATCTCAAGAAATAAACATAACAATTAAATACTAGTAATTTTTGTAGATTTTTATATTTTTTTTCCTTTAGCAGCTGCTAAAATAGTCTTGTGAAGCTTCTTTGAATGTCAGCAATTCTCTCAACCTTTTCAGTTTAATGAATAAAACTTATAATTTATAATTAGTTATGTATAAATGCAATTAGAGGAGTTACATTAATAATATATGAGAGTCATTTTTATTAATACAGTCCAGAAGTGATAATTAGAGGAAGTATCAAAAATTCTGTAATAATTTTCACACTGCAATTATTTAGCCATTCTAAAGCATACACACTCTTTAAAACTGTTTCATCTTATGAAAAAATGTAGTGTGTAAAGGTGAAATGGAATTAAAAAGATTATGTTTAAATTTAGGAACTGAAAAGTCCATGGATTCTGAAATAGTTGCTAGTTAACAATAGCTTCTTGGAATAATAGAGCCAGGGAGTGACCTCTGAGGGTATCTGTTAAACCGATTGCTCAAAGAAGGACCAATTTAGGTGAGGTCACTCTGGGCTTTGTCCAGTTAACTTTCAAATACCTCCAACAACGGAGGTTACACAATATTTCTGGGCTATCTATTTCAAAGTTTGACCACACTCACTATGGTTTTTTTTCCTCCTAATATCTGATCAAAATATCACCTTTTGAAAATTGTCATTTAAGCATGTTGGATTTAAGCACGTGCAGAAGCATTGGTGAGCTCTCATTCTTAAACATTTACACAGAACAGCACAGTTTGATCCTTCAAAACATAACTCCTGGGAGCATAAAATTTTGGAAGTGCTACTGCTTTATATTTTGAATCGACCATGTAAGAGCTCTTTCTTCTCTTCTTCTATGTCTTGACATAGTTCCCATTTCAACTGTCTGGAAAATTTTCATACTATTTCAAAATAATTTAAAAACTAGCCAATGCCACAAGCAAGTGTTTAAATTTTTAAGTTCCATGACCAGAAGAGCTTTTCTTTCAAGAAAAAGTTGTCTGCAGACAGGTAAAATGTGGCCCATTCAATTTGTTATATATGCACAACTTCAAAAGTTTCTTGTCCTCTTTGTTTATTTCTATCTTCCTCCTCCAGAAATAAATCTTCCTACTTAGAAGTGGAGAAGATTTCCCTTCCCTTCCCTTCCCTTCCCTTCCCTTCCCTTCCCTTCCCTTCCCTTCCCTTCCCTTCCCTTCCCTTCCCTTCCCTTCCCTTCCCTTCCCTTCCCTTCCCTTCCCTTCCCTTCCCTTCCCTTCCCCTCCCCTTTACTTTGAGCACTGGGAAGGTGATAGATTAGCTAGTCCTTGAAAACATTTCCAGGCACATGAGCAACAAGAAAATAATTAGGAGTAGTCAGTGTGGATTCACCAAAAGGAAGGCCTGCTTGATCAATTTGATAAACCTCTATGGTGAACTGATTGGCTTGGGAGATGAGGGAAGAGCAATGGATATTGCCTCTGCAGGCTTTCATAAGATTTTTCACAGTCTGCCATGAGATCCTCATAAAGAAGCTGTTGATGTGCAGGCTGCATGTGCAAACAGTGAGGTGGACTGAAAAGTGGCTAAATGGCCAGGCCCCAAGGGTGGTGATCAGTGGTATGAAGTCTAGTTGGAAGCCAGTAACTGGTGGTGTGCCCCAGGGGTTAATACCAGCTCAAATCCTGTTCAACATTTCCGTTAATCATATGAATGATGGAGCAGAGAGTATCCTAAGTGAGTCTGACACAAAACTGGGAAGGATGGCTGATAAAGCAGAGGGTCATGCTGCCATCCAGAGGGACCTCAAGAGGCTGGAGAAATAGGATGACAGGAACCTCATGAAATTCAACACGGGAAAGTGCAAAGTTCTCAACTGGGGAGGAACAGTACAATGAACAAGTACAAGCTGGTGGTCACCCAGCTGGAAAGCAGCTTTGCAGAGAATTAAAGGATTCTGATGGACACCAAGCTGAACATGAGCCAGAAATGTACTCTTGCCTCAAAAACCACAAATGGTATCCTCAGTTGCAATATGCAAAGTATTACCAGCAAGTAGAGGAGGGTCATCCTTTCCCTCTACTCAGCTCTGGTAAGGCTACACCTGGAGTACTGTGTCCAGTTCTGGGCTCCCCACTATAAGCAAGACAGATGGACATACTAGAGACGGTCCAACCAAGGCACATGAAGAGTGATCTTCTGTGAGAAGATAATGAAAGGGCTGGGACTATTCAGCCTAGAGAAGTTTTAGGGGGGATATCATTGATGTATGTGAATACCTGAAGGGAACATACAAAGGGAATGGGGCCAAGATATTTTCAGTGGTGCCCAGTGACAGGACCAGAGGCAATGGGCACAAACTGAAACACAGGAACTACTTGAACATCAGGAAACAGTTTTTCACTGTGAGGGTGACCGAGCACTGCCACAGGTTGCCCAGGGAGATTGGGGAGTCTTCATTCTTAGAGGTATTCAAAAGCTGTCTGTACATGGGTTTAGGCAGCCTGTTCTAGATGAATGTTCTTGAGCAGAGGAGTTGGACTAGATGATCACCGAAGGTCCCTTCCAGCCTCAACCATTTTGTGATTCTGTGATTCCGTGATTCTCTGAAGCTCATTATACATAATTGGTATGGGATAATGTTGAATGAACTCACATTTAATTTCTGTAACTAGGCATTTAGTCCAAAATTTCCTAAGTATAAATTGTCTTATTCAAGCCTTCATTGTTTCCAAAATGGAACACTGTCCTGGTTTTAGCCAGGATAGAGTTAACTTTCCTTGGGCTGAGAGGGAGCAGAGCTAGAGGACCGAGTACAGATCGATCATTGGAGCATTCCTTATCACATGACATCATGCTCAGTATATAGGCGAACGTGTGTTTTCTCTCTCATGCCCTGTTTTCTGTTTCTGGGTTGTTGTGGCGGGATTTTCTGGTGCAGTCAGATCACTGCTCTGGGGGGACGGGCTGCATTACCTGTTGCTGTGCTTGATAAGCCACTGCTGCATTTTACCTGTTTTGGACTTATTATTGTGTGATGGTTTAGGCCCTGCCAGGACCAGAGACCATGTTGCCATTGTCCCTCCCCCACCCTCGGACCAAGTAGGGTACAAACCCTGGGGTTGAAATAAGGAGAAATTTAATACAACAGTGTAATAAATAACAATCTGAACAACAACAGTAGCAATAATAACATCAATAAACAGTAATAACAGTAAACAAGACAAAAGATATACAGAGAAATACCGCAGTGAACACAGCCAGCCCGCCGCGTGTTCTTCCCAGGACCAAAGCCACAAAGGAAAGCTTCCTGCGCTCGTATGAATAACATGGCTGGAGATCCCTTCCCCCTGCTGGGGAAACTTAACCCTATCCTAGCTGAACCAGGACATATTGTTATTGTTGGTTTTGTTACTATTACTAAATTTTTTAATTCAAAGTACAAATTTCTTCATTTGTCCCTCCCCTATTTCATCAGGGAGGTGGGGGGAAGTAAACAACTGGTCGCCTGGTGATTGACTACCAGATGAGTTCAAAGCACAACAGAACCCCGTGCAAATCACCGAATCACAGAACTGTCTAGGTTGGAAAAGACCTTGAAGATCATCCAGTCCAACCATTAACCTAACACTGACAGTTCCCAACTACACCATATCCCTCAGCGCTATGTCAACCCTTAAACACCTCCAGGGATGGGGACTCCACCACCTCCCTGGGCAGCCCATTCCAACACCTAACAACCCATTCTTGTAAAGGAATACTTCCTAATATCCAGTCTAAATGTCCCAACTCAATTTGTTTTAGAGGTTGAATGCAAAATATTTGTTTTAAATGTAAAATAAAATTAATACGAAACAAAAAGATAGAGGAAAAGAAGGAAATTATTTTATCAGGAGATATAATGAGGTGCAATAGTTTTTAAGTTAAAATTTATACAAGGACATTTAATGAAATCAAATGTATTACAGAAAGTGTAAGACAGGACTTTTTAATTATTAAAGCAAATATCAAATTTGCTTGATGAATCTTAGTAAATTAACTGTTTGAAATCAACATAAGTCAAAGCTGCCACTACTAATTTTTACAACTTGGGTAATACTGCGTATTTTGGGTTGTACATTGTATTGTGTAGAAATTTTGGTGTTCGGATGATATTAACAATATATCCCTCAGACACTTAGTAACACCTTTCTGCTATCATCTTAACATTAAGTACTAAAGTGAGTTTTCAACTTTGCAACGTTTCATTGTTAAGCAGGAATCATCAAAATAATTATTGTATTTACTGATAGGCTGTTAACTACGTTTTCATATACTATCATCCTGAAAAAGCGTATTAATAGAAGTCAGAAATCATATAGGTGTGTCCATGTCTCTTTTATTCTGAATAAGAAAATTAAATATGCAAGCAAATAAGATACCAGCAAATGTATATACATAATTATTTATTACATGAAAACCTATATAAGACAAATAATTATTACATGAAAAACTATATAAGAACTTGTTATCCATTAATTTTACACTGGAAGTTTGATGCCTTCTGTGTTTTAAAGAACCTAATCTTAATTCTTATAACTTAGACATTGTCAACCAACTACATTAGCACTGTGTTATGAACAGTATATTTTATCCTTTATGAGGCACAGTAGTCACAAGACCTAATTCTGCTCACAGCGAGACTGTTCCACCCCACTGAGCTCAACATATTTGTATGATTTTCAGTGAATACAAACTTTGGCCTGTACTTTCTAAACATGAACGAAAATATTTTTTGAGACAAGTATAATAGAAATAATGATTTTTTTTTTTTTTTTTTTCTGCAGCCATGACTACGGTGCTTTTTATTTCTTCTAATATTCAGCCTAATACATTAACCATCAGAGCACCTTACATGTGGGAAATCCCTTGTCACAGACCAAATGAATATTTATGTAAAGAAGATGTGTCTCAATAAAATAGGCAAACTCTAAAGATAATTTTATTGAAAATGCTGGTTGTGTCATTTTATTGAAATATGGAAGACCTGGATCCAAATCTCATCAGATCCAGAACTATTAATTCTTTATATACTTAATCCCTGATAAAATCTTTACAGAAAATGAGTGGCTGTAAAAGGTCTGTAATAATTTTCTTTTTATGTGGTTATCTGTGTGTCTGTGTGCGCATCTTTGTCTTCTCTCTGATAGCAGGATTGCATCCCACTGTTGAAATCAGGAGGAATCTAAGGTCTATATGAACCCAAAGCAAAAAGAGATGTCTTCTTTAAAGCTCTGAAGTAAGCACACTACTTTCCTGAGAAAAACACCATCTAAATATTTTGAAATTGTTCACTGGTATCATTCAAGCACTAAACAAAATAAAAACTATAATTAACATGATAATAGATGCACTATTACAAAAAATCTGGTTTGGAAAACCACAAGCTGTGGGGATGTACTTTTTCTGAGCAGGTATAGATGGTACTATGGTAGAAGTACTCCCCACCCCCAGCAGGAGCTAGGGCTTTTAACATGGTGGCCACTGGCTCTTTTGTACCCTTATTTTCATGTCTCTGGTGGCACACTGTGGTTGCTGTCACATACATACCCTGGCCAGGTGCAGACCAACATGACCCCTGCCCCACCTGTAGCAGGAAAGCGGAGGTGTCAACAGACAAGGCCTTCAAACAATGAAAGGTCTCAGTCAAGAGAAGTTTCTAGAATGCTGACCATGTATGACTACAGTTCAGATCCAACCAGGCTATAAAATGGGGTCCTGGATGGAGATCTCCTTTGAGTGGTTCGTCTTAGAGCAGCAGGTTTGTGATTGGAAGCCTTTCCCTTGTGACTGGGATGCTGTAAGGAACTGAAGGAAGAAATGCCTCAAACATTCATTGACACAGAAAAACTCAAGCACAAGCTGTGGCTTTTGGATTAGTCTAAGGAATGTAACCCAGGGAAGCTGGAATGTATTGAAGGATGCCCCTCCCCACTCCCTTGAAGTTGCACTGTCAAACTCCTTAGATAAACCTCAGAGGGGGAGACATGGGCTGAGTGAAACCAGATTGTTTTTCCTCAAGCACAAGTACAGCTAAGCCTGATACTTTGTGGCTCTGTTGTGCAAGCCAGACACCATGCTTGCCTTGCTAAGGACTTGCTAATGACTAATGGCTCTTCACCATTGAAGTGGTAACAAGAACTGATAAGATATGGTCATTTTTGGGATGACTGATAAGATCTCTGGGAACAGAGGAAAAACCAAAGCTGGGCAATGACATCCAACAAAACTGGAACACATGCTCCACCTTTTTCCTCATCTGTCATGGAAATGAATGTGTGGAATAGCCACCCCTCCTCGTCTAGTATGCTAATCTGCTAATAAGATGAAATTAAAAAGGAAACAGAAATATTGCTGTGTTTGAACCCACCACCCAGGATTACTGGACCTGAGAAAACACTGGATCCAGGAGTGGTGTTCTGGTTTTCTTTGACTTCCCTTCCCTTCCCTTCCCTTCCCTTCCCTTCCCTTCCCTTCCCTTCCCTTCCCTTCCCTTCCCTTCCCTTCCCTTCCCTTCCCTTCCCTTCCCTTCCCTTCCCTTCCCTTCCCTTCCCTTCCCTTCCCATCTTCCCTTCCTTTCTTCTCTTTCTTATAGCTTTATGAGAAACCACATTGCTTATTATAATTTTCCAAGTTTAAATTGTTCTCTACCAAAAGTAAAACAAACTGGTTGTTTGGTGGTGTTTCACCTTAATTTAAGGGGATCACAGAACTGTTGCGATTCTCTGGATTTCCAGTCCAGGTCGTGACAGATGCCACCCAAGGAAATTTCCCAGGACTGAGTGCCCTCACCTCCGTTTTGGTGAGCGAACACTTCTGGATATCCTTGAGTGAGTCCTCACCCACTTTGGGTAAGCAATTACATCTTTTGTATTGGGGCTCCCTCTTCAGTGGGCACATGCACACTTTGGAGTCGTCATTCTTATGTGTCACTGTTTTTCCGTGTTATGTAGTAATAAATTCCCCAACTGGTACACCATACCTATAGTTTGTTAAATGTTATCGGATCATTGTTTTGGTTGCCCTCATCATTTTGTTGGTTTCAGATGTTTGGATCTGGTTACAAATTAAAGTTTGTTCAAGTTTATTATCTGTGTGAAGCTGCTTTGGTATATACCTCCATAACAAGTAACCTGAAAGAAATATTAACTTGAAACTACCTATAATTTTTTCTTGTTCATTTATACTATCTTTATAAGCATTTCTGCTTCGCTACATGAAAACAGATCATATTTAACAGATGTGCAAAACGGATGTAAGATCATCTTCAGCACTGAGTTATGGTAGTGAGAACTTTCATTAATGTTCATAAAGTGCTTTGAGATGCAAAGATGAAAAGTACTGAAGAAATTCAAAGCATTAACATCCACTTGATGGTGAACAAACAGAAAAAAGGGGTTTATGAACATCTGTAAGATAGATTTTGCACACTAGATTGCCCTTTGTTGAATCTGTTTTACTAAAGTGTAGATTCTAAAATAATTCTGAATAGCTCCACAGACTTTTTTTTCCCCATAATTATGATCTTTAGACATGACTTTAACAGAAGATATAAAAAACCCCAAACACCTGCTTTGTTTAGTATTTTTCCTGTTATGATTCTCATTGTCATACTGAGATTCAACATTAAAATATCCCGGTGCATTTTGCTTCTTCCCAGTACAGCCTTTACAGTTTTTTTCCTAACAATCTAAAATGACAGAATTTCTGTCTATGGAGAAACTATTAGAAAGCATAAAAAAGCCAGGAAAGTATGCCAGCTTTTAATGAGTTGTTTTTTTTTTTTTTTTTTTTTTTGGATAAATGGCCTTTTGGAAGACAGAAGCTAGAAAATATTAAAATTTTCTAGTAGTGGTAGACTCACATTTTCCACTTTCAATTCTCCTTCATTTCCCTGTGCAAATGTTGGCCAAAGATGAATTAGGTTAATCTTATATAGTTTTTCTAGTCATCCTCTCCTTTTTGTCGCTAGTTAAATACTTCCATGAATACTTAATATCATTTGTACATAACCTCAGTAAAGATCAAGGCAGACTGCAGCTGCTAATGTTTGTTATGTAGTTCTTAGGAATCTATAGAAAATAATGAAATGTAGACTAACAACGTCCTTCATATGCTACTAAAAATTTCAGGAGTCCAAAGAAAAACCTAAGCTTCAGTGACATTTTATAGAGGTAGAGGAGTCAGGATGTGTATTGTGCATTTATGATTAAACCTTTATACATAATACAAGAGAGGCTTTCTGAGTTTTAAATCTGTTTAATAAAGTACTCCCCATAAATTATATCTTTATTTTCTATTGAAGCATTAACCTGGCATTGCTAAGTATATGTGTCTAGATCTGTTCTTCCAAGTAAACTTGTTAGCTTTATAGCAATTTCTTTCTGCTTTAATAATATTTTAACTTTTTGCATATGGATGTTCTGAATTTCCACCATTTCACAATCCTTTTCAGCTTCATGATCTAATTTTAAATTATGTCATCCATTATTTAAAAAAAAAAAAAAATATTTGTGTGTGTATGTATAAATGTACATTCATCACCAGAAAGGTTCACAGAATCACAGAATGGTTGAGGTTGGAAGGGACCTTTCAAAGTCATCTGGTCCAAGCTTCCTGCTCTAGCAGTGTCGTTCATAGCATGCTGCCCAAGGACAATGTTCAGTCAGCTTTTGAACAGTTGTTGAAGAGTTAGTAAGGTATTTGGCTTTTTTTGTTTCCACACCATAACTAAATTTCATGATGAAGAAAAAACTCATTCAAAAGCCTACACAGATCAAAATTTTTCAATGTCAAAGTAGTGAAAATCCTCTTAATTTTAGACTTTTGTTATTTAATAAATGAACAGCTATGATTAAATTAATGAATTAATAACACTTCAACTTTTTTTCAGTATAATTTATTATAGTTTGTAATGTTTTTGTAAGTGAAAAGCTTCCTTTATTGTTGACTTAGTCCCACTGATTAATTCATACCAATTCATGGGCTATTATAAGTAATTTACAAATTTTACAGACAAGGAAAATTAATATGATGAACCATCTTGTCTTCATTCAACATCTTAAGTAATCAGAATTGGCTAATTAAAAATTGACATAAAAGATAATTAATGAACAAACCTTAAATGACAATCAAACTGTGGTTGGAAAAGTTTGCAAAATGGTCTTCATTCTTATGATTCATGAACAACAACAAAAATTCATTAATTTAAAATCTGAAGTCTGTGGAAAGTTGTGCTGAATATCTTATAGTATAGAAGATAGAATTTTGTTAAATGTCACTTTCTTTTGTGGAACACTATATACTTACTCTGTATAGGATAAAATAATGCTGATTTCAGAAGTCAACAGAAAAAAAGTGTTAGCTGAGACATCTGTGTTGACTAGAGAAAGAAATATTATCCAAAGTTTCAAAAGGAGAGATCAATTTTTATTTTATTATAACAACTTTTCTTTTGTATTCTTTTATTTTTTTACTGAGAGCAGAAAGGGGAAAGATTGCAGAAGGCACAGTCTGTACCTGTTTAAGAAGTTAAAGACAAACTGGCTTTATATTTTATGAAGGATTTTTAGATTAGGCTGATATATTTGGCCAAATATTTCTCTTGAGGGTGGTCTAAATCAAAGCAGTTTAGAATAGAATAGAAAAGAATTTGAATTATCTTCAGAGTCAATTAACAGAAACAGCCCTTCCTCATCCTTTAAAATACAGTATTGGATCCTAAAATGACAACTGTGTTCTAGGAGAGGCATGATAAACAGTCTCTGGATGTGCGTGTCAGTTGTCATCATAAACACCACAGAAATTCTCAACATGTAAATTAGGTACTGAAATAAAAAAAACAACATTAGACAAAGCAATAACAGCAAGCCCCATATAATAGTAATTTTATCAAAGCATATTTATGGTATTTTTTCTGTAGTATTAAGGAAATAGACTCCTACCAATTCTTTGAGTCTTCTGCAATAAAATGACTTCATCAGGGATTAATTCAAAAAGGTGCTTAAACATGTGCTCCATTTTAAAAACAAAGATACTGTAGTGAACCAAAAGTTTGCAGAAGTCAATGAAGAGTCCAAGCAATGAGGCCCTTGATCATCATGAATTGTCAAGCTTATACTTGTTAATATGGTATTACTTTCTTTCCTCATTTATTTTTTCCATTGAGGAGCTACAACTACTTATGAACTCATGATGCTTGATGTTTTATAGTGTCTTGAGAAATGAAGTGCAGAGTTTTTAATTCCATATCATGATTATATATATGTATATATGTTTATAAAGGACAGATGTTAAGTTTTATATCTGTTACCCAAATTCAGAGAATACCCAACTGCATAACCTGTTCCTTTACATGGATAACATGAGTATTACAATGCTACAACAGAAATATTGCAACAATAATTTGGATGATTCTTGGATGAGTGTATTTCTAATTCCTTCTTTGGACCTTAAATAAGCATTTTAATTAGCTTGACCAACTGTGGAGAATTATTTTTGAGGATAAAAATGTTACAACTTTTAAATGGAATTATCTCTGTCCACATGGATGCCTTCTAACAAAAGGCCAAGCATCTGCTCAGAAGAAACCCAAGACAGTAAGTTACAAATTTGCCTTCAACAATCAGGAGCTTAATTGAAAACAAACAAACAAACAAAAACCACAAAAACAAACAAACAAACAAAAAAACAACACACACACAAAAAAACCCAACAACCAACAACAACAAAGGAAAGAAAAGGACAAAAAGGAAAAGAAAGGAGCAGTAACATATGCACACGGTTTTTTATCTGATGATACTTCCACACGATCCCTATGACAGAGTATCCAGTCTTCAGTTTTAACTGTTCTAATGTGCTGGCAGTACTGCTGAGAGTACTACTGAGGAAATAGCAAAAAAATAAATATTGCAACATTAATAAAAGGAACTAATTAATAAAATTAAGGAATGTATGGCTTTGATCTATATAGTGGAAGAATGAGAAAGTGATTAACTTTGCCCACTGGTTTCTTTCAATGGCAAATGCAAACATACTGTAGAAAGCCAAAAAAGAAACCTAACCCAAAAACTGCACTGAATTTTATGTGTAGCATCGTAAACCTATTGCTTGCACTGGTCTTGCTAATAGGAGACAGAACCCAAGGTTTTTGAGAGCAGTAAGCTAGAGGAAGAGTAGTAGGGAAAAGTGAAAATGTGAACTACTTATTTAGGCTACAGATAAACATAGCTGTCTGTTGCATCAATCAACAGTTCTCAGTACAGCTGACTGCAATGTAATTCAGCTACTCTAAATATCTATTGAGAGTAGATAGCACCATGGCCATTACAGTACAGCTTCCCAGAAAACAGAAACATAATGCATTCCTGCTATATTGGACATCTGTGCAAGGTCCTGTATAGGTCAGTCTCATGGTCTCTTTACAATATTTTATGACTAAGACAACTTTTATGAAGTTATGTATATCTCAAAGTGACACATATTTTGGCTGATCTTTTTATCCGCTTTCTTTTTTTGTCATTTAAGTGTCTTCAATGCCACAGTATTTTCCATAGCTGATACAATAATTGCCTGAAAAATAACTCCTCATCTGCGATGTACTCCTGTTCTGAAAACATGATGTTGCTCTTTTTTTTCCGGTACATTTGTATTTATTATTTATGAAATCAGTAGGCAGAACTAATTATTTGCAAATGCTTCTGTATGGTTTCCTATGACAGCTCATCCTTTTTTTTTTTTTTTTTTTTTTCTTTATAGCGTAGAGTATTTCTTAGTGGTAGGCTTTTCTGCTCATTTAGCTACATGGTGAACTGAAAGAGAAATCTTCATATCAGTGAATGCTGGCCAAAAGTTGGTCTTAAATATAAGCTAATTCTACATACATCAGTAATCTAGTAAGCGTGCTGTCAGTTCATAATCAATGAAGAGTTGTATGTCCAGCAGGTGACTTACCTCACCTGTCTGGAGAACTTTCTGAAGTTGTAATGATCTTTTTAAAATACTTTTTTTTTTTTTTAATTTTCTTAAAATTAGTCTAAATGGAACATGTGGTGACTGAATTTTTAATGCAAAATTTAGAGAAAGAAAATAGTATGTGCAGTTATGCAAAGCTAAAGAGATAATCTAACATAATAACAACAGATTTTCCTTGGTATGATTATTTTGTCTTCTTGTAGATCTTGTAGATCTTTATTTAAGCTAAAAATCCAAAAATTGGGGGAAAAAAAAAAGAAATTTTCTGTCTTTTAGTAGGAAAAGCTTCCAGCAAAAATGCTCAAATTTGAACTTGTAAGTAAGATGAGATGTAAGGTTTTTTTTCTAAAAAACAGTCCTGATACTCACATTTTAGTTTCATATTTGCAGCTGGCTTATGATCAGCAAAGAAAGCACATCTACCATTTTTTTAGTGGTTAATTCTCTGTGAGGAATTCTTTGGGGTGAGACCTTCTCTGGTTTTGTTCCCCTTGTGTTTTCTTTGTTTTTTTGCACAATACATAAAAATGAGATTCCAATTCAACTTGTGATATTAAATATATTGTTATATGGGAATATATATCTCTGTCTCTTTAGTGTCTTTTCAGAGGGACTTCTGGGGATCCGGTTATTAAAAAATTTATGGGTTTGGCTTCAGTTATTGAACTACTGTTAAATCAAAAGCATTCTGCCTATTCTTTGATGACACTGGCACTCTCTGTACCATGTTCCTCTTATTGCACCTTGATGACTATATTAAATTCCAAAATGGGAGTTTGTAACTATTAAAACAGGGAGCTAATAACAATGCAAAGGAATTCTGCTTTTAGTTAGTTTGTTTTCCTTGCATGATATTAAAGCTGACTGCATAATTTCTTTTTTTCTGATGCTTTTTGGTAAGACTATTTTTATTTTCTTCAGAAGTGACATGTTAGTAATAATAATAGAAAAAAACTTTTGAAAGATAATGCTTGCTGAGAGACAGGGTGATACATATAATCTTATTAATTAAAAATAAAAGCAAAGATGAGGATGACCTCCTATGACAGCTAACAAACTGTGAAATTTTTGTGGAACTTGTCATTAATAAGGAAGAAACAAGTACTCCTAGAGGACAAATAAATTGAATATTTATCTTCTCTTTAATAACTTGCCTAGTGACATTTAATAAATTACAGAATATGTTTAAGAGTATTTTGTAAAACCAGAATATGGGGAAGCTTTCTATTGGTAGGAGGGCTGATAGGCAGGTTAATGAGGATTCTCAACAGTTAAAAGAAAGACTTAGGCTATTCATCCTCTATTGCTAGTGGAGGAAAAAATATACCTAGAAATAGGCAGGTCAATGAAACAATTTACATCTTAGGTACCTAGTTTAGAACAAAAATAAAAACATCTGGATTCTTCAATAACGTGTTTATTTCCATTATAAAGGGTGCTGAGTAGCCATATTGATAAACGCCTTTGTTTTATTTGCTTAAGGTGTCTCAGCAGCATCTGCACTGTTAAGGGTTTTCCTTTCTGTACTTGCTCACAGTATGGTTCATATCACATGCTCTGATAGATCCTCTATAGAAAGGACTAGTGTCATCAGCCTGGAGTGGTATTTGGTCCAGGTTTTCTCTGAGCCCCGCATGGAATTTCTGTAGATGTGCTGTTTGATTTTCTGTTTTTTTTTTTAAAGTTCCAAGAGGCTGAACTAATATGCTATATGATGTTAAATTGATGTTTTACTGCATACAGGTTATATATATTACAATGTCCTGGGACACCGCATGACATATGAAAGTGTTTGAAGTATTTGCAGGTGGTATCTGGGGGTACAAACCCTGTGAAAATATTGAAGGATAAGGGTGCAGAATAAAGGAAACCAAATCTGGTGCAGTCTTTTCCAACTGACTATAAAGACTGATCACTGAAGCAAACTTTTCACACAAATGTTCCCAGGCTTTTTTATTGGAAAGAAAATAAATCAGTTCATGTAATAATAAATAAATAAATAAATAAATAAACAAACCAGACCACAAAACAAACAAAAACCCTAGGAGATATTAATATTAATTGTCAAAGTTAGAGGAAATACAAGGAAACTAGAGAGATAGATCGCAGAATTTAGGTGTGTGCTTCCACTGACATGCAGATGTACATGTCTGTGTGTACTTACATTTTTTTAAAATCTAAATGTTTATAATGTTTCCACACAAAATGGAAAACCTGGATTTTTGAGTTTAATTTTACCAAGTTTTACTTCATCTATGGTAAAGGTAGAAATACACTGGATGTTAGAATAGATGCCTATCTCTCCACCACTGTGCATATCTACGTGGTTTTTGGAACCATGTTTTTGTATATAATCAGGAAATTTGCAAGATAAACAGGAAAGTGCAAAGGGATTTTAGCACCTTCAGGATTAGGCAATGCCAGCACATATGGGGGTTGGACAGTTGTCAGAGCAGCAGCTGGAATGTTGGCAGCTGTATTCCAGCTTAAGTGAAATTTATTTGGACTAATAAAATAGGACACTTGGAAGAGAATAAGAGAGACAAGGTATCTGATAGAAAGCTAATGAACAGAAAATTTTTGTTCTCTGGAAATACTCTAGTCTGGCAAAACAGTAGTATTTCACAGGAATGTTGGTTTGCCTGAACATTTCGAGAGAATATAGGCATTTTATTTAGGAAGCCTGATCTGATATTGCAAATTTATTTACCTGGAAAACTATAAAAGAGGTCTTTGTACCAAGGAATTCTGGCTGAAATCAACCTTTCTGCATTTTCAAGTCCATGAAGACAATCTGAAAGCCTGACTTGTAACTAAGCTTCAGAATGACTTCATCTCCTTTTTTTTCAGAAGATGGTCACAAAAGTCCATTCTAGTTCCCTTGTATGAAATAAGAAGCATCCCCATTCCAACCCACTTCCAAGCTTTTCTGACTCTCCCCTGTAAGACTGGAGGAATAACAGAATGCTTTCTGAAAGAAAAGTAGTACAAATAGCTTTTGCTTTTCCAGAATTACTGAACTTTTCTATCAATAGGATATTTTATGATTTCTGGTACTTTTTTCTAGTGTAGAAGCAAGAGACTAGACACTTTTTAATTCCTGAGAAAATGGCCTTTTGGAGATTGACCAGGATGATGCTGTTTACTTTTCTCCACAGTTTTGGGTATACAAATGCATGAGAAAAGAATCACTAGCCATGAAGTTCTTGATGACCAAATGTGAAAATTAAAAATAACAGCAAAGTACTACAGAAGTTTGCCATAGATTTGTTAATGTTATACCATGTTATCCTCTCAGAGCCTACAGAACCTCTCAGAGATTATGGATACGTAACTGTTGCATTCTATGAACATGAAAATACCCAGACTCTGAGGAAAATTCAGAATATCGCTCTCTTCTTCACTTTAGAACAATTCTTTAAATGAGAAGTCTTCACTGAGTTTTGATGCCTTTTATCATGCATCAACTACTTGAAAATATCTCCTGATTTTTAATATGTACATACTTATTTTCTCAAGCAGTATTCCATTTTATGGGCTCCATTTTATACTTAAGGAAATGTTTTAAAATCAATTGAATTGCAATTTAACTTAATTATATGGATGGAAATAATTCCCTGGCATTATAGCAATAGTTATGAAGAAACAAATTCTGCATATCCCACTACCAGTCATGTTCATTTACATAAACTGGAATGTATTTTGGGTTGCCTATATAAGTATGGAAAAAAAACAAAGCATAAGGTCTGAGGTCTGAAAAACCTTGATTTTCACTAATTTTTAGCACTAATTCCTTGGTAGCTTTGAATTAAGCTTCACCTATTCTGTCCCAGATTTGTCCCAATTTTTTCTTCTTTTTAATACAGAAAAAAATATTAATAACATTGGTGAATAGAAAATTTGCCTGAAAAGCAAAGAACTACTATAAAACAGCCTTAGGATTAGTTTTCATTTCCAGTAAATTATCATGGAAGCTGTCTGGATTTGAGAGTCTGCTAATAACACAGAGTACTGAATAATTTTTTAACCAAGCAGCAGCAAGACATAGATGGAAAAGCTACATAATTATTTCATTGATACCTCTTTCCAAATATAAAAGCTAATTTCTTGAAATTCACATTTCAGTAAAATCAATGCATTTACACTTTCACTCATGGCAGTATATTGGCTTCTACTCTTTAAGCATATGACATAATGTGAGGTGCCCAGCATAATAATAAGGTACATTTGGAAATAAGAATGTTAGAATGTTCTAGAAAGAAGTGAATATTAATTAGAAACAATGGCCTGAGACTTCATTATATCTTTGGATCTATGATAGCACAATTTGTGAAATTGTGCTGAAGGATTATTTGAATAACCATTGTCTGCTCTTGCTGTAAAACTCAACCAAAACTTAGCCAAGATTTCAGCCTATGAAAATTTTAAATTGTTTATGCTGATATTTGGAGTTTGAATATCAATTGTTCAGAATCTATCTGTACTTGAGACGCTCCAGATGCAAACAGCTTTATTATAGCAAATGTGCACACATCCTCCTCTTATAAAGGAACTGAGCACACATGGATCACGAGCCTGCAGAAACTAGGCTGGTCTGTCTTTGCAATTCCTTTTTACAGCAGATAGGTTAGCTTGAGTGTCCAGAACAAGGACTGAGAACAGGAAGAGTATCTCTTCTAGACTGATGATTGACACACAGGGGATAATGAGAACAAGAAAAAATTGCTTGTCCTCTTTTGCAGGATAAAGAACGAAGGTGAAGAGACTGACAGAGGGGATGTGGATTTGCAGAAGAGGAAGCAGCAAATAGTACGAGGATCCAGTGCGAGGTAATTAGTATGGGCCTAGTACACAGAGAAGCTTTTCCTTTCACAGTAGTTCTCTTCCTCATTCTGTATACATGGTATAGAGGACCTAGAAATTTTGCCTCTTTAAATCTACCCCTCCACCACAAGTGCTACACGGAGTAAAAAAAAAAACACAAAACGTGAAGGATAAGCAAAAACGATATTTATTAAAAATAAAGAGATGAAGAAATAGATTGTGTTTGGTTTTGTATGAATAGAACCAATTCAAATTACATGACAATCTCAAATTTTGCATTGTTCTTCTGGGTTTCAGCCTTATAATATTTTTAACAAAAAGCTCTCTATATTTTTCTGTTAAATAAAATTAGAGTATCTTACTTCCTGCTCCATAGTCCCTCTGTATGTACTCTTTCTTTTAATTTCTCCCTATCATGTCTATGTTTTACTTGCTTCTTTTCCCCTAAATCCTTTTCCTTTATTGTGTTGAGCCTTAGAATTGTCTTTTCCTTTCCTACCTGTAGGGTATTTCGTCTCCTGCTGTGCTTTCAGTGCTCCCTGGACTGCTGAATCCCTGAGGGGATAATACAGATAAGAGGAAAGGAGCCATCTGGCTAGGCAAAAATCTAGGCAGCAAGGCCTGGATCAGCATCTGCTTCTCGGCACAAGGGGTTTCATAATTATTTTTTTATGGGTGTGCATAGTCCTTGCACAACCCTCAGCAATCTCTGCCAGATCTTTGTCCCTTTATCCCCACCACATTCACCATATGAAGCTTTTCAAAAGGACTGCATTTTAAACATTTCAAAATCAGGAAATAGTTAGGACAGCAGTTGCTCTCAGACTCATTTTACCACATTTTCGTGTGGAAGGATGTCCAAATTCCACCTTTGTCTCCGAAATAATTTCTGTGCTCTGCTTAGAAATTATTCCTCATGAACTCTTTCACTGAGGGACAATTCTTGGCCCTAGGAAGATGTCATCTTATAAAATAAGTAAGCTGTACTAGGAATCTTATCCCACTGCATATTAGACTTTTTATCTGACTTTCACAGTTCCTTTCCAGGTGTCAGACTCATTCTCTTTGATTAGGTCTTGCTGTGTTTGACATGTGAGGCTGCATGAGATGATTTGTGCAATACTGCAACACGTACAGGTCCTGAATAAGATGTAAGATTTGATGAAAAATAAAGTGCAGATCTCAGGTAGCTATATAGTAAACTCTTCATACTACAATGAAGCAATCATTGAAGTGATCAGAAAGTTGTCTTTATTTTCTCTATCCCTTTTCCTTACCCATTAGTAGACAGCAAAAGAGAGGGAGTTTTATTTGCAGAGCAGCAGAGAATAATCAACTAAAAATGATTAAAGCAAATCATTAACGCATTAAGAATAAAAATGTACATTGACCTTTAAATTTTAATTAATTTAGTAATTTTTTCCCATTGCTATCAAATTCATATATGCTACTTACCCTTAAAATGAAGTCTCTAAGTTTTCTCAAGGAATAGCAATGGTAGAATGAGCCTGAGAAAAATTCAGCAGGGCACACTGAACTACTCCAAAGGTGACAAATCCTCTTGGATTTTTGTGCAAGATACATCCCTATAGCAAAGAACCCATACAAACATACAAATCATCTATGGGCTGCACTTCCCTGGGAGACAGGCTCACTGAGTATAAGAACTACAACTAAAGCTTGATGATATGCATTTTTCCTTTGGGAAAATATTGTTTCCAAAAGATTTTCACACTGGGTGAAGCACTGAAAATAACCAAGACATTAAAATCATTGAATGAAAGAAGTGATCTCAAAATGGATGAAAATATTCTGGAGTTCTAGCAAAACCCTGAGTTCTGGATGTATTTTGGAAGCATCCAAGGTTTTTTAAGACAGATTTGATACCTCTAACGCTAGAAACATAGAATTTATCAGCAATGTATTTCTTTACTGACATTATATAAATAATTGCTTGTTAAAACAACCTCTTGATTATCAAAGGTAAATTATGAAACATGGAGATATACATGTTACTCAGTCTTCCAGACATGGTTCCTAAAGTTTGCTTACATTTTGACATGGAAAAGTATTTTCAGACAATTATCTATAGTGAATTCAACATCTCTTTTTTGTTGTAAAAGTTAATTTAGAGACCATTAATCCATATGCAAACTTTGTGTTATCTTTTCTTCCATTTGTATAACCTTGTAGATGATCGTATTTGCCCATTATGCTTAATCACTTGGTATTTTCTGCATGTGGTCAGAGACAGATTTATTTTTTATTGGCATGAATAGATTTTGTCAGCAATTAATCAGCAATTTGTCAGTAATTAATCTAAAACAATACATAAATTTTAGTGCAACCTCATTTCAAGGGAGGCATATAGTTATGCGTGAAGGTCTATAGAACTGTCTGTTCTTCACACAGAACTATGAAAAAAAGTTAGAGATTGTCTTAACAACTAAAAATAAGACTCGGTTTAGTCTTTCCAATTTTCTCCTGCACTGTAGCTAAATTTTGCTAGCTATTCTCATATCTATCATAGCATCCATGTGTTACAATAGAACTGTGGATTCAGAAATGTTCTCTGTCAGTTTTTTTTCCCCTTATTATAGTTTATAACAAACTTATAATATTTCCTTCTATCAGTTTTGAATTTTTAAATTTTTTAAATTTTATAGAAAGTTCCTTCTTAATGATCGTAAGAACTCAAAATGTCTCTTGTCCAACTTTCTGCTCAAAGAAGGATGAGTTCTGACATCAGACCAAGTGATTCAGGCTTTATCCAGTTGGGTCTTGAAAACTGCCAATGATTGAGAGAGACCACACAACCTCTCTAGGCAGTCTGTTCCTCAGTGCTCTCATGGTGAAGAAATTTGATGACAATTCGTAATACAGATGATTGAGGAGTGAATAAAGAGACTTGTGCTGTTGGACCTCATACTTGCAAACAAGGAAGTGGTTACGGAAGTGAAGATCAGGGTCACCCTTGGCTGTAGTGATCATGAGGTGGTGGAATTCAAGGTCCTGAGAGTGTGGAACAAAGCAAAGAGAAGGACCACAATCCTGAACTTGAAAAGGGAAGAATCTGACTTGTTTAGGAGTCTGCTTGCAAGAATCCTGCAAGAAACAGTCCAGGGGAGGAGTCCAGGAATGCTTGTTGATTTTCAAATATCATCTCCTCAGGTTCAAGAATGGTCCATCCCAATGACCAAAAAATCAAGTAGACATGGCAGAAGGCCAGCATAGATGAATAAGTTCCTGATTAAACTCAGATTTAAAAAAATAAACAAAACAAAACAAAAAAACCACAACAAACATCCAGGAGGTTGAAACAGGTGGACCAGGAGGGATTTAGAATGTGCAAGTGATCAGAAAGTGTTTACGAAATCCAAAGTGTTTACGAACTGATGTTGAATGTGGGGAGAAGGGCTGTCCCCCTGTGAAGGACAGCAAGAAGGGCTTCTATGCATGCATCAGTAGCAAACATAGGTCTAGGGAGTGTGGGCCCACTGCTAAATGAGGCAGGGTGACAACAGACATGGAAAAAACCAGGGTACTCAATGTCTTCTTCATCTCTGTTTTTACTGATAGGATTTGCTTTCAGGAATAACAGACCCCTGAGACTTGTATGAAAGTCTGGAGTAAGGAAGACACACTCTAAGTGGAGAGAGTATTTACATTCATTTGATATACACAAAACCATGGCAGACTGATGAGATTTACCCACAAGTGTTGAGGGAGCTGGCCAATGTTGTTGCAAGACCACTCTCAATTGTCTTTGAAAGGTCATGGTGACTGTGGAGAGGTTCGTGAAGACTGAAAGAAAGCAAATGACACTTCTTCTATCCTCAAGAAAGAAAAAAGAAGAATTCATGGAACTAAAACTGCTCAGCTCCAGTGCAGTCCCCGGAAAGGGGACATCCCAGGTCTGAGTGCCTAGCAAGCAGCAAAGTGCCCAGGATAGTAAGTTAGGTTGGCAGATGTGTCTCCTCTGTCCCCACAGGAGTGTCCCTCTACTAGTGCTCACCACTTTCTTGTGGAGCAGTTGTGTGTTTCAGGATCTGCTGGCTCTGACAGTTTCTCAGACATGGTTTTCCCCTTCTGGCCTGCTACAAGGGCACTAAAGATATTCTGCAGCTGCAGATGTGCAGATTGGGAAAATGAGAAAAAGAAGATAGGTAGATATTTGCCTTCTACCTTCTCACAGTCATTTAATACTCTGTTGCACTCTGCCATATATATTTTTACTTATTACAATAATTCTCAGCAAAAAATATTAACATTTGAAATTTCATACAATTATGTTTTCTGGTACACTGATTGTTATTTTGGTTTCTTTCTAGCTTCTCTGAAGTTTTAGCATAAGGTGTTTTTGTACTGTCAGAATTCCAACTAAAACTTTGTGATTGATTTCTTAAAAAAAAAAAAAAAATTTGGAAGTAATTCTTTCTCCCACTATTAGCATTTGCTCATATTTTATTAATATTTTATGCAGTGTATCTTCATTGAACAAAAGCTTTGTTGTTGAAGAAGCTCCTAAAGAATGGTAGAATCATGGTACCCGGTTGGTCCCACAGATATGTATGTGAATCTTTGGAACACCTCCATTATTAAATAATCTACAATCCATGATCTATTATTAAAAAAGCACTGCTTTACTGAAGCCAGAGCAGTCCCATAGGCACAGAAACTTATTAGTACAGCCGTGTGCTTGTAAAAGGTGACAGATGGGAAAGACAGCTACAAGGATAGTGCTGGCTGGACCCCACTAACGCACCAGAGATTGAATCCATCAATCAGAAAAGGCACAGTAAGAGTGCAAAGAGGGAAAAAGAGATCTCTTTTGACTTTTATTAGGCCCGTTTTGCTTCCTCCCTCATATTTTTACTTTTATGCAAAGGAAAGAGAGGGATACATTGTTCCTGTGCTTCTCCTGTTGTTTGTGATTTAAATGTTTCTGATTTGGTTGGTAATTCTGTCAGCAAGCAAGCAATCTTTCTCAGCAGTTTAAGTCTCAGATAATGTCCTAAACCTAATAATTCAATGCATCTGTGCGGATAACTCCTACATCTTGGGAGAGTCTTTTGAGTTTCAGTAGGATGTGGCAGCCCTGGTAGCACCATTGCAGCCTTGAAACCTTGAAGTGAGATTTTGTTAAATCTAATAAATTAAAATAGGATTGCAGAAAAAATAAATGAAATAATAGACATCTAAATTCCATAAGGTTTAATTGGAAACTATAATAAACAACACAATGCCATAACAATAAATTATTATTCAGTCCCCTTCTTTTTCTTGCTTTCTCTGGGAAGGTACACTGGAAAAGTGCAGAAGACACTTTGTTAAGGATGACATTCATTAAACATTTAATTATTCAACTAGAATGAGCTTTGTATTTTCCTTCAGGGATTAAATAGAGAATTTACAGTTATTAGTTACACAAAATGGGAATATAGAATACAAATTTATCCTAAGAAATAAAAAGCATTCTCAATTTCTGTTAATTTTGATAAATGTTTAAAGTGCTTAGAGGAAGGTTTACTATGTCAGTACTAGAATGGAAAAACTTCAAGCTAAATTGTTGCTATTCATTTTCCCTTCCATGTCTTTGGATTTATCTTTTAGTAAGTGAGAATTCACAGATACATTCTGTGCATGTGATTTGTATAAAAATTGAAATTACACTGGTCCAAAGTTGTGCAAGTTCCTAGTCTTCCTTTTGAGGTTAAAAATAATATTTGGGATTAAGGAATCAATTGAAGGCTTCAATCTTAAAGTTTCTGTAGTGAAGGATAACACACAGAAGATTTCTGGAGAGAACTAGAAAAGGGGAAAAAAAAATATTATGCCATCACATTTCCACATACTGCTATTACATCTATCATACAAAAGTTTGGACTGCAGAAAAATGATTGCCTAAGGACCATAACAAATCAATGATGGAGTTAGGTGTTTAATCCCAAATCATTTAGTACTTTTGCTATCACACTCAAATCAGAAGAGTTTCTAATTTGTGGTGTCTGGCACCACCCAGTAATCTTTGGGTCAGTTTGGGTCATATGCATACACAGAGAAGTGAATATTTAACCAGTCAGCTATACTGGAATTTAAAGTACATAGGACAGAGCTGATCAAGTGATGAGCAAAGAAGATGGAAAGCTTCAAGAGCAAGTTACAGACTCTGAGACTCTGAGCATTTGGAGCTGGAAATTAGAAGGATAACTATATTGTTCATTAACCTCAGTGTGTTAAGACTTTTCGGAAGATGTGCAATGTGTTGACCAGACTTTGAGTACATGTATTTTTTCAAATCAAATTGTTTCACTTCCTAATTTCTAGGAAGACATCTCATACTATGATTATATGATTAATCACATAAATATGGTTAATATCATTAGTTTGAGGGTTTGATACCCACATTTACTTTAATATAATATAAGATTTACAAGTCAGATGCTGATTAAAATCTTTGGGTAGTTACAATGTTATTTTCAGCGGATAAAAGGACCTGTGGTTGGTTTGGGGGGTGGGGAGCCTGGTAGCAGGGAATGGGACTACAGTGGTGGCTCCTTGAAGTGCTAAGGCTTGGAAAACCGGCCCAAGCCAGAGTTGACCTATAGATGAATCCTGTATATTTTATAACTGAAAACCATTGTGCTAGTAGGTATTGTACTAAGTTATAACAACCCACTTATGCTGATGTAAAAAGTGCTAAAGCACTGAAATACTGAAGCCTGAACAACAGGCCCCAAGCCAAAGCTGCTAACTTAGTGTGTAATCATTAACACAGTATGTAAGCTCACTAGTGAAAGATGCAGCCTAGACAAAATATAATCGGGAGTGAGGAGAGAATGTATCCAACTTCCCTTGTTTAGCCTTGTTCAAGGCTGAGAACCCAAGTATTTGGCCTCATTAGAAACTCCCTTGGTCTCCCCCCACGAGCCCTGGCCAGGCTTTGGGTGGAATCCAACAGGAGAATGAAACCAGAAATTCTCCGCTCAAAACAAAGGTGCCAGCTATTCTGGCTTCTCGATCTCTGGTATATAAGGCTGGACCCGCTCACAGCACTTTGTCAGCCTCACCTATGGGGGACGCACCGCGTAGGATTTCCCCCTTGCCGGGACAGGCTCTCCAAACCCTCGCTGTAACCGGGGCTGCCCAGCCACTGCGGGGCTGGATGATGGTAACATATGCAAGTGGTGATGTATTTTTCTTAATCACTGTTCTCTCTCTCCTGTAGTATTGATTTGATGCATTACCCTGTATTTTCCTGTTTGTTGCTTTAAGTGCACTATTCTGCTTTTTCTTACTGCATGTTTTCTGTATTACACTGTTACATTGGTTATCACCAGTAAAATACGCCTACCCTTTTCACTCTGGTGTCTGAGTTTAATTGCTATTCTTAATCAGCAAAACACTCCTGTGAGAAGTTTCTTGAAGCTCCCCCAGCTCCAAGTCAGACCTGACTTTGTGCCAAGTGGCTGCTCCTCTGTGATAACATTTAAGGAGAAGAACCTGAGAGGGGGAGCTGGAGTTGTGAGGAGTTATAAGGGACACAGCTATGCAAATACCAGTGATGTCAGTGGAAGAAAGGAGGAGGTGTACCAGAGCAGAGACTCCCCTGCAGCCCATGGTGAGATGGCATGGCTGCCCTGCCCTGTCACCCATGGAGGTCTACAGTGGAGTAGATGCCCACCTTCAGCCCATGGCAGACCCCACACCAGAGCAGGTGACTGCACCCAAAGAAGACCAGGACTCCGAGGGAAACCCCCACTGTTGTAGTTCAGTGCAGGGAGGACTATGACCGATGGGAGGGACCCATGCTGGAGCAGTCTGGGAAGAGCCACAGCCCTTCGGAAGGATAAAATAAAAAAGCTTGGGTCTTGTTTTGTTTATCTTCTGTTAATCAGTCATCACAAGTAAATCCCTACCAGCATCAGATGGTAGGACACGTCAGCACAAACCTCATGTGTGAACCATGGAACATGGAAGAGGGACTGGAAACACAGAGAGTGGACAGGAGGAGCAGGTGGAGTCCAGGGAGAGGAAAGGAAACACCTGTTAGGTGCTGAGGACATGGAAATGAAATAGGAAACTATGAAGGGCACAGGATATAAAGGAAATCTGAGATTATTATAATGATCACTGTAAGAGATTCCTAACATGACCCCTAAGTATCTGTAGGAATAGAGACACAGGGGCTGTAGGAGACATAGAATACAACCTATACAGGTTGAACTAGGCTTCATTAATGCAACTTCTGACAGCATAACTGAGTTTACTTTTTATTTTTTTTAAAAAAAAAAAAAAGGAGGAGTGGGGAGGGGAGAGCTTCTGGCCTTTTTTGGAAGGAGAACTTTATTTTCCTAGTTCATTTTCAGGATGCTCAAACCATATTGAGGTATGTTCCTTATTCATTGTTATGCACATTTTTCTGTTTCTTAACAGGTAAAAAAATAGAATTACCTCTAGTGAAGACAATTTATATTTCATATGATGTAGATTTTTTTGTTATTTCTAGTTATTCCTTGCACTTCTTTTTAAACCTTTTTCCTATGAGCTGTCCAGAAAGCAGTAATTAGTGACCTTGGGGCCTAGCTCTCTTACTCTTTATTGAATGTACTAAGTACCAGTTTCCCCTCCAGAATCCAAATATATTTCATAGTATTTATCTTCAGGGCTGGAGTATGGTAGGCATGAATCAGCAATTAATAGTTTGTAATATAATCAATGTTATGCTTTTATGCAATTAGATTGAAATGAGAAGAAATGCTTAGTTTTATGTGACACTTACTTTGATAAATGGTCTGCATGCATTCAGAGCGTTTTACAGCTTTCCGGTTTAAGAACATTTCTAGGGATACCTGCCTATTATGTCCTGAGCAGTACAAAGTGCTTATTCTATGGATTACATTAAAATGTTTAGGGGATCTACAAGGAATTTTCATTTGCTGTTTTATTCCCTGCCCAATCGGCAAACTGCAGAAAGCTTTTAAGATAGAAGTGGGTGTGTTTGTAGGAGCTTGAGTCTCTGGCAAACAGCTCGGTGCAGCTCTAGTTTAATCAGCTCATTCTTTGGCATTTACTTGCTGCTTTCTTGCCTGAAGGGCAAACACTATCTTAATGAAGCACACAAGGACAAATGACTTTTCCAGGCTGTGATTAATTTTCACAAGCTGACTTTAATCACTGGTTAATTAATAGAAGATTTGTTGATTTATAAAAAAAAGCACAGTCATTATAAGCAGTATTATATCGATTGGTTTTTCATGAATTTAATGCAGTAACAAGCTTTTATTTAGAAACTAACTTAATGTGTTGAGGATGCATATTAGAAAGAATGATAGTGTATTAGAAAAGAATACAGAACCTATATATAGCATGCTGTGCTTGCCTGCTTGATTGGATCTTTTTAAAAGCAGAAACAGATATCAATACAACTCCAGCTCAATTCTAGCTGTCGCCCTCCCCACCCTCAACTGATAACCAGGATTGAGACTTTTTGTATTATTTACGTCAATATTTTAAAAGTAAATGGTTAGTAGTAGTATATGACTTATATAACAGATAAAGCAAAGATCACTCAGAGTTCAACAGACAAATCAAACAATTCTCCCTACTATGATGTATTTTATACATTTTATACTATAATGTTTTTATACCATTATGCCAACACTTGGAATTTGTTTAAGACAAAATTTCTCAGAAAGTATTTAACAACATAAATTAAACTATATATTTCTAGATAGTATTCTGACAAAAATCATAATGCAGATTTTATAAAATACATGCTATTTAGATCTGCTTGATGAGGCACCCAATCGTGGTGTAGCAGGGGAAGCCATAGCAAGAATCTATGATTGGTGTCTAAAGGCAAACAAATTCAGATTAAAAACAAAATACAATCTTTTAAGAGTTATGGGTCAATCAGTCTAGGAGACTGGATGATCTATCATTCAGTTTCTTTAATGAAAAAATAGTTGCCAGACTGGAAGATTTACAAACATAACTTTGGTAACTCGGTATGAGAACAATGTGGGGAATGTACTGGCAAGGTGGTGTATAACAGATCAGAATAAAGGAACTTCTGGTCTTTTCTGGACATGAAATCTATGAATATTGAAGTCCACTGAAGTTGTCTGACAGATCTCACCAGACTTTTTTGGCAGACTCCAGTACTTACTATAATCAGATGAACATTGTTATGATACAGATATATTTCATGATAGTTCAGAATATATTAGACTACTCTTAATAGACCTTCTCTCTCTTGATTTGTCCTATTATGTTCATCCCTTCTTTTCTGCATAGTAAAAAATCCAACTGACATTGATAGAAGTGATACAGTACATAGAGAACTGTAAGCGGGATTTGTTTTTGAAATAACATTTTAATTTTGCCTCTTACAAACAAATATTCCCCTTTGACTTATACAAAGTGGGGGAATCATACAATTACAAGATTTTTACCTACACAGCTGTTCATGAGGGTTTTTTTCTGTTTTTTTATATGCTGCAGAGAAAGTTGTATGCTTCACTAATATTCAGTGCACAGATAGTCCCATTCATTTTATGATACCCTTGAAAGTGTCACATTGTGATTCAATGTTTGCATGCTGAAATCTGACTTTAGTTTTTGACTCTTCAGTCAAAGGGGATAATGCTTACTTAGTACCATTATACCTGTGATTCTTCTCCACAATAACACTTCTACCAACGGAAGCAGCAGGAGGCTGAAAATGCAGTTTAACACATACTATGTGATATCGAATTTGAATAGCTTTTGTTGAGAAGGAGCATTACACTTCCACTGGGCACGATGCACAACTCCATTACATAATTAAGCATCAATTAAAATGCTATTAAAATAAAATCTTATCCTGTTGTCTTTTCAATGATGTTCTCTTGGCACTTCATCCGCCTAATGTCACCAGTTAGCATACTAGACCCAGTGTCATTAAGGTTAATGTGCAACATGTTTATACTGTACATTAGCATGTCATAACATATGTCAAACATGCAACCTCATCATCATGATGATGACGGACTCACAAAGGAATATACAACGAATAAGGAAAATATGTGAACTGACTCCAATCTGAAAGACTGTGTTGGCTTTCAGATAGGTGCTTGATGATTCCAAACATCTTCAAAGAATGACATAAATAAAACTCAAAATAGAATGAAACTTGAAGTCTGTGTAGAGATATGATAATCAACAAACATATTAAGGGCCTAATTTTGTTCCGAAGTCCTCAAGCACAACTCTAAAAGTCAATAGCCAACATTTTGTTACAGTCCTCTGATAATTCACTGAAAAATCTTTTATCATCACAATTGATAGCTGAAATGCCATCTATATGTGTTTCAAATAGTGCAATGCACAGTCTGGCTAAGGGTAAATGCTGAGCAGCCTACATTTTTTGCACGATCTCAGAGGTATTCTGTGTTCACTGAGCTAACAGCCTGAATCACTGTTGGAATAATTATTTAAGAACATCACAGACAAAATTAACATTTTTCTTTTTTCAATAAATGTTCTTTTTTCACCACTTACAAATGAGATAAAAACTGTACTAAACAGCACACACAAGTTTAAAGTCACTGTCACTTCTTCTATTTATGTACATGACATATTGAAAAATAACTTGCTGTCTTACAGCAAGTCAAAAATAATTTTTTACATATTTCTCCAACAGCTACCATCAATCAAAACACCGATTTGTAGTCAAAAGATCAACCTCTTGAAGCATTTGAATTTTCTATATTGTGTTAAAATCTTTCAGTATGAAATGGATATTCTTTAGTGAAAAACAAATGTGTACCCTAGTGAAAAACAGTGCAAAAAGCATCATGCAGACTGATAGCTAAAGTAATGCTTAAATACCTTAGATACAGTAACAATGTTTAATTTGATAAGATCTAACTTTATGTATTAATTTATTTTTAAATTCCTTGTGTCACAAAAAAAAAGAGATTCTTTGCTTCTGAGTAGTTCATGGAGGAAAACAATATCCAGCAGATACAGTTACCTGAAAACAGGAGTGTCGGATTTATTTGCCATATAGCACCACCGAAGAAAGTATGTTAAGATTTTAATCTTTTTTTTTTTCTTTTTTAATTTTTTAATGGGAGTGACTGGAAACTTAATCTGTTAGGGAATGATGACTAAGTGTGAAGGACATAAAATTAGATCTGATTATGACTTTTCCTTTAAATGAATCTTGAACAGAAAACTTTAAAAAAAAAAAATGCACAAAAAGAGTTTATGACGTACTGTTAGATCCTGGTCCCAAAGTGGTAGTGGCAAAATTCCCACTGATTTATTTGGAAAGCAAAGGAGAACTTAAATGTGATGTCTGAATTTTAGTTAATTCAATATTCTCATTGAACTGCCTGATAATGTTTGACAGGTTTGGATCACAATCACCCAGTTTCACTGTTATTCAAAGGATCTTTTCTTTTTAACCTGTTCTTTGTATGTACTCAAAGGCACCTCAATTCCTATGTCAAAACATCAGTATATTACTCATTGTGAGTCTCTAGATCTAGTCTTCATTAAAGGCTATCAAACTGATGTGCAGCTTTTGGGTCACACTGTCTTTAAGAGATAACAAATTGCTAAACAAAATTCAGGCGAAATATTGTTAAGAGCTACCCTCATCTTCACTTCCCAAACACTGAAAGAAGTAGCTTGACAGGTAAAAGAAAAGGTCAAAATCCTGACTCTATCATTCACTAGTAAAACTTTCAAAAGTTTTACTTGCAGGGATAAGACTCTTTACTAAATTTAGAAATTGGGAATCCAATCTAACTCTACAATCAATGAAAATATGGGTGGATTTATCTGACACTGAAACAGACACATGAATTGTCCTGTTGAAGTTTCCCTATATTACCGTCTAGGGAGACAAGACCAATGGCCAAGATGAATTTGATGTCTAACTTTCACATAACAAGGTTACACAAATCCTACCTGTAGTGTTCTCAATAAGGTGAAGTTTCGCTTAAGAAACAGATTATTTGAGAATTAATGTCTTACAAGCTGTTAGAGATTTTGAATATTCTTACCAAACAGAAATATACCTTGAACAGAAATAAATTTGTAACTGTCATAACTGAAATGGCCACTGGAGATTTGAAAAAGGCAGTGAGGTTTAGTTTTGCTAAAACCATCCCTCAATTACTTTTCAGAATTGAAAATTTGTGATTGTTGATCACTACTACTCAAAGACTTTATATCTGTTATCATCAATGAGGATATGCTGCTCAGACTCCATTGTAGTTCAACCAATGACTCTTTTCTTTCTTCTTGAAAATGTTATGCAATATGGATGACTGAGAGAACACTAATCTGCTTCTAAGTTTTAACGTGCATCAAAAATCTCTCCAGTAAATAAGGGACATGGCAGACATAAGGGAGGACGTATGGATATTAGGATATTGATTATTATGAAACAATATTTTAAATTAGATCTGATGAATAAAACTTCTGATAAAAAACTGTAAAATATGGAAGAGAGGATTCTCTACCTGGCACATCACAGTTACAATGATCAGGAACTGCCTTCAACCCTCTGGCAAGTGGGGGAGAAAGAAGAGCTCCCAAATGCTTAGGTAATTATCATTATCTTTTTAATACATAATCATCTGGAGTTTGTGCCAGGAACCATTCATCACCCATCTGTGGCCATGCACAGAAGTTACCACAGCCTAAAAACTGGCATAATAAACTACTGGCTGTGTGACAGCTGGTTGGAAGACAGACTGCAGTAAAATCTGTGATCAGAGGATGGAACCTGGGAGTTCAACCTACAAACCTTTTCTAGGCTGTTCTGTAACTAGCCATGGTAGACCAATGAATTTACTTGTAATGAAATTAATTTCCATAATAAGCTTAGCGTTTTGCTAAATAATGTAACATCTAAGAATTCAAAGCTATGACTTCTCAGATCATTGATGAAATACAAGTCTAATTTTGTTTGTTCATTTGAAGCAACATATGATTACAATTATCATATTGATCCTATATGCTTAAAATGCATTTTTATGTGAACTATAACATGCATTACCAATTTTATTTTTACCAAAAGAGAAATTAGAACTGTGATGAATTCTGAACCCTTGTTTTGCATAAATACATCAGCAATTTCAATGAAACATTTAGACATAGATAGAAAATAGTCTGATCTTTTGGTAAACCTGTTCCACACAAGACAAATTCAGTGAGAAAAGGAAACATTACAGAAATGTCATGTTCATAGATTTTATGATTTCAATTAAAAATTGGTTACTACATTTGGCATTCATTATCACTAACTTTAGCCTAAACTAATCTCTTCCTGGACTTCTTTCAGTCAGTAGAAAGACATATGTTGCTCCAAGGCAAGACAAAGTAGTAATGGAGCTTTAAGTGATCTGAATTACACTGGTGATGAAAAAACTTTGTTCCTGTTGGCTACAGAGCACCAAGGGAGCTGACCGATATCTGCAAATGCTTCTTCTCCACTCTCCCTTCTGTGTGTAGGTGGCTCTGAGTAGGCATTGGTGGAGCCATGGCAGCCAGAATGAACACACAGACTTCACTACCCGCAGCTCACCTTGGGGCAATATCCACGGTCGTAAACTGCTTCTGATGTCAATTCAAATGTAGAGGGTGACACTATCTGCAGACGTAGAAACTGTAGGTCATTTACAGGAAGGAAGTTGGAAGTAGAGGGAGCTAGATAGATCAACAAAACCAAGAGAAACGTTCTAAAATGAAAGGATCAAAGTGAAATAGGAGGACAGCACCAATCTCTTCCAGCATTTTTCTGAAATGCTTTAATCTATGGCTGGTCACTCAGTGAGCCACGCCAACAGACAGATGTGGGGTCTCAGATTTGTGATGTGATTGCACTGGTGTTCATACAATGCATCTCTTCTGCTGTCACAGTTTGATGTTTTGAAATTCTGGTTTTCTAACTGGAGTAATTACACTTAGTTAAATTCTGAGCATATAATGCATTTATGTGCACCACCTTAATATCCATAACATACCTGCCAACAATATAAGCATGAAAATACATTACTTTTCCCTCAAGCAGAAGCAATACTTTGGGCCAACACTGCACTGATTTACTATGCAAAGCAGATGATCCATTTGAAGTTTGTAGAATGTAAGTCAGCTCAAGTTTTTTCAACTTGTCTGCACCACACCTGTGAGCAATGAGCACTTCCATGAGGTTTTTGTCTTCAGAGAACCAAAGCTCAAACAGACTTGAAAACTAAGCTGACACCACTAATATAGGAAAGAAAACAACTGCTTTGCTAACTCCTGTCAGAAGAATTAGCCATAAAGATTCGCAAATTTGCTCTGAAAACAATACGTCTTGGTAGTCCCTCTCGTACAGTTATTTCTCCTTTAGTTTCTTCAATTTTTTAATCTATCACTTTTAAAGAGCTTTAGGTAAATCAGTTGTGTAATGGTTTTATTTGAAAAACAGCAAAACCGCTGTTTCTGTTTTGCTTTATCATAATTTATACCTTGTTATCTCCTTCTCCTTTATTTTCAGAAAAATGTATGTATTTATTTGAACCGATGTTCATCTTTATGTTTATCTGTATAAAGCTGTATATCTATATATAAATTTTACAGTTGAACTACTTCAACCTTCTTAGCTTATATTCCTCTTCAGAGATGATCATCACAGGTAAGGGTATCTTTCTGCCTTGATTTGGAAAAGATTTTGTTTTCAACAACATAAAAATTGCCACATCTCAGCAGAAAACTGTCTTCAAATTCAGAAACATAAAATGAGCAATGTTCTGTCCAAACATCTACACTGGGACATTTTTAAACAGCATCTGAAAAAAACAGAAAGTTAGTTTGTTGTCTTGTGTCTGTCAAGTCTGCAGGGACACATGTCAAGAAACAGGCAATTCACATTTCCTGCATATTGTAATATCTTTAACCTTATTAGTCAGAGGCACTTTTTTTTTTTTCTGTCTTTCCAAACATTTTGCATAATTATGTCTTCCCATGATTTATCTTCCTCTTCCTTTTTCTCACAGATGAGGGTAAAGAAAGATGACTAAAATTCTCATTTTGAACCTTCATTATATTCTTAGCAATATAAATCAACCCCTTATTAGTCTCTGTAAACAGAATATCACAGTTGTCCCATCACACTAATCATTTCTGCTTTTCTTCTAGTGTTATCTCCTACTTTGAGGATTGTGTTCGGTTTTGATAACCTTCTCTCAGCAGGGTGATACTGCACCATAATTTTATTAAATCCTATCAGTAGTAATCTGAACAATTTTCCAGTATGGAAATATTTTATTTGCATATTTATTTTTATTTACATATTTTAAACTTAATTTGCACTGAGGAGATGTTATTATTTAGCAATCCACAATGATTCGTAGAACAAGCGATTGCAGATATTTTATATTATATCACTGTGAACTGCTTTAACTCTTCATTTAGTTGTAGACTCTTTGCAATTATTTACAATGAGTTTCACTGTCATATGTTGTCCCACCATCTGTTTCTTTCAGGGCATGAGGACTCATCCTTTAAATGAATCTGGGGTAACATGTCTAAATAAACCAAATTATATAATATTCATCAACCTGAAAGACACAAAGGAGTGATTCAGTTTAGAGATACAAAGTGATTATTAAAATGGAAAAGTAACTTTTCTTTCACATTTTTTGCATGTAAATCTTCCAGTTTTAAGACTTGGAGATAATAAATTTAAAACATCAAGTGAAGGATTTTCACATTTATTTTTTGCTTTCCTTAAGCATCCGTTACAGGCCCCTTTGAAAACAGAATACAGTTTAACCCTGAAGAGCAATTTCTTACCTCTAAAATGGACAGAAAGCTAGTTATAACTTCAAAATAAAACACTATCTTTTTCTTCCTTTATTCCATTTAACAGTGAAGGTCATACTACAGAACAGCTTCTTATTTAAAATGTACAATTTTAACAAGGCTTATGACACTTTTGGACAGGTACATCCTACAATATCACTAAATTGTATTCTCTGCTGGAGGTATTTAATTACAGTTACACAAATATGAAAAATCAAGGTTATATGTTTCTGGCAAAAGCAAACTCTACATTAGCTTCACTGATGGCAAATTTCTAGGAATCTTCCATCAATAAAACATAATGCTTTAATTTTTTTTCTCAGATACAACATAAAAATACACTAATTATATATATCTTAGATAATAAAACGTCATGCATATATTTGTAAACTATCCACAGGTAAAATAAAATTCAGAAAACACTATTTGATAGAAATTTTTGGTATCTCCATTAAATTATAACAAATCCCAAAGTCCTTTCTGAAGAAAGAAAAAGTACAGTGATAAGCATATGAATATATGATTATATGCTTATGAAAGCATATAAGCATATGAAAATTGCTTATATATAAGCTTAAAGATTTTGTGAGATGTCCACCTACAGCAGTGATGCATTATGTATAATAATTTAAATAGATTACTGCAATATTTTAATACTTGAATAGATTAATGTAAAGTTTTTACGTATTACTGATGTCTTTGTATAATTAGAACAAAGCTGAATTACAACATTCAAAATGTAACACAAGATGGTAATGACTACTTCCAACTGGATGATTATGGATATACTGTAATTAATTATAATAATCACAATTATGATTAAATCATTAACTTTAATAGATTGTGGATAATTAAGAATAATTTCATTCCATGAGTTAATTTTGTGTATACATGTAACTGCAGATAGAAACAAAGTTTTTATAGGTTCAAAGATTTCACCTTGAATCCTAATTACATGTCACTGGTGTACTTTAAATCTTTTGAATCAACGTGCTTCACTAAATAATTTGTAAGACCCTTTGATTTTCCTGTGAAGTTTTCTGAGAATATTACATATAATATGGCTCACCATAAAATATAAGTATGTCAAATTTGAGAAACCTCTCAGCTTTGAACTTCACAATCAATTAAAAATAGAATTAAATTTTTTTTAATATGGCACTCCTCCCAGACTCATTTTCCCGACCCTGTATCACAACGAAAATACATTGAAAAGTGAAATAAATAATTTTTTCTAAGTACAAGAACTAATTATTCAAGAACTAAGTATTCAATTATAATTCCATTTTAACAGCTCTTCTCAACCCAAATATGTGAACTATCACATCATTTATCATTTAAAGAACAACATCCATCATGACTTTCAACATTATTTTTCATTAATGGGATA
The DNA here is from genome assembly GCF_965140245.1 of Athene noctua. Taxonomy (NCBI): domain Eukaryota; kingdom Metazoa; phylum Chordata; class Aves; order Strigiformes; family Strigidae; genus Athene; species Athene noctua. The sequence continues at coordinate 68,344,843 of NC_134039.1, forward strand.
GCATTAATGATAAATAATACTGATAAGAAAGAAAGTATTCATTTATTCATGTATTCCTACTGTTCTAGTACATTTCTAAAAATACCCTGCAATATGCTGATGTTTTATCTATTGCATGGTTTGGTTCCACTGCATGTAGAAACTGGAACTTAAAACTGTGGAAGATACGTTGATCTTTATAGTGTTCTTTCTAAATTCCAGATTTTATTTGGGTCATATAATATCCTCAAATACTTCCCCTTATCTTGCCCCAATTTCTGGGCATGTTTTGTCTCTGTAATGATTTTCAGTAGCAAAGGTCAAAAACAAAGTCTGTATGAAGAGAAGCATGTATGCAAACTTTCAGGCTTCTTATGATTTTTGTTTTTTTTTTCACCCTTTCTCTGCATATGGTACATTATGAATCAGAATCAGTTTTAGTCTCTGTCATTCACTCAATCTTAAGCCCAGGAGAAAAGCACATATTCAGAAAATAATACTAACATAATGATTTTTAGAACAAAATTTTATAAAAGAAGACTGAAGTCAATTCATCCGAAATGCAGAGCCTTTCATCTCTAATTTGCCAGTCTTAATCCAACCAAGCTCAGCAATGCCTCACAGTCAATAGTTTGATGAGTGTTTGGTGGCCTATAAAAAATGAATAACTGGTCTATTTTAAATGCTCCTAGACAGGATTTCTTGTTGCAGAAAAAACATACTAAAACTTCACTGGCAGCCTTCGATGGAAAGATGAGGAGTGCTAATTATTTAGAAAAAGTGATTTGCTGTGGCCCTCTGACTCCAGTCAGAGTTTGATATATATTAGTAAGGTTTGCATCAGTCTTACTTTTTTGGTACTGTTGCTGGATATAGATGAAACACCTGCTCAGAGGACATTCACAAATATGAACAATATTGCCTTTAGAATTATATCGAAATAAAAGGATTGTTGATTTTCTTGGAGAAGTGATTATAAATATAATGATACAAAGGTTTTCATAAAGAATTAATTAAAGTAGGCCTCATGGAAGGTGCAAACAGATGGATTGTCTGGAAAGAATGTGCTTACAAGGTTGAGATGACAATATGAAAGTAATAGTTCTAATATATGTATTAATATATTTTCCTGGTTCAGCTAGGATAGGGTTAAGTTTCCCCAGCAGGGGGAAGGGATCTCCAGCTGGGATTCATACCATGCTGACTTCACGTCTGGCGCAGCGCAGGAAGCTTTCCTTTGTGGCTTTGGTCACGGGGAGCACGGGGCTATCCGTAACTATTGCGGTATTTCTCTGTATATCTTTTGTCTCGTTTACTGTTAATACTGTTTGTTATTGTTATTGTTGTTTATTACACTTTGTTGTATTAAATTTCTTCTTATTTTAACCCGGGGTTTGTGCCCTACTTGTGTCCGAGGGTGGGAGAGGTACAACGGCAACGTGGTCTCTGGTCCCAGAAGGGCTAAAAACTATCATATATATATATATATATACTTACATATATATCTGTATAAGGAGAATAAGGGGAATCTATTTGTTGGCTACAGGGTGACCCAGTGCCCTGTATTAAAGATTAATTTTAAACAACCAGTTAGGAAAGCAAGTAATTTTATACAGCTATATAGAATGAGGATAAAAGGTGAAGTAGATTTTGTGTTAGGTAAGGAAACCTGTTTAGTGTTGTGACAATGTCTTGATATGTCCATAGGATAAGTAATCAATAATTCTATGCTTCAGTTCTCCTGTGTATTTTTATTTTTCAAAGACACAAAATTATTATGGAAAGTTTTATTTTAAAAGGGGTAAATTATGTTTAGATTAATGTTGGAGAACGGCTTGCAGAGAGCAAGGCCATGGGTCTCTGCAGAAGCTGATTGCAGCCTCTGAGGTAAACAAAGGAAAAAACCCAGGGTACAGTTATGCTAACAAAGGACTGTTATGTTAACAAAGAGAGAAACTGAGGTACACAACGGCCTTGTATATGATAAAGGAACGGCCCTGGGAGAAAAAACAGGTTCAGAAGAGGGAAGATGTTGTGACATATCTGAAATGCCACAAGGGGCTGGGATATTATAATGGAGCCTGTTACATGTATCCAATAGATTTGTGAGTAGTATGCATGATTATTGCAGAGTGCTTATATAAGGGGTGATTTCTTTCAATAAAGGAGAAGCTTGCTTTATCATTCACATTGAATTGGCTGCTTGCTTCCTCCGCCCGCCGCAGATTAAGATTCTGATAATTACCTATTAATTTTGTGGAAGAAATCAGAATTTACATTATATTAGGGACAAGAAAATCATAATTTAGACAGGAATTTGATATTTGTTTCAACTCTAGGCAAAGTTACGTCAGAGTTTTAATGAATGATGACTTGGTAGAGCAACTGGGGGAATACTGGGAGAAAGAATAGGATAGCAACATAATAGGAAAAAAAAAAAAAAGGTAGGGAAAAAGAAGTAATTATTTTTTAAAAAATTAAGAAAGCAAGAAACAAAAGAAAAAAGTGACAAAAACCATGCTCAGAAATGATTGTTAACAAAGATGTAAGAGTAACCTCACAAACATAAGAGTAACCTAGCAAAATATTAAAACATGAACATTCCCTTAAAAAGAGGCAACTGTCCTGAAATCAATGATCAAAGAAGTATAGTTTATCTGTGGTTAAGATCTAAATGATTAAAAGGCTGGAACACAATGCAGTCTTCCTAGTCTTTCAAAATAAGAGAGGATCAGATTTTATTATTTTCAGTAAACCATCCTCAGTTCCTTTTTAAATAATAAGAGAAAGATTTTGGTAAAGGAAGGGAAGAAGATATCAAAGCAACTCATATAATATATATACAGAACTGGACAAGCCTTAACCTTGTTAATCTGAGGAGTTTACAAAGAACAGAAGATACTGGAGAAAACTCTTCACTACTTTGGTAGTCTGACAGACCTGAACCTGGTTAAGTATCTGTAAAGATGGAGTAAAAAATCACCCCATATTAGAGATACAATTCAAAGTATTCCCTAGGGCACTGTAGGAATCAGTGTTCACTCCTATTGTATGTATGATCTTTAGTAATGACCTGGAAGAAGCCACACAGTAATTACATTTACTGATAATGTTTCTGATGAATCAGTTAATGTTTGCAAATCTCTTTGATAATGAAAAACTTTATTTTGTACTAGGTGACAAATATTATTACAATAATGCTACAGGAGATGCTGTAACTAGGGTAATGATAAAACATTCAAAAATCCTTAAAGGAATGAAAAAACATAGGCCTAAAACCATGAAAATCAACTCATCTATCTGAATTACACATCTACAACTTACCTACTCAATATAGTGGAGTCACTCGTGAAGGAACAATGTACAAAAAGATCTCAAGGTAAGAAAGGACAACAAAACGTGTCAATAGTTTATAAACAGTTGCAGGTTTAGAGGTACATGACAGATATTGGGAGACCTGAGTGGGCTGTAGTACTCGCATTGCCTTCCTCCCTTATTAACACTGCTCACTGCAGCAAATGCACCTCTGAGCTCATGAGAAGTTTAGAACTGCACAAATGTGCAGCCATCTTTCCTTCCAAATAGGGCTCTTGAGTAGTAACAGTACAGGTACTAAACTCTGGGGAAGGGCAATTACTTAATTAGCTGGATATAAACATAAGGATTCACCTTTTTTTAAAAAGAAAATAATGTTCTCTCATAATTTTATAAACCTATCTGAACAACACCTAATGCAGTGTTTAAGAACTGTTTTTAACTCTTTAATTATTTTCACATCTTGGTTTTGCAATTTCCCAAGGTAATTCGTGTAAGTATTAGTCCCTCTACTTCTGGATTTAGTCTGAGTTCCCTGAAAAATTCTGGCTCTGAAAAAATTAATTCATAACTCAGTGACACATTTTTTCACCAACTCATTGATCAATATACATGCTGAGGATACCTAAACCTGTAATCACCACTGTTGAGCTCTCAGACATCAAGGTGTCCACGGATAGGAAAGCTGGAGATCCTCCACTTTATAAGACAATGATATTGTTCATAAAAACAGAAATTTAGAAGCCTTGTAAAAAGATTGATTTTTACCTTCTTGTTAGAACATTCAAAGAAGATATGGACTCTAGTCTTTAATTAATGACCAAACATCAAAATATAAAATAGAAAAATATAAAGAGTAAAAATAAGAGACATCTTCATCAAAAATATCTTGTTATTTTACAGTTAAAGGACCTGCTTCACATGAACTAATTTGATTACTTTTTCTCTTTTTTGCTTGGTGGAAATAAAAAAAAATGTAAATTAGTAAAATGGTTGGTAAAAGAAAATTATTTCCTGCTTCTTTTTCTTAGACTTAATTCTTACACTTTAATTTCTACTGCTTGATTTTCTTCATAAAAATCCCCAGATGGAAGCCAAATACTTTGTTCCAAGTCAAAAAATGCACGTTAATATTTTGTTGTCAATATATCTATGCATAAATAAACCACTTCTCTGTATATAGACAGAAGCTTTTTTTATCAAAAGAAAATAGGTGGAAACAGTTGATTTTGTTTAGGTTGAATCAACCCTTATGGAATTTTTCAAGTTCCTGATCAAAACAGAAAATGAATTCTTGTCCCAAGCCTAATTAGGACAAAGAAATATTTTTCTGAGTATGTTTCCATCTTTAAGCTTGTAATTTTTTTGTGATTTGTAGGAATCTGAATTGAAAGGTGCAGTTTGATCTAGTTTGTATGAGAATTGTGTTTTCATGGTCCTCAGAATGAGGTTCTCAAAACTTGAAGGGTTTGTGTCAGATAATTGGTACAAAGCCTCACTATAGGTCAGGTTATGTATCCATACACTATAATAGTTTACAGCATCAATTGGGCTATTGCACAAGGTTGTACTACACTTACAAGTAACTTAGTAATTTTTTTTTTTTTCCTGCTGTATCCTTTGACATGTAAATATATAGTAAAACCAAAATCCAGCTCTTCATCTTCTATAATATGTTAGCTTAATTATAGACAACAGAGTATGGTGATTTGCAAAAACTGATTCTCTAGAACTTGATGTTCCTTATGCAATAATACAAAATACATTACATGCAGATGTGAAAATGTTCCTCTTTAGAGGAAGACTAAATAGTTGTTTCCTAATTAGCCATCCTAAAACACCAAGAGTGTTACCAGTATCAATCTGTCTTATCTAGGACTAGCTCAAGTCCCTGTATCACAGTTGTGTTAATTAGCTATATCCATATTATGGTATTTCATGGTTAAAGGAAATATTCAGTTGGATATTCTGTTTCATCAGCCATAACATATTAAAGGTTAACAGTGGGTGAAATTTCTTTCACCAGACTTTAGTGTCTATTACTTGATTCATTTGCCATTCCCATAAGGCCTTCAAATCTTATGTAGCACCTAATAGACACATCATTTTCAGTCTGGCAGCTAGAAGCCATGAGGGTACCTTATGACTTCCTAGGTGGTTGTAAGCACCTATGTTCAGACAACTCTATCAAGTTCCTAGAGAATAGATGCAAATAACGATGAGTTATCCATTGACATTGTTAGGTGGGTGAAAGAGACATCATTCAACTGACCTGTTTTGTACATCCACACCAGGAGAAGACTAATCACATCCTGCATTCACTCACCACTATCTCTGGAAGAAATCTGTATGACTAGCTCCGCTCAGAATGTATACTATACAGTCAGAAGTTAAGTGAAAGAAACCCCACTCATCATGATGTTCTGGTATGGCTAATTCTTTGAAAGATCTGTTGTTCATAAAACAACCTGCATAACTCTACACTAAAACCTTTTTCCTATTTGGGGAGAAATGAAATGGTAGATTCATAAAAGTACAGGGCATCAAACTTTCTATTCTAATCCATCTAGATAGGTTAGAGAAGTTCTGGCTGAACTTCTGAAGAGCTGACTATCATTTTCACATGCTAAATGTTACAGCTCATTCTTTTGTATTAAACATTGGGAAATATACAATGTCAGTACATTCAAAAAATCATGGCTTACCAGGTGTATGGTATCAACATAAATTTCCCTTCAGTAGATTACTTTTTCTACTTTAAACTTAATCTGTGATTAAACTGGTGATCTCCAGTAGTACTTCAAGAAGAGGACTTCCACAAATATGATTAAGTGACAGTCTCATTAATGCCAGCTCTACAAATAAGAGTTTAAATGAGAACAAACATAGTTTTTTAGAAAAAAGAAAACAGAAGTATATGAGAATACTGGGAAAAAAGCATCTCAATTTGGACCGAGTTATGAATTTGTATTTATAAAAGTTCAACCCCATGCCATAAGAAGAAATATAGGAAATTCAATCAGATCTCCTCTCATGGTGTAACCCTGGTGGGCAGCTAAAGGCCATGCAACCACTCACTCACTCTCCTCTCCAGTGGGATGGAGAAGAAAATTGGAAGAGTAAAAGTGAGAAAAGTCATGGGTCAAGATAAAGACAGCTAATAAGTAAGGCAAAAAACACATATGCAAGCAAAGCAAAACAACGAATTCACAGAATCGCAGAATCACAGAATCATTCAGGTTGGAAAAGACGCTTGGATCATCAAGCCCAACCACCAGCCCTACTCTACAAGTCTCCCCTGCACCATATCCCCCAACATCTCATCTAAACGACCCTTAAACACATCCAGGGATGGTGGCTCACCATGTCCCTGGGCAGCCTATTCCACAGTCTAAACCTTCCCTGGTGCAACTTGAGGCCATTACCTCTTGTTCTGTCACTTATTACTTGGTTAAAGAGACTCATCCCCAGCTCTCTGCACCCTCCTTTCAGGTAGCTGTAGAGGGCGATGAGGTCTCCCCTCAGCCTCCTCTTCTCCAGACTAAACACCCCCAGTTCCCTCAGCCACTCCCCGTATGACCTGTGCTCCAGACCCTGCACCAGCTCCGTTGCCCTTCTCTGGACACGCTCGAGTCATTCAATGTCCTTTTTGTAGTGAGGGGCCCAAAACTGAACACAGGAATCGAGGGGCGGCCTCACCAGTGCCGAGTCCAGGGCTCAGATCCCTTCCCTGTCCCTGCTGGCCACGTTATTGCTGACACAAGCCAGGATGCCATTGGCCTTCTTGGCCACCTGGGCACACTGCTGGCTCCTGTTCAGCCGGCTGTCAATCAACACCCCCAGGTCCCTCTCTGACTGGCAGCTCTCCAGCCACTCCTCCCCAAGCCTGTAACGCTGCTGGGGGTTGTTGTGGCCCAAAGGCAGCCCCCAGCATTTGGCCTTATGGAAACTCCCCCAGTTGGCCTCAGCCCATGGCTCCAGCCTGTCCAGGTCTCTCTGCAGAGCCTCCCTACCCTCGAGCAGATCAACACTCCCACCCACCTGGGTGTCATCTGCAAACTGACTGAGGGTGCACTCAATCCCCTCGTCTAGATCATCAATAAAGATGTTAAACAGGAGTGGCCCCAAAACCGAGCCCTGGGGGACACCACTCGTGACCGGCCACCAACTGGATTTAACTCCATTCACCACAACTCTTTGGGCCCGGCCATCCAGACAGTTTTTTACCCAGCGAAGCGTGTGCCCATACAAGCCACGAGCACTGATTTTCACCAGATCATGTTGAACAGGATTAGACCCATTATTGACAGCTAGAGTACACCAGTAGTTACTGTCATCTAACTGGACTTTGTGCCACTTATCACCACCCTTTGGGCCTGGCCGTTCAACCAGTTTTCAATCCACTTCACTGTCTGTTTATCCAGCCCATACATCCACAGCTTCCTTATGAAGATCTTATAGGTTGGCAAAATCAACTGCTCTGCCTTCATTTAAGTAGTTATGTCATCATAGGAGTTTATCAAGTTGGTCCAGCATGACTTACTCCTTTTGGAATCTATGCTGACTGCTCCAAATCACCTTCTTGTCCTCCATGTGCCTGGAACTTGTTTCCAGGATTAGTTGTTCCATCACTTTCCCAGGCATCAAGGGGGGGTTGATTGGTCTCCCTGGGTCCTTATTCTTGAAGATAGGAATGATGTTTTCCTTTCTCCAGCCCTCAGGCAACTCATCCAATCACCATGATTGTTTGAAGATTGATACTGGCCTCACAATGACAACAGCCAGATCCCTGAGCAATTGTGGGTGCATCCTATTAGGGCCAATGGATTAATTTGCTTAAGTATTCTATAACCTTTCCCCTCATCTCCAAATTCTTGGATTCCTAAAATCAAGTCTCACTAGTAAAGACTGAGGTGAAGGCAGAATTCAGTACCTCAGCCTTTGCCATGCCTGTGTCACCAGGACACCTGCACAATTCAGCAATGGGCCCACTTTTTTCCCTAGTCTTCCTTTACTACTTATATACTTACAGAAGCCCTTTTTGTCACTTTTGATAATTTTTACTAGATTCAACTTCAAGCAGACTTTGGCTTTCTTAACTACACCTCTGCATGATCAGTATCTCTATATTCCTCACAAGTAACCTGTCCCTGCTCCCACCTTATATATACTACCTTGGTATGTTTGAGTTTTGCCAGGAGCACCTTTACAATCCATACAATGTTCCTGATATTTTTGCCTGATTACCTGCTTTTTGGAATTGACTTTTGAATTTGGAGAAAGTAATCCTTGAATACCAACTAGCTTTCTTGGGCCTTTCTTACCACCACAGCTATATCATCTGACATTTTTTCAGGAAGATCCTTGAAGTGGTCAAAGTATATTCTAATGAAAACCAGGGTTGTGATCTTGCTTTTGACCTGCTCCTTCCTTTCATGATCCTGAACCCACCATCTCATGGTCACTTCAGCCAAAGCCTCCTCTGACCTTCATATACCCACTGAGCCCTCCTGGTCTGTAAGTAAGAGGTCCAGCCAAACTTCTCTCCTTATTGGTCAGGAAGTTGTCATCAACACCCTTCAGGAACCTCCTGGGTTGTTTATGCTGTGTTGTTTGTCCCTGTGGCAAGATGTCAGAATGGTTGAAGTCCCCCATGAGGACCAGGGTCTGAGAACATAAGGTTACTTCTATCTCTGTGTAGAAGGCTTCATCCACTTGTTCTTCCTGGTCAGGTGTCCTGTAGTAAATACCCACTACAGTGTCACCTGTGTTTGTCTTCTTTTTAATCCTTGCCCATAAGGTCTCAGTTGGCCAATCATCCATTCCCAGATATGGCTTCATGCATTTCAGCTGTTCTTTCACATCAGGGGGAATCCACCTTCTCATCTTCCTGTCCTGTCCTTCCTACAGAGCATATATCCCTCTGTGACAGCACACAAGTCATCCGACCCATGCCACTGCATTTCAGTGATCCCAACAAGATTATAACCCTTCAACTCCATACAGATATCTAATTCTTGTATTTACTACCCATGTATGTGTGGGAGCATACAGGTACTTCAGAGAGACACCCCAACATGCTAATTTTCCAGAAAAGATCTGTGGGGTGTTTTCCCATAGTGTTTCCTTATAAGTATTTCCTTGTTTACATGTAACTAACTGAGGTGACCAACCTTAAACCCTGTTTTATTGATTTTCTGCTTCATTCACATCACTCCAGATTCTGTGTTTGTCAACCCTGTTAATCACTCCCTGTACTGGGTCTGGCTGAGCTGGAATTGATTTTCCCCTATAGCAGCCCTCACGGTGCTGTGGTTTATGCTGGGAGCTGGCAGGGTGTTGATGGCACCCTGGTGCTGTGGCTGCTGCTGAGCAGTGCTTACACAGCACCAAGGCTCTTTCTGATATTTATCCCCCCAGTATCCCACTGGGCAAGATCTTGGGAGGGGACACAGCCAGGACAGCTGACCCAAACTGACCAGAGGGATATTCCAGACCATGTGACGTCTGCTCAGTATAAAGCTGGGAGAAAGGAGGAAGGGGATGGGGTCACTCCTGGTCCTCCGAGGCAACCACTATGAGTATGGGAGCCCTGCTCCTGAGAAGGCCCGACATGGCCTCTTCATGGGAAGTAGAGAATAAATCTGTTTTGGGGGTTTTTTGTTTATTTGTTTGGGGTTTTTTGTTTTGTTTTGTTTTTTAATTCCATGCACGGACCTTTGCTTTGCTTTGCTTATATTAAAACTGCTTTTTGTTTTACCCACAAGGGTTGGTCTGTCTTATTTTCTTTCCCCTCTTTGTCTTGTTGAGAAAACAAGGGGAAGGGCGGGGAAGTGATAGAGCAACTTGGTGGGTACCTGGCATTTAGCCAAGGTCAAACCACCACACTCCCTCACAAGGCTGCTGGTAACTTTCTCTCTCCCCCATATTTCCTAGTGTAAAGTCCTTCTTACCAGGTCAGCCATTCTGTTGGCAAAGATACCTTTGCCCTGCTTAGTGAGGTGGATTCCGTCTCTCCCAGACAGACAGATCTTCAGACAGGGTCCCCTGGTTATAGAAACCAAAACTTTGTTACTGACACCAGATCTGCAACCTGTAGTTGACATGCAGTAACAACCCCATGCTCCTCACACCCTGTCCTCTCACCAGCAGGACTGAGGACAAAACAACCTAGATCCCCATGTCCCTGACTATTCATCCCAGAGCTCTGTAGTCAATTTGATACTCTCCAGATCACCCCTAGCAGTATCATTGGTGCCCACATGGAAGAACAGCAGGGGATAAAGATTAGAGGGTTGGTCAAGCTCAAAATCCTGGATCCAGACTTCCAGAAAGCAGCAGACTTCTCCAGATGACAAGTCAGGATGGCAGATGTGTGTGTCCATCCCCCACAGCAGAGAGTAACCACAGCTGTTGAAAGGAAGTTGTTACAAGCATACTTGAAATTGCTAATGTACATGGACCTGTAAAGTAGGACATTGAGTTTTAATGTTAACCATCACTTGTGTTTTACTAGCTTTTATATTTTTTTCATATTTTACTGCAATGTATGTAATTTCACTTACACTTTTTTTTTTTTTTTTTTTTAAATCTACCCTCTGTAGTCATTACCCACCTGTAAGATATTTTGAAACCTGTAACTCCTTGCCTAGTGGAGTTAAGACAGACCTTGTACAGTCTGAAAAACTCCCTGAGTACATCCCTAATGGCAGGAACCTAAAAACCAAGTGTTTAGGAAGATGCCAGTGTCAAGACAAGCAAATGGAAGCTGGTCTAAACGAACCTTCCTGGAACAAACAGGAGCTGAAGGATGGATGAGGTAAGTCTATGACCAGAGAAACCTAAAGTTCAACTAACAGAGAGTGTGAGGAAGACTATGTGGACCACTAAGGAGGGGAGAAGAACCTCACTCTATTTTTACTATGCATGCTCAGACTATGTAAATGAATTCTGAGAACCCATTAGCATAAGATGGCCTTTTCTAAGAAGTCTGATGAATATGTATGCTTTTTGTGTATATTAATCAAAGTGTTTTGTTAGTAGGTGCAGCACTTGTGGTAGAGAGATACCCAGTGCTGCCCAGTGAATAAAGAATACCTGCTTAAGTTATACTTAATTCTGACTGTTGAGTGAAGCTCTTTGTTTCACTATCACTTGCCATTTCCACCTGGTGCTCCTCTGTGGCTCAGACTCAGTCAGCCCAGATGCTTTGCTTGAACGCACACCCAGCTCCTCCTCAGCTTTAAGGACAGTGAACCTGTTTTACAATTGCAAGCCTTGAGGCAGAACAAGAGCTCTCCTCTTGGTGCCAGAAATCACCAGCTTCCAGCCTTTGCCTTCCTCCAAGTTTCCACTTGCTATTAAGATAGGGACAGACTCTGCCTGTGTCTCCACTACAATTGATGTTCAGGGCTCAGAAGCTGTAGGGTCTCTAAGAAGATCCTGTCCTCTCTCTCTCATCCTTTCTGGTTCCATGAAGACTGTTCACTTCCAGAACTCCTCCAGAACTTTGAGAGGGAACAGTGGCTCCAGCCTCAGAGAGAGGCCCCAGACACTGCCTACAACCTAGGACTCAAAGGACTGCACCCACCATCTGAAGTTCTGTCTGGGTTGAAACCTCTGTACTGGCAGGGATAGCTGTTTAGATAGGCATTCCCAATGCCTGCTGGGGAACATGCTGTGTGGTGTGACACCACCACACCTGAGAATGTTTATGCTGATTATGAACTGAGATGAGACCATTTCTTTGCACCCTGCTGTATGAACTGCTTCATCTGTCAGCTGTGCTTTGCTAACTACACTCTGGGAGCTGTGCTCTTGGCATAGCTTTTATATTGGCCTTGCCCTAGCACCAGCTAAGAGGGTTCTTGACCCTCCCTAATTAGGTGTCAGAACAAAGCTTGCAGACACCCTCGGATCAAGGGCAGTTGACTGAGCTAATTAGAGGCTAATGAAGCTTCCTTGGGTCCACATATCTGTGGCTCTGCCATGGTTTGAGCCCAGAGGTAAACAGAGTAACATGCAGCCGCTCGCTCACCCCTTCCCCCTCAGGAATGGGAAGGAGAAAATAAAACAAAAGGCTCCAGAGTTGAGATAAGGATAGGGAGAGATGACTCACCTGTTATGGTCAGGAGCAAAAGACATTCATTAGGAGAAGAAAAAATAACATCAATTTCATTCAAATACTAACAACAACACCACTTAACAAACAGAGTAGGACAACGAGGAGTATAACTGCATCTTAAAAACATCTTGCCCCCACCCCTCCCTCTTCCCAGGCTCAGCTTTATCTCTGATTCTTGACCTTGCTCCCAGTGGTGCACTGGGGACTGGGAATGGGGATTATGGTCAATCCCTCACCTGTTGTTTCTGCTGCTCCTTCCTCCTCAGGGGGAGGACTCCTTGCACTCCTCCCCTGCTCCAGTGTGGGGTCACTGTCATGGGTGACAGTCCTCCATGAACTTTCTCCAACATGAGTCCTTCCCACAAGCTGCAGCTATTCCCAAGCTGCTCCAGCATGCATCCCACCTACTGTTGCAGTCCTCCCAGCACCAAACTACAATAGCAGGGGCTTTCCGGAGCCATGGACTTCTTTGGGCGCAGCCACCTACTCTGACATGGGGTCCTCCACAGGCTGCAGATCGGCATCTGCTCCACCATTGACCTCCATGGGCTGCAGGGGCCCAGCCTGCCCTCCCACCATGGCCTGCAGGTTAGTCTCTGCTCTGGTGCACCTCCTCCCCTTCTCCTCCTTTCTTCCACTGACCTCAGTACATATTGGTGTCTTCCTCACAACTCAACCTCACAAATCCCACTCCTCCTCCCAGATTCCCCTTCTTAAATATGCTATCACAGCGGCACGACCACCATCGCTAATTGGCTTGGCATTCGTGGAGAGGTGGGACTGACTTGGCGCCAGGGGAGATTCGAGAAGCTTCTCACAGAGGGCCACTACTGTAGGCCCCTCCCCTGCTACCAAAAATCCCCACCACACACAGAAACCCAACACACGCTCCTACTGTCTTGTCCTTACCTGACAGCTGTGTTCTCAATCAAGCCTCTAATTTATAAAATTGACAGACACAAAGCTGGAGCAGAGATCTGTCTGCCCTATTCATAGGCAAATAACTTCACCTTCCTATCATTCTGTTTTCAAGCTTTCATTCTGCATTTCCAGTTTGGTTTGCTTCAGTGATTTCAAACTTACTGGTATATGGACTTTCTCTGATAATGCCTGGGACAAACATCCTTCCTAAGATTAATTTCTTAGATCATTTTTTTCTTATTTTTTATTGACATATTTTGTCTTCCACACTTAACCAAGTGACTCATATCAGTCTATTCTTGTGTTCTCCTATTGACATCACCTCAGAAAAAATGCCAGCTGAGCAGACTGATGGGTTTTACTTATTTATCAACTTTCAGAAGACAGATTTACCACTGTTCATGAGTAACTCCCACTGATTTTTGCTCTATAATAATAAATGAACAGGGCTTGACTCTTCATCATTTTAATGGCTGTCACATCAGAGCTAAAAGGTTTTGGGTTTGGTTTTTATTTTTAAAGACATCAAAGAATAAGGGTACAAAAGATTACAGGTCACTGATGTCCAAAACTGCCATCTTCAACCCCCCAGTTCAATGGTACTGAATCCTGGATAAGTCCTTTTTTTACACTGCAGTGTTATTGATATATTTTCTGGGCATGTCAAACAGCGTTTCAATTCAACACTGATAGAGCTTATTGGACTAATATCTAACTCATTCCCAGCTTCCTCCGGAACTGCTGACTTAGCATCCTTCTATGTTGTCTGAATGTCCTATGTATGTCCTATGTTTTCTGAAATATGTAATCAAAATAAGTTCCAAGGCAGTGTCACCAGTTTTTTAATTCAAGAACTAAATAGAACTCAAAATTATGATTTAAAAATCTTGCTTTCAAGTCATTCTTCTGCTTTAATATGTTTGGTTCAGAAAGACAATGTAAGGTTTAAATCCTGTGTATCATTACTTTGGAAAAAGTAATAGTGAGAAACCCACAGAGCTACTGAAGCAGAAACTAAACCATAAATGTCCTCTCTTCTTTTGAGTGACAGCTCTAATCAGTAAGCTAGAAAGTCACACACATGCATATTCTCTCCCTTGCTTTCTTTCTGTCTTTGGTCAGACAGTCTTTGATTATTGCATGAAAAATGGAACAGTTTCAAAAGAAAGGAGTGAGAATGCCCTTGATCTGTGTATGTGTCCCTCAGGCAGAGAAAGACATTTTAACTACATCATATGAGTATTCAACTAACTGCTAAGCGATACAAATGGGAACAGAAACATACGTTCTAAACTAAAGGAATTTCATAATTTTATAAAATACTATTTAAGTATTTGAAAGTAAAAAAGATTGTGAGTGTCATGTTTTTGGAAGGGGTTTAGAGGTGCAAATCCCATAGCAGGGAAGTATTTCTCCAGGAGACACACCTTAGACACAGACAGAGAGAATGTCATACCTATGTCCTCTTTGTCTTCAGTGCGCCACCTTCTTTACATCATCCAGTGCTTCCCAAGCATTTCTTAGGGATGGGCATTAAAAGGCAAATCTGTATTATAGACTATTATTAAGGATCAAAATTTAAATTTAGGTGTTACAAACACTGAAATATATATTTTCACTTAAAATAGGTAATGGGTATGCTTTGCTGCTACTTTCCCCCTGCTTCTAGCTCTCCCTGCGATATTTTAAAACATAGATATAGGCAAGAAATTTGGAATCCAATCAAATGGACTGTCAAAAACAGCATCTTAAAGCCCAATATTTAATCCAAGTTTTAGGTTTGTCCCATTTTAATTAGACAGTTGTTCTAGAATGGGTTCTCAATTCAGCATGTCATTATTTCTCCTTTTGAACATCATACAATATTTTATTTAGTAAGAGGCATTAATAAATAATGGATCTGTGACCTTCCTGGTATTATTTAATTTACCTTGGTGGAAGTATTTAATCTAGCACCCATTTGGATATTTCTCTAGAATGTTTCAATGATAAATGTTAATCAGTTACAAAATATGTCTGAAAATTAATATGTTATGCACTAAAGTGTCTGTGAAATTACACAGGAGATTGGCATCCATCTAATAAGCATTCAGGATCATATGGTTCTTATGTGGTCTTCATAATTGTCATGCTTTCATTTTATTGATATCTATAGTAATATTGTTCCATTAAGCATGAATGTCTTGGAATCTGCAAACTGGCTTCAAGACTTTGAGGTATGGCATCAGATACTCATATTGTTCAATTCAGTTGCATCTGGTCAATGACAGTTGCATCCAGCTTCTTTTCTATACAAAAGTGACTTTGACAGCATTGAAATGAAGTGACAGGATACTAGCAATCATTGTAAATTACATTTTCTGTCATTGCACCTGAGACAAAGTATTATTGGATTGTATGTGATATAAAAAATTTTAAGCAAATTATAAGAAAGTAGCTTATTTTTTTTTAGGCTTGATCTTAATGAGGAACATAAAAGTATATTTCAGAATTTTTCTTTTTGAGAAGTCTATACTTCTACATTTTTCCTTTTTTTTTTTTTTTTTTTTCTTTTTGAAATATGATGTACTTTTAACAGTCTGTAGATTTATAAGGCAGAGACATGAAAATGATCCTGAAACAAACTTTTTCTGAATTGATGGACATCATTTTCATGGCACCAAATTAATTTAAGCAATAGAAATGCTTTCCAGACATGCCAGGAAACAAGTTTAATCACAGACAGACATGTATGTAAACAGAATAGATGGAGGTTTAAAGTCAGTGAAGCTTCCTTCATCTTTGTACTATACCAGGATACTTCCTCATATTTCTGTTCAGTCTTATGTGCCCCATCTACCCTCTCTTGGGTATATGCTGTCTATAACTGGATACAAGTGATTACAGAAAAGCATTACCTATCTTAGGATACATAAAGTAATGTTGCTTTTTTTCCCCCCATTTTAATTTTACTTTTCTTCAGATGATTTCCTAAGTCCATAACAGTTTCACTTGCTCTGTGGCAAGAAGAGTTAATTAATTATCTGTAATTTCTGGTTGTCAGTGTTTCTATCATTCCCCATACTGAATGAGCTGAGTTGCTTGTATCAGTTAAATGCAGATAGTAATTTCCTGATTAGCATAAATGCCCACAACTGGAATTTACAGCCTTCTTTCACTGTATTGAAGGCTCTGCACTGCTGTCAACTCAAGTAAACTGCTACATCATGCCTCTAAGAATTTTTATCTTCTTATGTGTCCAAAGGAACTGCAGTCTACTCTTTGACAAGTGTGGCACAAAAGGCACTTTTCTTAGCACTGGGGTGCTTGCTCTCTCTTTAGTCATCAGTAGGAGGCTAAATAGGATTTTATTATGGTATGTGTCCAGATAGTCAACCCTGACCTGTAGCTACACGAAGAGGATAATTGCACAAGTTCTTAAAAGATCTTAAAAGTAGTAGCAAAATAAGAATACTGCATAGGCCAAAAGAACTACAATACGAATAAAAGTATATCCAAAATTACGAGATTTATGGATAACAGAAAGGAAGAGAAGTAAATAGAATTGTTGACTTCAGTAGAAATTACCGAATTATGATATTACAATTGCCAAAGAAGTTTATACAGTCAGCAAAAAAACAGAGCCAATAGAGAAGAAGTAAACACAGGAGGTTTGTTTTTTGGGGGAGAGAATGAAGATGCCAAAGAGAAGGAACCTGAGATGGGAAAAAGCATGTAAAAGGCAACACAAGTGAAAGAAAATCCTGTGATCAGTGTTGTACCGGTAATTGCTGAGTATCCCTGTTCCTGATCACTGCAGGAGAACAAACCTGCTGTTCTCCCCATATGCGTACCTGATCTTGGGGAGATTTGGAGTGCTTTCTCTAATGCTAATGAGGTGTTTCCCAGTGAGAATGTCCAAAGAGTCATAAAGGCCACTCGGTGGAAGCAAATTACCAGGAAAAGGGTAAAAAGGGAGAAAGATATTTCTCATTTGTCTTAGCAGGATTCTATTGCTCTGGGTACTGACAGTCCTCAGCTACGTGAGATTCCTCTCTTCTTTCTCTCAAGTGTTTCTAATTATTGCCCCTCTCACATTGCAATGTTGGAAATCATGAAGGATTTGAAGAAAGTTTATTATTAGAGGTTCATTCTGCACAATGCCTTGCCAAGCTGTAGGATGTTTGGAGCCCCGCAGAAGTATTTCCTATTGACAGGGAAATAAATTTAATAAATGTGGGGTATTTTAACAGTTTAATTAAGTTTTCTGTTTACTCCATACTTCTATTTAATCAGCAGAAGTGGTGAAAAAAAGTATAATCAAAAACTCTTTCCAAAATCTCGGACAATACCTATTTCTCAAAAAGTGCATCTGTACCGGTAGCTGAAACCAATTAGTAAAAATAAGGTAGACTATAATGATGTTCTTGTTGACAAAAAATTCCCTAAAATATATTTAATTTATTAAGATTATGCCTAACAGCAGCTTGTGCTTATTCTCCCATTGTGTCTTAACCAAAAGGCAGCAGAGCTCTATACCATGCTTCCTGTCAGCCCTCAAATGAATTTGCCAGCTTTTCTTTCTACCTGTACATAGCCAGGCATTTGCAAGTTGTGTGGTCACACATTCAAGCTGATGGTGTGACTGTTCTGGACCAGGTAATTATCTCATGGGCCAGCCCATAGAGCAGCTGGGCAGCCCTACCTGACCTACATGCGGAGTTCTACACTGCTATGTTTTAGAATGGGATATCTCCTGTAAATGTAACCCAAGGTATAGTAGAAACTATGAGGCTGTTTGGGTTTTGTTTTTTGATTACTTGGTTCTGCAGTCAAACTGGGCTTTGGAGTGGGATAACTATATAATCTTATTGTTAATCAAGTGCTATACCAAACAGTCATGAATTTACATGTAGATATATTTGACTTGAAAGTTAACATTTATTTTATATTTTAAAAATGTGAGACATCAGGAATTACTACTCTGGACTCTTATATTTACTATTGCTTGTTTTAAGAAGAATATGACATTTTCTCAACAGAAATAAAAAGAAGGAAAAATAGAAGCCTTTGTGTTCTTTACTGCTATATTTTTCCAAACAAAGTTGCTTTAAAGTGGATTTTAAAATTTATTACTGATGGATATTCACATAATTTTTCACAACCTATTTCTTGACCAAAATCCACAAAATAAAAAAGAATATCAAAAACTTCCTTCATTTAAGAGGTGACAAAATCGTAAAAATATTCAGGAAATAGTCTGAACATGTACATAAAACATAAATAATGAAATAATTAAGAAGACATATTTCATATCTTTATACTTATGGGCATGAGTACATGCATGAATGGATGGATTAGAGTAAGTCTAACTAAAAAGTTAACAGGGTCAGGTAAAGGAGCAGCAGATCTGAAATGGTAGGTTAAACTAGGAAACTAAATATTTGTTCTCTCATTATTGTCTTCTAATTTGTTTTATAACTGACCTTTTTTGTTATCCTTAATGAAAATTTTAATATGTCTGGTATTTACTAACAGTCTTGTAAATTCACTACTCTGGAGTTCAGAATTAGGTACCTTGAAGTGATATGAATATAAACACTTGATCTCCCTGCTGCATTCCATCTAAGCCATTCAGTCTATTTTTCACTGTTGTCTAGTTTGTGTTTTTTTGTTGTTGTTGTTTTTTTGTTTTGTTTTGTTTTCCCCCTCCCACAGACAGCTCACTACATTCAAGGAAGCTTGACTGGGGGGTGAAGCTCTTCAGAAAGATTTCACATGGATCCTATTGTTAGGAAACCAATTTCTTTTGTTTACAGCACATTTGTTTGGAATTGTCACACCAGCATTGGCATCTTGCTTACAGCTGCAGATTACATAGTGATGTCAGGAAAGATGACAGAAACAATAGGCGTAAAAAGTAAAAGCTGATGAACATTAGAATTCTCCCTTAGCTTAGCTGTGTTACAAAGAGCTGAGGGCATCGCAAATAAAAAGGCTGACAAATTGTTGTGTTCTGCTACTAAGAAGGTCCCTCAATCCTTTAACTTCTTTCTTGGAAAAGTTTACAGTGTGCATCTTCAGTTTACTATAAAAACATTTATGGGATTATAAAGCACAACATTTGGAGCTCTTTTTCATTATTGGTTGATAGAAGTTATTATATGAACAATTTTTATTCATTTGCAACAACAATAATGCTTAAATTCCCTGTTGAATTTTCAACATTTCATCCTACAGACATGTTTAATAGTCAATAATGTAGGCTCCTCTGTCCTGTAAAAAAAAAAAAATTAGTAACTGGAAGTGGTAGCTCCTTCTCTAAAGAGCTCATGACAACTAGACAGGCCAGGTGGAAAAGTTAGACAAATGGCAGTGGTGGCACACAAGTGCTTACAAAATGGACTGATCAGGCAATAGCCTCAGCTTGCCACCTGCTTAGCTATTTTCCATGCTTGCTGTAATGGTCATGACCATTTAGTTTCCCTTTTTAAAATAATTACATTATTGCAGAGAGCTCCTGAGTTCAATGACATTGCATCTCTCAAACTTTTAAAATTGTTATATTAATCCAAAAGCAATCTCAAAAGTCATGTCACCCATACTTATAACTACCATTATTGCTACTACCAATTATTAGCTCTTATAGTGGAAATTAATTAGGAGTTTGGAACAGTCTGCTTTGGAATAGCCTGTGGCAACATCATGTTCTAACCACACATGAGTTTTAGCTCATGTAAAGAATGACACATTTACACCAACCTAGTTTAAAAAAAAAAATCTTTTTCTCTACTTTGTTTAAACTTTGTTTTTAATTTAACACAGTTTAATTGTAACTGACATCAGCAACAATAAAAACATTTATTAAATTCCATTGTTACTCTATGTAAAAGATGTTGTTCATTAACCAAAAAAAAAAAAAAAATTACCTTCTTTAGAAATACACATGAAACTCCCAGGAAATTAGTATTATGGCATTTTCTTTTATTACTGGACCAGTTTTATCACAAGAAACTTAACTTGTATCCTGCAGTGATACTCTTTTTACTTCTTGTTCGCTTTGTCTTTTCAATGAAGGTTTATTAGCTAACTCAGATTTACAGACACTGGGAAATGTATCTGAGAGGAAATGGAAGAATGTTTCAGTGTTATTATGTATCAGTTTGTCTTGATTGAGCTTTCTTATTTATCTTGGTGTTTTCTCAGCTCAGACACCCTTACGAGTAGCAGGGCGGTGAATCTCAGAGCATCAAGTCTGAGACTGGTGTGTTACACTGACCAGCCGAACCGTTATATAGTTCATTATGCCTTTCCTTTATTTCCCTTTCCTCTTCCAAATACTCCTTTATCTCAGGAAAAACAGAAGTTAACACTGAATACGAAATTACTAAAAGCTCAAATAACGTAAAAGAAGCTACCATTAGAAACCAGAACTACCTTCCCCCCCCCCCCCCCCTTTTTTTTTTTTTAGGAGAAAAAGGAAAGACATTGAAAAAGCAAAGAAAAAAGAGCATATTTTTTAAAATCTCATTTAAGTCTTCAGTAGTTTCTAGAATCTGTGAAGTATTTCTCCTGTTTCTTATTTTTCTAAGTATTCTTGAAGTATGTTTCTTAATTCATTCTAAACTGCACAGTTTGAAAGCACATGAAATTGTCTATAGATAGAAAAAAAAATTGACAGTAAATTTGAGAGATGTGAGCCTATTCTCAGTGAAAAATACAGCTAGCAAATTGGAAACATACCTCATAGTTTCGAAATCCTTAAGCAAAATTTAATTTTGAACACAAATGCATATAAAAAATTTATATTATATATATATATATAAACCCCTACTCAGAGTATAATGGAATATTTGGAAATATTTTGAAGTAGAGTGAAATTTGGAGTATATTCAAACCCTTCACTCCTACTCCTGTTTTCCAGTTTGGCCAATGAATGAAAAGAAAAAAAAACAACAACAACAAACCATTCATTTGTAAAGTAAAAGTATTTTGGTCAGAGAAACAATTTGTCGAACTTCAGCATTTTTCTTATGTGGAAAATACCATTTTTGAGCAAGCAAACACCAATGATTATTTTTCAACTTATTTAAAACTGAAAGATTCTTTCTAAAAATACATGACCATTTTCTGACACAGCTCTGGTTAAAGAAAAATCCTAAAAAATGTAATGACAGTTTCACAGTGAAAATTTGCCTTTTCAGAGCCTTGACCTATCCCAAGATGGAAAAGATAATTAAACCATTTAATTATTCTTCAAGACTGAAAATGTAAAATGTAATGTTTAGAAACACTGCAATAAATTTACAGTGTTAAAACTCCTTTTGATTAGTATAGGGAAATTAAATGTTTTAGCCTTTTTGACCTGGAACACAGTCACCCAACAGCTTCAGTGATTTTTGCAGAAAAGTGAGATACTGAGGAAGATAAAAGCATGACACTTCCCTGTAGGGAAACAAGAAAATTAAGAAGTTCCCTATAACTGTGCAGTACTAGATACTGTGTAAGACCAAGAATTATGGTGAAGGAAAGGGGTATTGTGTGCATTCTCAGGAGGTGATACTGCATTGTATGAATGTATGAAAGTGTTATATAAATGGTTGTGATGTGGATGAACAAAGAAATTTGATTTAGTATGTCACTATCCTTGCTTTGGAGGTACACCTCAGGATAGGGGGCCTGCCATGACCTCTAAATATAAAAATTTTGAATTAAATGCTGCAGAGTTGGGGTATTTTTCAGCAATAGTCACTGTGCTGTTTTAGGAGAAATAATCTCCTATCATGCCTGACTGAATGGAGACCATCATCTTTCTTGCACAACACCACCTCCTCTCTCCCACCTCTTGCCTTACACATTTTACTACAGAAACTCTTCAGGGACCTGTAAAGGCCTTAAGCAAAGTCTTCTGGTTCCCTTGGTTTCACTCATAGGGATTCATGTAGCAGGATTTCCACAGGAAAATTTTTTTCTCATTAGTCTTTTCTTTTTCTGGCTCTGCAGACCTCCAAAGAGGGGTGTCCCTCTGAGGCAGCTTAGCCTCTGGTTTCCCAGAGCACTGACAGCTCTGTCCTTGAGGCTCTGGGAAGATGAGGGTAAAGTGGAACACTTTTCTGTTCATATTTCAGACCATTGCCAATTCCTGATGCAGGAGAACAGGAAAGGTTGCAGGCAAGTTTTATCATGTTACATCAGAGAATAACTGCTATCTCAAACAAGAGTAATACTGTCAATAAAAAGTCATCAGACAGAACTCACCAGTGAAAAAGACCATCTAATTTCTTGTTGTGCTGGAAGACTCCTCTTCAAAAGCTGTTGGTTCTTGCTTGTATTTCACCAAAGACACAGTCTATGGAATGCTGCAAAAATAACTTCAAATGAATAAGAAAACAACCAAACAAGTGCTGATTCATAAGAAAATACAGACTCCGAGTGATTTCACAGAACCAGTTGGGAAGAGTTCTTACTTCTCCAGTGAAAGAGCATGTAAGACAACACACAGCAATACAGATAGGAAATGAGAAAGAATGTAAAAATAAAGATATTTTGTGGAAAAGAAAAAATACAGAATGTACTGGTTTGGGCTGGGATAGTTAATTTTCTTCACAGTGGCTAGTATGGTGTTATGTTTTGCATTCGTGATGAAAAGTGTTGATAACTTGTGGAAGAAAGTATTGACACGGTAAAGTTATAGTAGGAAACCTAGATTTATTAATAATTAACACTAATTTATTAAAAAATAATTCAGAAATGTTGAAAGAAAGAAAAGCAACTTGTTTACAGATTCTAAAATGGCAAGATTCACACTTACTTAACGGTACCTTAATTTATACATATATACATGCACATACATAAAACATACAAACACACACACAGAAACAAAAGTATTAGGATCCAGTAGAATGAAGTACATACCCACACACCAATAAACAGAGAAAGAATGGGTGAAAGAGAAACTAGCTCAAAGAAAATTTCCCTCTTCTTGAGATTAGAGCAAATACTCACAGTGCCTTGGCATTCCTCAATGGGTGATAACTAGGACTTGAGTGGGTTGACTTCTCCCTGGCCTTCCATCAGCTCTGGCAGCAGATGACACCTTAGGGGTTTTGGTACCTGAGAGGTGTCCCAGCTCAGGGGAGATGCTGGTCACAGGTCTGCTGTGATCCAGGAGAGCTCCAAGGGTTTCCCCTGTGGTTGCAATTTATAGGGTTCAAGATAATTGACTTTTGTCAGATACCTTCCAATGCCTTCCATCAGTTGCACAAGAACTTGATGAATGTGCAGCTCTGTTATTGTTCCCATTTGACCACATCCCAGGCACGGGTGTGCCAGGCTGTTAGGAGATGGTGGGCCAGCCCTTATAACCATCCCAGCAATCGGGAGGGGCAGGAGCCAGGCTTGTTAAAGAGGCACCCTAACGTTCTAATTCACTGCCATTGGCAGTCCTTATCTCCACAGATTGGTGTGTAGCTCGGGGGGAGGTGGGTGGAATCACACCTAGCACCAAGCAGCCCAACAAGGAGAGGGTTGAGAATTGCACCACCACAATAACACAGGCTGAGCAGTGCTTGCACAGAATCAAGGCCTTTTCTGCTCCTCACCCCACCCCACCAGTGAGTAGGCTGGGGGTGCACAAGGAGTTGGGAGGGGACACAGCTGGGACAGCTGACCTCAACTGGCCAAAGGGATACTTCATACCATAAGACATTATGCTCAGCCATAAAAGCTGGGGAAGAAGGAGGAAAAAGGGGACATTGGGAGTTATGGTGTTTGTCTTCCCAAGTAGTCATTATGCATAATGGAGCCCTGCTTTGATGGAGATGGCCGAACATCTGCCTGTTGATGTGAAGTGGGGGATGAATTCCTTGTTTTGCTCTGCTTGCATGCGCAGATTTTCCTTTACCTGTTAAACTGCCTTTATCTCAGCCCATGAGTTTTCTCACTTTTCTGATTCTCTCACCCATCCCACTGAGGAGGCAGTGAGCAAGCAGCTGTGTAGGTCCTAGTTACCAGCTGGGGTTAAACCACAACACAGAAGTAGAGAAAAAAACCCTAACTCCAATGGAAACACAATCTAATTAGCAGAAGAAAAATTTGTAAAGATTTCTGAAGTTGAGATGAGAAAATAAACTCAAGATACATATTCAGAATATTTTTTTATCTGAAAAGATCAGTCAAAAATAGCTTCAATTTTATGACAATATTTTTTCATAAAAATTCTCAACTGACCAAATTTTCAACATATATATATACCATATATATCAAATATAACTATATATATACCATATATATACCATATATATCAAATATAACCATAGATAACATATATACCAAATTTTCAACAAACATTTTTTTTCTGTAAATTTGCCATGTATACCCAGGATATTGATAAAATCCAATTTGCTTTCAGTATATTAAATATTAAGCTGAAATTACTTTTGTTTTCATATTTTGAATCTCTCTAGGCCTTTTTTAGCTATTATGCAGACAAACTTAGAATTTTGAAAATATTTTCCCTTATGAGCTCCCAATGTCTAACAGCTGACTGAGAATATTATTAAAAATGGGTACCAGGTTATTTATTTTATTTCTAACTGAAGTGGAACAATTACATTCATATCTACTTATTTATTTGGTACTTCTATTTCCTGTGAAATGCAGACATTCTTTTTGCATGTATCCATCCAGTGAGTCACCCATTGAATAAAACCCGAATAACTTAAAACTGAATAGGAACTATAAAAAAACATTAGAATGAGCTCTCAGTAAATGCAGTGTTCCATTAATTATCATGTTTCTTTTTCTATAAAGATGTACTAATTAAATAATAGTGCCATACATAGAATCCCACAGATCTTATAAAAGTAATGTAACATGGATTAGTTTTTAATAGATGTAGTTTTCAATAATACTGTGACTGAATACTATGCATCTGTTTCCTAGTCTTAATTTATTGATGAGATGAGCTTTCAAAAATGAAGTTTCCCTTCATGACTATTCTTTTTTAATTTGGTCCTCTGCATGCAAATCTAAATTTGCAAATTAGAAAATTGGTTACATTAGTGGGGAAAAAAAAAAAAAAAGCTCATGATTGATGCATGTAATATCCTGTCTTTGTATTATGCTATATTATAGTTACTTTTCATTTCCATGATTAATTAAACTTAAGACAATAAACCAGTCAGTGAAGAAGGAACAAATCACAGTAGCATCTTGAATATCTAACTAGTGACAATGAAAATGGACAGTATAGCTTTGATAGATAAAAGTTTACTTCAGAACACTGTTATTTTTTTCATATTTTCAAACTGAGTTTTGCAGAAAAACAATTTAGAAAGGATGAAGAAGGCTGGTCTTAATGACATTTTAATATCAGACATTCTCATTTGCCAGAATGATCGTTTATTAATCTTTCAAGATGTTGAGTATCTTTGGTGATAAACCAAGCCTCTTAATTCTCAAAGAAATACAAACTGAGAGACTAGCCACTTACAGAGCTCATTCTGTGTTTCACAGGATCAGGTCCTAAATGAGCTTTTCAATTCATTGGTTCCACACCATCACATTTTTCCATTCAGCATTTACGGAGAACATTTATTCATACTGAAAATGGTTGCACCATAGGATGTCATGTAGCTATAGTAAATAGCAAATAGATTATTTAATTACTCTGTACAAGCAGAGACAAAAAATATGACAAATATTAAATAAGTTTTTTGTTGCACGTGCTTACTTGTTAAGACTTCAAAAGCATTCTAAAACCATTAACCTTTCTTGTGGTTCCTTCTTGCTGCCAGAAAGGTTGTGTTTCTGACAAACTTGACATGGGCATGATAAATGAGTTGTATTTGCAGATGTTGATTATATGACTTGTTTAACTTGCTGTCCACCAGTCTTGTCATGCTAATAGATGTCTGGTAGCATAAATAAAGACAATTCCTGTGAGTAGCAAATGTCATTAATAATAAAGTGTATCACCTAAGATGCTCACAACCCCTGCAGCACACATCTGATGAAGAGCTATGTATGACCAACACTATATCTGAGCTTTTAAGGAACACAAAATTATATTTTCTTTAAGAAAGTAAATTTTCAAGACAATTCCAATTGATTGAATATACATCTGTCTTTTTTAATTGTTGCAGTCAAAATCTATATTTATAAAAAATGGTTAAATGATGGTTAACTTATGTGAAATGTGACAGTAATTTTTTTTTTTAATTTTTTTTTTTTTACTCTAGTGGATCACTGTTTACATTGCTAAAATGTCCTCCTTGCCAATAATAAGCAGTAATGAGACATTCTGATTAGTAGGACAAGGGAAGATGAACTTTTCTCTAACCATACAAGTGTTCTTTCTAGATTAGAGCATAATACAAAAAGCAGTTAGTCATGTAATTTAAATGGAATTACTTGGTGACTTACATCTTATTAGTAAAGTTTTCAAACCTAAAGAGGTATGTACTTCTAAATCCCTTTGGTGTTTTTTAACAAAACATTTTGCTAATTTAGTTGGACAGCAGAGGTTGTAGAAGCCTCCACTCTATCTTTTTCTGAAAACAGAATAATAAACTTCATGGGTTGCCAACCAATCAGGTTTATATCCAAATAAAATTTCAAGATAAATATGTAACAAAAATATGCATAATAGAGATAGATTTTTCCTCCAGAAATTGTCCTTTGGACTAGCCAGAAACACAGCAGACATCCAGTTTGGAGAAAGGGAGCCAAATTGTCCATTATTTAATAATTTAAATGGATTGTGAAAAAGACTTAAAAGTGTTCCCCATAGAATCACATACTCTTTAGTACTATGCATCAAACAGTCCTTAGCATAGGGACACAGTAAGTTATGTCAGAGACAGATTATCAGTGGTGTTCACAGAGAATTCATTAACATGGGACTGACCAGCAGCTCACGACTATTGTGGAAGAAGCTAGAATTTCATAATGAAATTTCTAAGGAAGATGTAGTGCAGGGCATAAGCACTAATAATGGTGTATATAATGATCACAGTTCCTCCAAATATATGTACACATGCACATTGCTATCTTTATGAAAGTTAAACTAGGCAAGAAGACTAACCCTTTTCCCATTTATTCATAAGAAAAAAAAAAAAAAACCAAACCAAACCAAAACAAAACAAAAAACCAAACAAGAAATATAAAAAAAAAATCTTTAGAATTTTCCTTATACATTGGTATTCATCAGCTTGCAATGACTATTCATTCTATTTCCTTCTTTCCCTAGAGTATAGTCCCTAGTAAGTTAGTACTGGACTGCCCTTGAAACTTCAGGAAAGGAAGATATTGCTAAAATTTTCATCAGCCATTTGGAAACAAGGTAATCACAACTGATTTTGAAAGCTGATATTGGCAGGCATTTATGCAACTTACTGAGTAATAACTGTGCACTGCTTATCCTGAAGCACCGTAAGGTAATATCTAAAACTGGGAAAGGGAAAGGGAAGGAGTAAGAAAGGAGGAAAGCATGAGTTTGGGAACAGGGGATGGAGAGGAAAGGAAGAGAAATAAAGTAACACAGAATAGCAGTTTCCAGTTCAGCTACCCCTTTTCAAACTGTTTACTAGTACAGGTACTCTTTGAAGTCAGTCCAGTCTCCTGTGTCTTTTCTCTGCTGGTGGACAGATGATAGATTTGTCACTGTGCCCTCACACCAACTGCATCCAGCTGGTTCTCTTTCTAAATGACCTCCTAGCTATGCCTATTTGCTGTCTATTCCTAGTCCCTTGATGTTCCATTTATTCAGTCCTGTCATCTTCTCCTAATGTAAATCTTGTACTCTCCTGGCAGGGAACGTCAACATCAAAAATCTTTCTCTAAAGCATGATCAGTTGAATTTGTACTACCAATGCCCTTGCAGATGCAGTAAACCTATTTCATTTGTTACTCTCAACTTTTTTAATCATGTGTGATTTGAATATCATGATTAAGTATGAAATTTTATTAAGAATATTCATAACCATCATAGTCAACAGTTCTGTGAAATTAAATTTTCTTCTGGCTGCCATCGCAAAATCCATGTAGGTAGCAGAGACAACTGTAATCCTCCACTAAAGTCCTTCCTATTCAGGTGACAATAAATTCCTATAGATCATCTCAGACAGGCTTTGTTTCATGCTTTTTTATGCAAGCTTCAGAGCAGGATTTTGGGATGAAACATTTCAGACCATATAGTTTCAAAATCCTTTTAAGTATAAAGAAGGATAGAGTTTCAGCCTGAAGTTTTAGTTTAAAATCATTGCATTATAAGGTATAGATAAATATAAATTTAGTTGAACTGCAAAACAACTTAAAGACTGAAAAATTATAAACTATGGATAAGTTCCTATAGACTGAAACAAAGTGTCTGATTGCAATCTTAATTAAAAATGTTTATTTTCATAACCTTAGAGGGCCCTAGTTAAACTAAAAAGTTGAATAAAAGCTTTGATAAAATTATTACAAGATTGGAATCATAAGAGACATAGGATAAGCAAGATAAGATGGTAGATGCAAATTCTATTACAGGAAAGATTAACAATATGGTTATATGGGGGTGGGGGAATAAAAAAGAAAACATTAGATTAGGCTCCTTTTATTTCATTTTCCAGTTTTGAATTTTTTTTTCCCAGTCAAAAGTATTAAGATTGAAAATTTTAATAGTATATGATCCTTGATCCCTAATTTTCCTTCAGCTTGGAGAAAAATTGTTAAAGAGCTGATGTGGCCAAGAAATCCAGCTCACTTCTGAATTAGCATAAACAGTGTGGAGAATATGACTTTAAGCTTCTGTCTATATTCCTAAAAATATTGTCAGGAATTGTTCTCTGGTCCTGAGGCCAAGTGTCAAAGAATGACTATATCCACACAAAGTAGTATGTTGGTTTTCCTCTGGACCCGTAAGGGACTCCTGTGGTTTTATGGAGTGAATATAACTTTGTGTGTTCTGTTCGGTTCCAATGATATGAAATCAGTATTATGCTTCAGTTCACCAAAATGATGTTTTCATGGCATGATAGTGAATACTCATTATATGTCCTGAAGCATAGCAAAAAGGCACATGGAGGTGTCTGAGGGACGAAAGTTTGATGGCAAAATAGACTTTTATCCTCTATGTTTACTCTGTCCTCATACCAGTTTCAAAGTTACATGCACTTAATTATTGAAAAATAAATGTTCCGAATGATTCTCCTCTTTCATTTTTCATGCAAATAAGCATTTGAAGCTAAAATCTACTCAAAACATTTAAGATACTGTATTGAGTATTTAATTTTCCTGCCAATTTCTTCAAAGTACACAGTGTCCTAAACCACTGAGAATCTATCATAAAAATTATCACTATTTCACTATCAAATCACATTAATGTAACAATCTATTGTGAAGAAAACAGAGTTTCTTCTTATAACCTGTGATGACTTCTGCAGAACATAACAGAAAAACAATGCTGTTTGAGTCATTGTTTCCCATTTCATTGATTTTTAATAAAAGGCAGAGTCCAATGCTTTTCTACTACATCTCATTTATCTCTAATTTCTTGGAGAAATTAAAAAAATCTAATCTAATCTAATCTATTCTGATATATTTCCAGATTTGTTTTCACTCAGGTTTCTATGTAGAGGTAGTCTATCTGAATAGGCTTTGCATAACTGTCACAGTGAACATTTCCATTTAGTTTTTTCATATATATGAATTTTTCACCAAATTTTGACTTCAGGTGCATACAGAAACCTGTGACTCCACGGGTTTGTGCTTTTCCCTTCTGTATAGAATTGCTGTTGTAGAGCTGTGACAGCCATTACACTAATCTAAGTAGTATTAGATGTTTTCAGAGGTGAAATGATGAGGAGCAGAACAAAATTCAGTGAGAGAAGTAATAGATGAATAGTAATGTCACTCAGGTAGTTCTGAGAACTGTGGCTTGGTTTTAAGCCAGTATTACTTTTATACACATGCTATTTTCATAATATTACACATTTTCAGAAAAGACAGGATCTCTATTATCTCGATCAAACTTTTCAACAAAAGCCATAGACCTTACCCTAAATTCAACAATAATTTCTGTTATTTCCATGATTTCGGTTTGAGACATTGCACATGTTAGGAACCCTTCTTGATTTTATGTACCCTGTAGGGTAGGTGTGCTCCCTGATGTTCCCCACAGGCCTGGTTCCCTGATTTCCTGGATCAAGGGACTTAGTTGGAGCACATTATAGCTATCTTTCTCCTTTTCTACTTGCTAGGTTTTCTTCAAAAGGAAATGTGGGTGTCCAGGGTTATGGTGTTGCTTCTGCTCCAACATACATCAAAAACACACATTCAGGATCTGAGCCTACAGAGTGCACCAGGATGGATGATTGTAAAACACAATAATTTGGCCTCAGCTGCAGATGACAGAGATCTCCTTATATCTGGTGGCAGATAATTCTAACAGTTAAAATATGAGTACTATTAAAGATGTACATTATTTCTAGTTTGGTTATAAGTATTCCCATTTGATAATGGTTGGATTTCACTATGCTTTCCATGGCTGGATTAAAATTCTTGCTACTCCCCATCTTCATCCCAGTCAGAAAGCCAGTCCCCATGTGTATGAACTGAACTAATTTTTCTGTTTTAGGATGGTACTGTAATCAATATATTGTTTGTGTAAAAGTTCATTTCCAGACAACATAAACACCATCTAAGTTGTGCCTCACAAGGGACAGAGCCAGCTTAAGGTTTCTCAGTGGTACAAGAGAAATGGCTTCCTCTCCTTCACCCCAGAAATGAGGAAGGAGGACCAGGCTTGGGGCTGGGCTACATCTGATACAAAAAAAGGGATGTTGTGGTTTGAACTCAGCTGATGACAACAAATCGCCACATGGCCAGTCGTTTACACCACACCCCACACCGCTCCCGCCCGTGAAGAAAGGGAGGGACAAAAGAAGGAATTTGTAGGTTCAATTAAAAAAAGATTTACTAGCAAAACCAACAGTAATAGTAGTAGTCCAAAATGGGTAAAATGTAGTAGTGGCTCACTGAGCGGTGACTGGTAGAGAGTCCGTCCCCAGCAGTGATCCGGCTGCACCAGAGAAACTCGGCCCAGCTGATTGGAAACTGAAAATAAAACAACACGCACATACGAGAGCGCCCGCCCGCCTGTATGCCGAGCTTTGATGTCACATGATATGGAATGCTTCAACGATTGATCAGGACCCAGCCCTTTAGCTGTGCTTCCTCTCAGCCGATGGAAAGTTAACTCTATCCTGCCCAAAACCAGGACAGAGGAGAATATGAAAGAGGGGAAAATATGGAAGGATTCCTTGAGGAGGCTGTGGTACTTGATGGCTTCACTGAGATAGCAAAGAACCAATCTGCCATACATACCAAAGCCTTCACTTTGCAGAAAATAAACTAACTTTATAAGTTCCTGTTATAGTTAAATTATGTAGTTTTGCATCACTGAATTCCAAAGAAGGAAAAAAGCGAATTTATCTCAGCATAAACGAATGTATGTGTATTCCTTCACTGTTATGAGAAGTCATATGATGGAGTGAAAAATGAAAACAAAGGTTTTACAGGAAAATCTATCAGAGGAGCTTCACTTTTAACTAACAACCACTCTAACTTTGAGTCATTAACCACCCTTTGAACATGGTCACTGCATAAGTTTTCTACCCATCTTGTGGTCTATCTATACAGTCTATGCTTCACCAGATTGTCAAAAAAGATATTGGAGACTTTGGATTACTAAAATCAAGGGACTTCTACAGCTCTCCCCTCATCCACTGAGCAAGTTACTTCATCGTAGAAGGCAGCTACATTACTTAAACAGATTTATCCAAGCAAAGCTACCTCAGTAAATGGTAATATATACATATGCACATACGCAAACTATGTTGAAGTCCATGATTTGTATAAAAAATTACCTAAAGTGAATGCCAGATTAAATCTCGTATATGTTTATAGTTTTATATATGTCCAAGATAAACGTTAAAATAAAGAATAATGGTTAAATACAAATCAATTTAAGAAATCTAAAAAGAAAGATTTAGGTTCAAATAGTTGACTTGAAAAATTAAAGGTTAGTTGGTCTCTGAACTTGATTTTTGAGTGCTCAGACTGTGATCAATATCCTGATAGTGAGTGGCCGTATTTAAAAATTAAGAGTTTGATCTGAGTCTGTTTGTTGAAGAAAGATGTGTTTCCTTTTTGTTTTATTTTGTAAATAAAGTCTATTTTGCCTACATTTTCTCAGCTGCCATGTTAATTTGTTCTATGTTACTTTTACTGGTGTATAATAGATAGAAAAAATCACCCCTCTCACAGGTTTCCATGGAGATCTAATTCTTCCAAAGTATTTTAGTTCTATGTTTCAGTGTGGTTGTAAAAGCAATAGTTAGCTTATTGTGAAAAAGGAGGTATATCACTGAAAAATATTCAGCCCAATACTGAGAAGTGAAATTAAAAAAAACCTTTTAGAATATTTACTTATATATATATAAGGGGGGCGATTCTGTGAGTTGCTTGCTATGATCTTTTAATACAGAAATACAATTGTACTTCAGAGAACTTTCACAGTCATGTGTGTTTCAGATTTATAAATAAGGGATAATCATTTGATAAAATATATATTGCAAGCAACAAAAATTTATGAGTTAACTCATTTTTATTCTGTTTGAAAAGAATACTAAAACCCTGATCACAAATAAATCAGAAGTTTCAGCATACAGTCATCTTGCAACCCCCCCAAATGATGACACTGCCTTCAGCTCATAGATAATAAATAGTTTGTACAGTGAATAGATATCAATATGACTTCTTATTTATATTCCTCCTTTCAACATAGTGCACAGTGTCAGGATATGAGTTTCATCTCCTTTATGGATTTTCATAGTTTTAGAGCAGTGCTGAGATTAAGACAGCTAAAGAACAAACATTAATGTCAACATTAAGATCCAGTCACTAAAAGCCAGGTTTTCAGCCGACATCATGTCATGCAGTGTAAGTATCATAATCCTGTCCAAAAGCAGTATTCCCAACAGAGTAAGAAAGAATGGATTAACAGAGTAGCATAGCATAGTCTAGTGTACCATGGCATAGCATAGAGAAGAGAAGAGAAGAGAAGAGAAGAGAAGAGAAGAGAAGAGAAGAGAAGAGAAGAGAAGAGAAGAGAAGAGAAGAGAAGAGAAGAGAAGTTTCTGCTAGTAATTTTCAGTTGCAATTTTTCAGGCTAACTGGAAAAAGACCCAGTTCAGAGTTTAATAATACCAAGTTACCTCTTACCAATTACTGATAATGTCTAGAAAATAAGACCCAAGTGCAAAGAGGATGAATATTACAGTTGATAAAATCCTTCCTTGCACTAGTAAACTACAGTTACATCTCCAGCAATTGTCTGGTGAGCATCCTGGAGCAAAACAAAAGTAATGCTTCCTTTTTCTCCTAAAGATTTTTTCTCCTGCAAAAATTTAGAAAATCTGTACTTAGGATTGTTATTTCAAAACCAGTAACAAACAGCAACCCTGCTGTGATGTCAGCAGCAGTTCTGTTTCTTTATGTCAGAAGAAAAATAAATGAAATGCTTCTGTGATGAAATAAATTGAAACCACTCCAGTTATAATAGTCCCTAATGATAAGTTTGGTGATGTGGAAAAAGCCTGATTTCAAATCACTTTCAAGTAAATAAGAATATTTGGACTAGTTAGACATATATTGGTAAGAACAATATCTGCATTTTTAAGACAATTGCAATTGTATTTCATCTGCAAAATGTAATGGCTTTGAATCTTGCAGACTTTCTTTCTAGGATGACCTTTTTCTACTTGGATCTAAAAAACATTATTCAGAAATAAACTGTTTACTTCATATTCCATTTCCTCAGAGGTCATACCTGCGAAAATTTCCACACTCAACATTGAATTCAAGAACTTATTTTTCCTGATAGGAACCTTGCCAAATGATGGTTTGGGTTTTTTTCCCTAGAAGGGATAATTTTTGTCCTTTAGTGGGTGCAAAGAGATTATGCATCTTTTATTTTCTTGATGAATAAAGCAGCAGAACAGAGTTTGACTGTGGGGTTGACTTGATCAATATTTGTCATCAGTCACTTTTTTTTCTTTAAATATTGGTCATCGACTGTCTACAGAGGACTGAACTGTGACTTAGGTGGGTACAACGCCTAAATGTATTCAGTCAATTTACATGTCTGAGTTAAAAGTTAATCTCTCTATGGAGAGGAATATATTCCCTCAGAGTGAAATGAGATGTGTAACTATGGTATTTCAACTATCTCACTAATCAGTATGACAAGTGTGCCCAGAGATAGACCTTTGCTGCTCCATAGGTTAAGCACCCCAGAAGGAGATCTGTGAGCACTGCAAGATCACACAACCCGGTGTGAACCTCACACAGAGCTAGGACATGATCATATATGTGCCTAGAGGTCAGACGCAAGAGGAAGATCCGAGTTCCAGTTTAGGTCTGAATCACTGTGAGAAAATAAATTTGACAAATTTAAACATAACTGGGTTTTTTTGGGGAAAGGGTTGTTTGCTTGTGGGTTTGGTTTTTTGGTTGGGGTTTTTTTTTGGTTGTGGATTTGTTTGTTTTTAATGCAGAGAAAGAAAGATCAAAATAGGGGATAGGAGGACTGCTG
The DNA here is from genome assembly GCF_965140245.1 of Athene noctua. NCBI lineage: Eukaryota > Metazoa > Chordata > Aves > Strigiformes > Strigidae > Athene > Athene noctua. The sequence continues at coordinate 68,379,801 of NC_134039.1, forward strand.
TAGACATCTATGGAGATACATTCGAAAAATGTTGTAGAAGAGCATAGCTTCTCAATGCTTTGTAGTTATTGAGTATTACTACTGATTTCAAGACTATCATCTTTACTCAATGTTAGTTATTTATCTACATTTAAGAATATCAGAAAATATTTCAACAGTAAGCAATAGTCTTTATTAATTAGTCAAGATAGTATTGTATCATCAGGTATATCAGCATAACAGAAATCTGCTGAAAGGTTTATGGTTCTCTCTTTACTGTATAATTTTTAAAGCTTGCTCACAAAAATATCAATGCTCCTCACAATTTAAACATATTTATTTTAATTTTCTTAAAAAAGTTGGGGTTTTTTTGTTTTGTTTTGTTTGGGGTTTTTTTACACAGAGAAGACAAAACCCAGAAAATTTGATACCCCTGCAAGTCTATAGGTATCTATGATTCCAAAACTCTAAGCATTTAAAAAATAAATTTCTTCATGGGAGTTAGGTAAAATCCTTTGAAAACTCACTAGGTTCATACCTGCATCATTAACTTCCTATATACCTTTAATGTGTATTAGGGATAAAATATTTAGGTACATCTAAAAACGTCAGTGAGATGCTGTTTGTATTTTCAAATCCGATTCATGTTAAAATCAGATAGAGGTAAAAAAGATTACAGGAAAACTGCAAAATTTCCCAGATGGAGTATATCTATGTAACTGCTTTTAATGTTTTTTTCTTCCCCAAAATGTGTTTTTAAAAATGCTTAAGTTTAGCAATAAAACAAGACACAGAGAAAACACTATATTACCTCATAATTTATGATATAGTACCAGGACCATGTTATATCTACTCTTTAAAGCATCAGACCATCACACTAAGAGCTCTAGGACAGGTGGTGGAGCCCATATTCATGGAAAGAAGAGGAAATTATGGATGAAAAATATTAGATTGTGGTTTAAAATTATATAAAAAAAATGAGAAATATATTTTATGGTTTAAATACACTTTTAATAAATTCACTGTAAATGACTGTAATGTATTACATTGTAAATCATCCTGTTAGAAAACGTTTTGATGTGTCTCTAAAATGAGATTCAAAATTCAGTATCCGAAATGTGTTTTGCATTGGTCTCATAATCCTATTAAACACTATTTTTAAATAAGAAAGTGCATAATTCTCCTCTAAAACTCCACTTTGGACCATTTACAATATTAATATCTACTTTGTTTTCAAGACATCAGACGTTATTGATGATAACTTAATATTCACTTAAGTGGTATATTTAACAGCATTTCTTCTGAAGATGAGTAATTTGCTGAAGATCAATATCTTGAAAGTAAACTTTATTTAATGTCCTGTCATCTCCGATTTCTTCATTTCCTTGTAGCAGATAGACCTTGTCTGTTACTGGGAAAATGTTCATGCCACTCATAATGAAGCTTTTACTTTCATTACAAATTTTGTGGGAAGCATAATTCTTCATCCATTATTTCTAATTTCTGAGCTGGTCATCACAGAAATTTATCACCCAAAATGAATGCTATAAATGGAAAAATATTTCTATGGTTTATGATTTGGTGGTTGTTTTTTTTTTTTTCAGTAAAATTACTGCTCTTAGGACTACACAGTAATCAGCATAAAAAAGTCATGTTTCCATAGAGGTCATCTCTGAACAACAGGGATAGGGACTAGGTGATTTTTTGAGCTCCCTTCAAGTCCTATAATCTGTAATTCTGTGATTTCTAACTGGAATAGAAAATAGTCTAAAAAAATTTGTCTGTTCAACACCCCTCAAAAAGCCCAGTTTTTATAACTGTTGAGGGGCATATACAAAAATATTAGGAAAATTATTACTTTGTAAAAATTTTCAGATTTTTAATATGTTTTGAAATAGTCCTTAACTCCTTAGCTAAATTCACATGGAAATTTCAAATCTAAAATTTACATCTATAGTGACTGAAGTGCTAAGGCTTGGACAACAGGCCCAAGCCCAGGGTTGACCTATAGATGAATCCTGTATATTTTATAATTGATAACCATTGTGCTAGTAGGTATTGTACTGGGTTATAACAAACCATGTATGCTGATGTAAAAGGTGTTAAAGTGTTTACGTACTGAAGCCTGAACAACAGCCCCTGAGCTGAAGCTGCTAGCTTCGCATGTAGTCATTAATGAAGTATGTAAGATCACTAGTGAAAGATGCAGCTTAGACAAAATATAATCAGTAGTGAGGATGAAATGCTGTGAGAATGTACCCAGCTTTCCTCTCTCAGCCTTGTTCAAGGCTGAGAACCCAAGTATTTGGCCTTGTTAGAAACTCCCTTGGTCTCCCCCCCTGAGCCCTGGCCAGGCTGTGGGTAGAATCCAACAGGAGAATGAAACCAGAAATTCTCTGCTCAAAACAAAGGTGCCAGCTATTCTGGCTTGTCGATCTCTAGTATATAAGGCTGGACCCGCTCACAGCACTTTGTCAGCCTCACCTATGGGGGACGCACCGTGTAGGATTTCCCCCTTGCCGGGACAGGCTCTCCAAACCCTCGCTGTAACCGGGGCTGCCCAGCCACTGCGGGGCTGGATGATGGTAACATATGCAAGTGGTGATGTATCTTTCTTAATCATTATTCTCTTTCTCATGTAGTAATGATTACCCTGTATTTTCCTGTTTGTTGCTTTAAGTGCACTATTCTGCCTTTTCTTACTGCATGTTTCTGTATACGCCTACTCTTTTCACTCTGGTGTCCGAGTTTAACTGGTATCCTTAATCAGCAAAAAAACAGTGACACTGAAGGAGATGTGATGACTTTGTCATCTTAAGTGAGTGCTTTTTCAGCTTGTAGGTCATTTCCTCAAAAACTGATACAAAAGGGGACCAAAAAATCAGAATGATTGATCCAAATGAAAAAAATACAAGGAATGAATGGAGGAAAGAATAAAAAGAGGAGTTAGATCAGTGTATCATATTTTAGAATGAGAACATCATAGGGTATGATTAAGTTTTAGTGTTTTACCCTGTGTTAAGGATCTTCTTCAGTTTTTCACTATAGGCTTCCTGCAGGTATAAAGTAGGATCTGAGATGACAATTTGTAGCTTTATACCTTTCTATGATAGTGAAATGCTGTTCATTGGAGATCATAAGAGAGAAAAGAATCTGCAAAAATAGTGATAATACTACTATTAAGGTCAGATATTAAATTAAAAGTCCAGAAATCCCTGTGGTAAATTTCAAATTAATTGAGAAATAAATGAAAACCATAGTTTAGTGCAGTTACACAGTAGTGAAAGGGGAAAAAGTGATAAGTAGGCTGAGGGATTTGAACCAGAAAATATATCTTTACAGAAAACCTATCTAAAACAAATTCTCCGGACACAAGGTTAAAGTTCTTTATGAGCAAGAATCTGGTTTCCATTGACTTAGAGAAAACTAGTGATGCATATTAGGCTCAGGAAATTCATTTCAACAATATATTCACATTAGTCCAGTGAATATCTTGTTATAACACCTCAGACAGTCTTAGTAGTACTGGTTCCTCAGTAAAGAAAGATTACATCAAATTATGTGTAGGTTAAACAGCATTCTCTACATTAGCCAGTGCTACAGGAACAAAACGAAGTAAAATGTGTAACTTGTTAATGACACCATGGTACTGTGTGTTTACGTTTAAAATCAATGTTTTCTTTTACATCATACTGTATGAGACATATACTTGGCAGTTAAACCTGTCAATATGGTAGATGTCCTTGTAAACGAATAATGTGAACAAGATTTTTTTAAGCTTTTGGTTTTCTTAAAATGTTGGTATAGTCTTTCTGACTGTATAGAATGGAATTACTTTCCATAAAGGCTGTCCCCTTTCAGCCCAGTTTCCTATATTAAACGAAAATTACATGGAGGTCAAATTAAACAAACCAAAGCAAACCAGTTTCCTTCTATGACTTTTCATTCTCAAAAGCAAAATGAACCAACAAAAAAACCCCTTCCCCAAACAAATAAAAACCCTTAAAAAACTGTCAAAATCCTAGAAAAGGTTGGGTTATAAACATTAATGCATATAGCGATACTTATATACAGAGCATATACATATATGTGCAAGAGCTCAGAATGTTCTTAGCGAGGTTTTGTTCTGCTGCAACGCTATGAATGACAGAAAAATACAGGAGCTTCTGCAGCAGTGATAGTTACTCTTAGATAACTCGTTTCTACAAAGTTTTTAGTAACTTGTATAACATGTCAAAAACTCGTTTTCTCTGCTCTGAAAAGCTATGCTCATCCAGCAAAGCTGAGAGATACGATATCTTAAAAAGTATTAAGAAAACATTAAAACTGAGAGAACAATATCGACAGAGTATGTGAAGGGGATAGTTTAACAACAGTGTTTCCTTGTATTTCAATTGATAGTATGTAAATCTGAAGGCATTATAGGTTAAAATTAAGTGAAGCTAGACCACTTCTCTTTGGTTTAGGATTTTAAAGGTAAAAACATATATCTGAAAAAAATTGGTCTGTTTTCCTCTTAATTTATATTCCATATGGTTTCTCTAGTATAGTGATGTGATTGAGATCCTCCTGTAGTCTCTTTTTTTAATAATAGTAAATTCCTATTTAACTTGAACCTTTCATTTCAAATTTTTAAGGATTTTATGCTTATCCTTACCTTCCTGCCTGTTTTCATGAAACTCTTAAGAAATTAGTATTCTGAAGATTTACTCAATTGCATAGGTTTTAGAATAACAGTTTTGCATCTGCCTTATTTCTCAAGAAAAAAAAAAAAAAGCTTAGAGAATTCTGAAAATAATTGATATTTTTCATTGAATCTGTCAGTTTTAGGATGATTTGAACAAATCCTCATTTCAGTCTAAATGTTTTTTTTCCATCTGTTCTGGGTTTGGCTATTCACAGGAAGATAGGAGGGTGCAGAGCCAGGACAGGTGACCATAACTAGCCAAGGGAATAGTCAATACTGTATGGTGGTGTACTGGGTCTGGCTGAGCTGGAATCGGTTTTCCCCTGTAGCAGCCCTCACGGTGCTGTGGTTTATGCTGGGAGCTGGCAGGGTGTTGATGGCACCCTGGTGCTGTGGCTGCTGCTGAGCAGTGCTTACACAGCACCAAGGCTCTTTCTGATATTTATCCCCCCAGTATCCCACTGGGCAAGATCTTGGGAGGGGACACAGCCAGGACAGCTGACCCAAACTGACCAGAGGGATGTTCCAGACCATGTGACGTCTGCTCAGTATAAAGCTGGGAGAAAGGAGGAAGGGGATGGGGTCACCCTTGGTCCTCCGAGGCAACCACTATGAGTATGGGAGCCCTGCTCCTGAGAAGGCCCGACATTGCTCTTCATGGGAAGTAGAGAATAAATCTGTTTTCTTTTTTTTTCTTCCATGTGCAGACCTTTGCTTTGCTTTGCTTATATTAAATCTGCTTTTGTTTTACCCACAAGGTTTGATCTATCTTATTTTCTTTCCTCCCTTTGCCCTGTTGAGAACAAAAGAGAGAAGGGGGGGGGAAGTGATAGAGCAACTTGGTGGGTTTACCAAGGTCAAACCACCACAGATGGCATGCTCAGCATATAACTGGGGAAGCTGGCTAGGGAGGAAAGGTCACAGCTTGGGAATGGGCTGAACATCAGGTTCCAGGTAATGAGCAATTGCATTGTGCATCACTCGCTTTGTACATTCTTTTATTAGCATTATTGTTATTATTACTTCTACTTTCCTTGTGCTGTCCTATTAAACTCTCCTTATCTCAGTCCACAAGGTTTTACCTTTTTCTCCCAATTGTTCTTCCCACCCCACCAGGGCAGGGAGGAGTGAGCAAACAGCAACATAGTACTTATTTGTCAGCTAGGCAATGAGCTGGTCAAAAGTGATAACTTTTTAAAAAGAGTCCATGCATCTGATCCATAGATTACTTAGGAAAGTACCTATAGTACTGAAATCAATGTGGAAAATCACAAAGTTCAAGTTCCTGAACTTACATGACTGTATGAACTGGACAACTAAATATTGCAATGTGTATTAAGGATTGGTTTTGGACAGCTCTACCGATTAAACACTTGATTGTTAAAAATGCTATTTGTTCATTTATGCTGATTTTGCATCCTTAATATAAAGAGTTTCAAGCACTCTTGAAAAATGTGAATGATTCACACTTAAAAAAGATTATTCATCTCACCTTGCTCTTTTTCCTTGCTGATATGTGAAAGGAGCTTCTTATACTCTCAATAATGGGGGGGAAAAAAAAAAAAAAGGCAAAATAATCTAAAATATTCATGTGAGACGAAAAAAAAACCAAATTGATGTTGTCAAGAGAAGCAGAGGGATACTTCCCTGAGGCACATAGCCACCATGATATATCAGACATCAAAATAAAGACAAACCATGATTATGAAATTTAATACAATGTTAGCAAATATTGTCAATCTATTATTAATAGTATTTGAATATAAGCAAATACTTTGAAAAATACCTTCATTGGTATTTTCTATTATTTTCTATTATTCTATTTTCAGTAGAATGGTGCTTGCAACCAAAGCAAATCCTGTTTTCCTTTCTGTTAAATTGAGGAAAGTTATGCATATGGATGTAACTGAATATGTTTCACCATGTAGTTTTCTTGTACTGTTTACAGTATTATCATCATGTAGAAGAAATATGGAACAAGTAAAATTAAAATGTCTAAATTTTTTTTTGTTATACATATTATTTGCTAAATTTAGTAACTAAATATTTCCATCTTTCCTTGATTCTTACTTTTTATCACGTCAAATGTTTAAGATGACCTAACCTTACAGAACCAAACAGGAAAAATCATAACATAAAAGTAAGTATAACCATTCTACTAAAACTAATTTACCACTACTTTATTAAAACTACAACACAGTCATTTTATCACATTGGTAGGTCTGACTGTCTTGTCTCTGAACATTAAAAAACCGAAAACATTTCTTCTACATTTATGCTTTGAACTGCTTAAAACAAGTCTAAGAGAAGTGGTAATGAAAGAATAAATGTTTTGGAAAACTAATGCTTATCCCTTCACTAACTAAGCAATATCAAAAGACATTTCAACATTCAGATTTCAGAATTTACTGAGGTAGAACTGATTTGTTGAAAAACTGACTAAATTTTAACTTATTTATTTGTGCTTACGTCTGATAAAAGTATGTATGTCTGGAATAATTTTATAACTTTAGAATTTATATCGGCCTCCTGCAAAAAGTATGCCTTAAAATGACTTCATTTTGCAACTGAAGTGCATCATTTTACCAATTCTTTGGTCCACTTTCACGCATGTGAAAACAATGTCAAAGTTTATTATCTTTACATAAGATGTTTTATATAATATCTCAGATAGGAGGAAGGCAGTATACACAGATGGTAGGAAGAAGACTGAGCTGGAAAATTAAGTACCAATTTGGCTACCTTATTTACAAAGAAACATCACATGACAAAAATAATGTTGAAATAAATATTGATGAAATAAAGTGAAGTGAATTTATCTAATCCAATCTAATTTAGTCTAACACATAATTAGTGGAAAAAGACAAAAACTTGGAAGAGAAACCATCCCAAGACTAAAGAACATGGGGTCAACTGCCATATAACCATGGGGATAAGGAGCTAAGGAAACCAGTTTATTTCACACTTATAGCATATAAATGACTTAATTGTGATTAATTTCTATGATGAAAACTAACAATATTTCATTTTGAAAAAATGTATTAATACTTATATTACAGTATAATATAGAGCAAATAGATGCTCAAGCTTTGCTTCTCTTGTCCTTCCTTCCCACTTTCTCAGAAAAGTAAATTTTAAGTAAATTAAATTGTAATTTCTAAGTCTTACACGTTCCTTGAGGCCACAGAGTGATGCATTGACCAGAACTGCATTCACTGTAGAGTTCAACCTACTGCAGTGTAAGCTCATCCTTGGTGCGCTATTGCTATTAGCTTTGGGAGGCCTCATGGCACTGATTCAGCAATGATCTGTTAGTATATTACAGGAGCTTAGTCCTTTGAACTGAATAATTAAGACGGTCTATAAAGTCTTTGGTTCTAACTGTCTTTCTTACATGGCTTAGTGAGAGCTTAAGATGTCAGTAGAAGTTGGTGTGCAAAAGTAATGTTAATTGAACCAATACTTGAGAAGGTGATTATTGTTTTCTTGTGGTTTTCTTGGGAAGTGTACTTCAAGAAGTTAGTTCTTTTCTTTCAATAGCAGGTGTTAATAGTATCAATCACAGAGGTGTCTACAGATCCTTTTTTCCTTCTGTGTGTGAAGAACAGGCAGAAAAAGTTGTGGGTTTTTTGGTTTTTTGTTTTTTAATATACAAAAATTAGCTAGAGTTACACCATCTTGATTTTCCTCTAATGGTGGATTATGAATGTTTCAAATCTCTAAAAGGAATACATGAAACTTGTAACTTTTAAAAAAGTCTGATTTCTAAGACAGTTTTGTTTATACTTTGATTCACGTTGATATTTTAGTCCAGTTATGGTTCAATTACCATCAGGTCTGAATTAGGTAAAGATAGTTTGAAAAAATTAATAGGACCTGTCATTTTCCTGATACAGATAATAAGATGTTCTCTTCCTTGACAGTTAGGTGTTTTATTTTCCTTTATATCTATGTAATTCCAGAAACCCTGATTCTTTAACATTTCTGATTCAGAGAATACCAGAGAATTTCTTATTCCCCTATTGTAATCCACTGATTATACTGTCCATACAAAAATAAAAGAATTTTGCATGAATGTCAGGAGCTTATTGGTTAGCCCATCATGACTTTACTGAATAGAATTTTCTCAACAGAAATTCAAAAGGCATGATAAAGGAAAAAAGATGATAGCATTTTCAGCCCTGAGCAACAAAAACAAGTGAAACAAATAATTCATTCACTATGAGACAGACATTTGTGAAGTATGTAACTTATTATTTAAAAGAAAAATTATAATATCAGTACAAGAGGGAAGAAAACAAGGAACTTTGACAAAAGGACAAAGAATGAGAAAATGAAGGATTCTCAACACATACAGAATGAGGAAGGAAAGAAAAAAAGGAAAAAAAAAATCTCCAGAAAAGGGAAAGAAATTCTAAACTTAGTTTTGGGTCCTGAGATGAGAAAGCAGGAAGTTCTTATATTTTCCCTGAGTTATTTCTGCCATTATCCTAGAAATGTTTAATTTAGAAACACATAGCCACACATTACAGAAACAGAAACGCACATTTTTAGAACTATTTTCAGTAGATAAATATAATTATTAATATATAATGCTAACAATAATATTGTCCTTTATGGCAGTCAACCAGGAAAAAAAACCCCAACACATTTGTTTGTAACTGTATATATTTGGATTACATTTATTAAAAAACTGACAAAAGAAAAGACAGCACTCAATAAATCATATGCTAAATAACTATGGTTATTCAAGACACCATAACTCACCTTAGAACAGTTCTGTAACCCAAATATGTCAATAATGGTCTCTTTCTTTTTTTTTTTTTCTTTATTTTATCTTTTATTTTATTTTATTGAAGACTATAAAGATGTATTGAAGCTATGCAGGGAGAACATTAGGAGAGCCAAAGCACAGCTAGAGCTCAACTTGGCTACAGCTGTTAAGGATAATAAAAAATGTTTCTATAAACTCGTTAACAGCAAAAGGAGGATTAGGGAAAATCCCCCTCCTTTACTGGATGCAGAGGGAAACATGGTAACCAAGGATGAGGAAAAGCCTGAGGTGCTCAATGCCTACTTTGCCTCAGTCTTCAGCAGTGGAACTGGCTGTTCCCTGCACACCCAGGCTCATGACCCGGGAGATGGGGAGGGGAAGCAGACTGAGGTCAGCACAATTAAAGAGGAAGTGGTCAGAGTCCTGTTACACCAATTGGATGCACACAAGTCGTGGGACAGGATGGGTTACACCCAAGGGTGCTGAAAGAGTTGGCAGATGTGCTCGCCAAGTGTCTGTCTGTGATTTACCTGAAGTCATGGCTGACTGGGGAGGTCCCATTGGACTGGAGGGTAGAAAATGTGACACCCGTCTACAAGAGAGGTAAGAAGGAGGATCCAGGAAACTATAGACCTGTCAGTCTGATCTCGGTGACAGGGAAGGTCATGCAGCAGTTCATCTCGAGTGCCATTAGAAGTCATATAATGGACAACCAGGGGGTCAGGCCCAGTCAGCATGGGTTTATGAAAGGCAGGTCCTGCCTGACAAACCTGATCTCCTTCTATGACAAAATGACCTGACTATTGGATGAGGTAAAAGCTGTGGTTATTAACTACCTGGGTTTTCGAAAAGCATTCTACACAGTTCCCCATAGGATTCTCATGGAAAAACTGGCTGCCCATGGCCTGGATGAACAAACAGTCTGCTGGGTCAAGCACTGGATGGATGGATAGTCCCAGAGAGTGGTGGTCAGTGGAGCTAAATCCAGCTGTTGGCCAGTCACAAGTGGGGTTCCTCAGGGGTTGGTGTTGGGACCATTTCTGTTCAACATCTTCATTGATGATCTTGATAAGGACATAGAGTGTATCATCAGTAAATTCACAGATGACACCAGGCTAAGTGGGAGTGTTGATCTGCATGAAGATAGAGAGGCTCTGCAGAGAGACTTGGGTAGATTGGATTGGTGGCCAACGTTAACGGGATGAGCTTCAACAAGGCCAAGTGCCAGGTCCTGCACTTGGGCCACAACAACCCCATGCATGGCTACAGGCCTGGGGAGGTGTGGCTGGAGCTGTCTGGAAGAGAAGGATCTGGGGGTTCTCATTGACAAGCAGCTGAACAGGAGCCGGCAGTGTGCCCAGGTGGCCAAGAAAGCCAACGGCATCCTGGCTTGTGTTAGAAATAGTGTGACCAGCAGAAGTAGGGAGGTGATAGTCCCCCTGTGCTCTGCACTGGTGAGGCCACACCTGGAGTATTGTGTCCAGTTCTGGGCACCTCAATACGAGAGAGATCTGGAGGTGCTGGAACGAGTGCAGAGGAGGGCAACGAAGCTGGTGAAGGGCCCAGGGAACAAATCCTATGAGGAGCGACTGAAGGAGCTGGGACTGTTCGGTTTGAGGAAGAGAAGGCTGAGGGGAGACCTCACCACTTGTCTGCAGCTACCTGAAAGGACATTGTAGAGAGGTTGGTGCTGGTCTCTTCTCACAGGTGAATAGTGACAGAACAAGAGGGAATGGCTTTAAACTGCAACAGGGGAGGTTCAGACTGGACATTAGGAAAGAATTTTTCACAGGAGGAGTGGTCAGACAGTGGAATAGGCTGCCCAGGGAGGTGGTGGAGTCACCATCCCTGGATGTGTTTAAGGGTCATTTAGATGAGATTTTGGGGGATATGGTGTAGGGGAGACTTGTAGAGTAGGGCTGGTGGTTGGGCTTGAGATCCAAGGGTCTTTTCCAACCTGAATGATTCTGTGTTTCTATGATTGTCTGCATTCAGCCCTTACAGGGATTTCAGTGGTTTCACTCTTTTGTAATTTTCATATTTTTCCGTATAACTTGTGTATTTGTGGTACTTTTCTGGAAGGCATCTGTCACCTCACAGTTGAATTAAAAAACCCTCAGAGCACTTACTTAGGTATTCCAACTGAATCATTTCCAGCTCACTAACAGAATTATTAACAAGTAGTTCTATTAAATGCCTTATAGAATATTTTCTTTGGGATACGACAAGCACATTCAAATATACTGAAATTTTTACCATATTAGAAATGGACAAGTTCTTCCTTAAATATAAACATCTTCAAAACAGAGAAAAAGAGTGAGATATACTCAGGTTAAAAAAAAAAAAAAAAAAAACGCTAAAGGAAAAGTTTGGAGCAAATGTTAAAAGTGAATGGCCACAGTCAGCAGTGGGTTCCTCTGTTCTGCCAGCATCTGTTGGGAATATATTACTGAAATTGCTGCTTTTAGCAATGACTTCTGTAGGATAAAGGAAGAGAGAAATGAGGCTGCACTGTGCTGGGATGAATCAGGTAAATGCACAGCTTGAGAAACAGTAGTTAGAGCAGTCCTATCATTTTCAATCAAAACTGTGATTGCTGTAAAAAGAGATCTGCATATTAAGTTTCCTTTTCTTTTTAAAGCACTGTAAATTCCTCAGTGTCCTGACTGGGTTAGGAAAGGTTTTTGACATTTTTCCCTCTCATTTTATTAAATACCCCTGCATAAATGCCTCCAGTGCAGTTGCACCTCTGTCTACTTAAATGTCTGTAAATGTTCCATTGCTCTCAAACCAAAAACAAAACCCAGAAAGCCTACAAGTCTTATATTTTTATTAAAACCATCTAAAACCCCCCAAATTTTCTGAGTTCCTCTAAAGAGAAACCCAGGAAATACCAGCCTATCAAAGACAACATATTTTCTAACAATATATTTTCTCCCCCTTGATGTCATCAAGGTTTGAAGAAAGAAGTGAGACTGCTGTGAGATAGAGAATGCAAATTTCAAGAACTGTTCCTTCATTTGAAAAAAAAAAAAAAATTTGGAGAGTTACCAATGCAACTGATAATAGCTTCAGTTCCATTTATAAATGAATGAAGTAGCTGCTTTCACACCCTTCAGTGCTACACAAACTTGCTGCATTAGAAATATTACAAAAAGGGCAAACTATGGGGCTTTTCCTAACCTAAAAAAAAAAAAAATAAATTCTTTCTTCATGCTCATTGTTTTTCTTCTCTAATATTATAACTATATGTCAAAAAATTTCTGTGTAGGAAAACAAGTGAAACCTTTTAATAACAGTAAGGTGTATAAATTATATGTCTACTTTTTATTATAATGTAGATACAATTAAATGTATGATAGTAACTATTCCACATGTGTATTTCATTAGCTTACCAAGTATTTACTCTGAATTTTAAATACCAATTGAAATACATTCAAATTTATCTTCATAAAACAGTATTGAAAAACACAGGAAAGTTACGAAGAAGTTTATTTAAATAGTATAATGAAATAATAATTGCTTCTGATCTAATAACTTTTTTAAATCTTTTAAGTGTTTATGATCAAGTTTTTGAAATTAGTCTTCATATCATTACATGTAATGATTGATATGTAAAGCTGTCTGAAGAAGATGACTGTCCTTCACAAAGAAATTTCTGTAGGACAGATGTTCTTCCTACACATATAAAAGAACACAATTAAGAGTTTTTAGGGATACTTTTAGAATAATATTGTTTTAATATTTGTGCTAGTTAAAAAAATAACTAGTATTTTAATAAACACAGTTTTAATAAACTGAAGTAATAACTATAAGATTCTAAAAAGAATTAAAATTCTAAATATGTTTATAAGAAACAAAAAATTTTACATGTTACTGTATTTATAATATAGTAAACTTTAGTACATAATACTCTGATGTTGGATGCAAGTAGTTTTATTACCTGAACATTAAGGGCTGATATTCTACAGAATGTAAATATGAGCTAGTTCTTCTTGGTTATGTATTTTAGAATAAGATTTGTTTAAGGTCAGAAGCTGCATGGTAAAGCCACATTAAAGAGGTATTATCTATTCATTTTTCTTTTCTTTTTTTATATTTTTTGTTTATCTCCATGGAATTTTATTGCATGTTTTTTAATTATTATATGCAATATGGACATTTTAATGAATCTATATGAAAAATATATATTATAAATTTGGAGTGAACTATTGTGTGAAACATTTAAAGATGACAGTTGAAAAGGTCTGTGTACCCAACAGATTATTAAAATTGCAAACTTAGTTTTCCATTAACATTTTCTATTTTGGCATCTTAAAAAGAGTGGAAGTTGATTTCAGCAGAACATCCTGTGGGGAAATTAGTTCATTTTGCTAAAGTATCTTAATAATTACAGTGACATCAAGGTTAATTGCTTAATCTGTATTGCCATAGTGCAGTCCTGTAGAAATCCCAACACAATCTGTTCTATAATTAGTGCCAGAATATCCATATATAGAACAAGCTGTAACCTAAACAAATAAAAAAAAAGAACTGATATGATTAATAAATAAGATTTACCTAAGTGTGTGTGTGTGTGTGTGTGTGTGTGTGTGTGTGTGTATGTGTGTTTATAGATATATGTATGAAGAGAGGGGGTAGATTTCAGAAAATAGAGCTCTTACAAACACAGTATATTAAACCCTTTAGGAGATATAAACAGCTGAGGTAGAAAATAACTTCAAGCAAGATGTTTTTTCTCTCTATTCTTTTTCCAGCTCCAGAATGTGATCGCTAGCCAACACCATCAGATTTGCATCAGGTCCCATTTTCATAATGCAGTACATCACAATAGATAGTAGATTAGTCAAAATATGTTTATCTCCTAAATAAGGTGAATAGATTTTTGTCTGCAAAACAGCAACTAAGTTATAGAAAAACATTCTTCTTTCATCTGAGTACATTTGAGTTGACTGTATACACGTTTTGGTTTTAGTCTTAAGGGCGATTACTATTCAGGTCCTTCTTCAAAATGTCAACTTAACTCAGTTGAAAATGCAAAACTTACAGAAACATTTAAATTGTTCATGAACAACCTAGTGGTGTTTAAGTATTTGTTATTTAAACCTAATACTTAAGACCAAAATTGACTTTTGATTGCCATAATATGCATCATTAACTGACATATAGTAGTCACATATGACACATGTAAAAATATTGCATTATACAATATTCTACAATATCTGTACAATTAAAAGACTGTATTGTACAATACTGTACAATATATACATTCAGAACATTACGATGAGTATCTGAGGTACTTAATAAGGCTGACCCTAAAATGTCATAGTTGAATTGGTAGTTTAAATTTCTGTTCTCAGTATTCCTTACTTGCACAAAGTGGACCTTATTTGATAGAAATAACCATTCCACCAAGTCACTGAAAGTGCACTAATTTATAGCAAGTAACACCCTGGCTATTATATTCTTTTTCATTAATTCCGAACAAATTCACCAAGATCAACCATGTAAATTATACAGTCCCTCAGAAGTGAGATCAGAGGCATCTGGGAAAGGAACACATCACATTAAATCTCTCACCTCTTCAACAATATTATATTGGAAAAAAAGAGTATGTTTAAGATGAAATAAAAAAAAATAAAAAGGACTTTTTCACCATGTCATCATTCTTTTCTGCGTTACTCTCTTCTTATTTTTTTTTTTTTAATGAATGTGTTATTAGTTTTGGTTCTATTGCTTCACAGAATGGCCAGTCCAGCATTCAGAGTTTTGGTCATGAGATTATTCTTTCTTTTTCTTAATACTGACTTTCTCCCATCTGGCATTCCTGTCCCATTTTATTGCATCTATTTCCCTGATTATCCTCTTTCTGCACTTTATCTTTCCACATGCATTTTCATTATATATTCCTAAATACTTCTTCATTTCTGTATTATTATTTTTATGTGCAAATACTCTATTTTATTTAACATGCAGTAGGGTTTTTTGTGTGTATTTTCTCCATAGGACCTCATTCTGAATGCCCTAAATGCACAGGAATTGTTTTCTCCATGTTACTACCAGAAACTGATAGGCTTACTATGCTTTGCTTGTCCCATGTCAGAAACAAGGTGGTCAGAGTTTATAAAGTAAATGTGAAGATTCTTCTACTTCATCTTTGGGGTTAATTTCAATAATATTGACTGTTGATGAGCTTACAGATTTATATTAAATTGGTACACTTCATTCGCACATGATCTTTTGTGGTTTTATTCACTGTTCAAATTCTGAAGATATGCCGTGCTGAGAGACAGTGTGATGCCCCTGATATGATGGCTCCCTTCCTGATTCCTGCTCCTTTTTGGAAACTGTGGGTTCATTTGCACATTACTGCTTCATATTAGTCATCAGGTCTTGCCGAATGCTTATTACATCCAAGGCAGAAGCTGTGAATTGCTCTGCATTAACTAACATGGTTTTCAAATAACTGTTATCTGGGGACAGAAACCAGCAACTGGATCTGTAATAGTCAGTTGTATAATTGATCTTATTTTCAGAAGGGTTATAAAGAGAAATTTTAAGGCATTCACTAAGTATGTAGCAACATACAAAATAAATTGGTTTTAATGACCTTTAAAGAAAAAGAAAGTTCTACAAATTATATTTATCTAATTTTTACAGAAATTGGGATAAGTAAGTCACAACCAGCCCTAATCTCAAATACGCACCACTGAAAAACATGTCAATAGAACAAAACATGTTCTATCATCCTTTATTGTGTTTTGTACAACAGAACTGCAACACAGAGCCTGTATCCTTAAAATTATAGACTTCTTACATGTCTTAAAATATAGATTCCATTATTAATGTTAAGCCTATCACTCAAATGTTGGTATCACTGTGATAAACTCTGATGATAGTTTGATTGCTTTAGATACTATGACCTTTAGGGAGTTTAGAAGGCAAATTAACCCTAATTTTACAAAGGGAAGAAATCTGTCCTCACTACTCTAAAGTGCACATTCTCCAGTGTGTTCATTAAATAAGGAAATGTCTCCAATGACACATACTTTAAATTATGCCATATTTAAATTTCCAAATACCGTTTTCATCTGCCTCATCAGTCTCGACCCATCTATTTCAGTAATTTTGAAGTCATATACCTTTACATCATATAGATTCCACAGATAGATACAGCTAGATACGGAAATGTTTTATGTTAGTACTTTTCAACTTGGTAACTTTAAAAATAGCTATTTTTTAAAAGCAGTAACTAAGACTACTGTGCACTCAAAAATAAAATGAGCAAACCTTAAATTTTCCTACATTTTACTTAGTTATTGCCTCTTATTCAGTGTTTATTCATCTCCAGGGAAACAGGAATCAACTCTCCCACATCTTGCAGCAGTTTTCATTTAAATGATTTCTCAGCTAAACACCACTTTAATTTTGAATGTTCATACTACATGGTGGGAATTTATGCATTTTATAAAGCATTTACTATAGCAGTTAAGAGACTGTTGTTGAGAAATTTTCTATGAATTTCTTTCACCTCAACAAAAATTCTTTTTTTTTCAATTCCTTTTTAAAAGGCAGTTGCTAACCTGATAAATCAAACTGCAGTTAGTAACCTGCAGTATTATCAGGAAGAAAGCTGAAACTTAGCACAGCAGTGAGTCTATACCTGCATAGAATTGCAGGTTGCTTTTTCTTTTCCACATGAGTCAAAACAGATACAACTTGCAAAAGAATAAGAGTTTTATCAATGTCCTAAGCTTTTTAAAAAGTATAGCTTAAGGTGCTCCTAGCTGAATAATTTTATTTGGTTCTCTATTTTCCTCTCCTTGTCAACACAGATACTGCTTAGAAAAGTTTTATAGCTTGTAAGATAGCATCCCAGTTGAAATCAGGTACCACTAACAGGAAAACTACTTCTTAGCTTTGTTAACTACTTACTGCAATCTATTGATTCACGGAAACAGACTCAGAGAGAATTATAAAGCAGACATGTTTACTCTGGTGCCGGGGTGCAAGGGGATTTGTCCACAGATCTTGCACACCAACAGCACATTTTACCAGAAACTGATAGAGTGTGGATATCCATATTCATTGGATTACACAACACAAACATACATATGCATAGGTAAGGCTGGGTTAGTTCAAAAGGCTGATGTCAACAGTTTATGTCATCTTTGCACCTGTGCACTGCCTCCTGGTGGTCATCTTCGGGGTCTTTTGGAGGAAGGCTCACAGTCTTTTCAACCTTGTACTTTTCGTTGGAGCATGCACAGATTCTCTTAGCCAATTTCTTGAATAACAAGAGTGGTTCCGCTGGTTTAACACCTCCATCTTATCTAAAAACACCCGTGTGTTAATTTCTACCACCCATATATGGCTATCTATCCATTACAAAGACTAAACTTGCTAGAATACATCTGCTTTCCAAGGACATGTTTCTTATTTTTGCTGAATATTGTAGCTCTTGGTAAGTTTTGTGAAAGATGAAAAACCAGTCCTGCGAGAAACAGGGACTAAGAAAAACAGCCTTAGAGAGCAATAAAAGTTGAGGCTGATCTAAGGAATGCCTGAAACACTTGCAAGATGAAACTATTAGTCACAGGGTGGATAATGTGGAGGTCGAATCTGATAAGGCTGTCTGAATAACACAAAATGCAGCTGAAGGGGGGAGCCCTGTGGAGACAGGACGGCCCTGCTCTGGTGCACCTGGGCACATTTCAGGGGCCATCTGTCCGGTGAATGAACTTTGCTTAACTATCCATGAAATGCATATTAAAGTTAACATCCCTCAATATGCCAACAAAGACTAACAAGATCATGCTAATTACATCATCCCATGAAACACCTTACCCCTCCCCATACAAGGGATACACAGGTATGTGGGTCGACCTAGGGGACGGACCCAAGGAAAGTGGGTATAAATCAAAGGGGGGGGAAAGAAAGGGGGAGGGGGAGGGGGGGGCGGGGGGCGGAGAGCGCAGTGAAGCAAAGAAAACGGATGCTTCCTGGAACCCTGGCTGGTGGGATCGACACAGAAACCCAGACTGGTGATCTGTATTCCCCTATTCCCTCTATCTCCCTCTTTTCCTTTTTCCATTAAGAGAGGCAAGGCATATTGTATTGCTCGCCACAACTTGCTATATACTTAACAAATTATCGTGTGTTCAATTAGTACATTGTAGGTAGTTAATAAATGCTTGGACTTGGAGACTTGTCTCACCGTTGTCCGCTCCGGTGGGTATTTGCAAATCTGAGTCACTTGTCTCCCTCATCTGAGTGGGACGTGACAAGTTTCCACAGAAAACTCCTTTGTTTTGATGAACACAGTAGTCCTTGGTAAGCTTCCACAGAACAGTCAGGGCAAGCAGGAATATTAAGCACTATTCAGAAATCATTCTAAGTTGCTATAAATTGCTATAAATAAATAAGTTGCAAAGTAAGTGATCATTTCCTTGTATCACTATTCAACTTTATCATTTATTTTAAAAGTGCATGGAGTAATTTTGTTTGTAGTCTCTTGCAAATCTCTTTGGTTTTCTTTCAAACGTATACACATCAAAAGCTGAGGTGAGATCTGGTTAATTGAGAATTAGACCATTCATTTTAAAACTCTGTTAACAAGCTGACTTTTAGGTCAGTATTTCTGACTTGATAAGAACTGCCCGTCACAGGCACTTTGCAAACTGTTTGATTTCAGATTTCAGTAAGAAACTGAGAAGACAGAATATTTTTACTTGTTTAAGTTAAAAGTACCAAATATGAGACAGTAAAAGCTTGATTACTCTATTTTTATACATAATACAAATCCACATTCATATTTAATTAGTACTAAGCAAATATTTTTTTCAGGAATTTAACATACAACATTAAAGAATGTGTTTATAATGTAGCTCCTGTCATTTTCACTGTGAAAGATATCTGTTGTTCAGCCTGAAAAGGTCATATAGTCTTGGCTTCCATCCCTTAATCAATATGGACTACATGTCTCTGCATCAGAATAAACAGCCACTTCTGCCTCTTCTTTTTCTAGATGAACTCCTGTGTTATTCCAGATCTCATCTTGCATCTGGGTAAGGTCTTTTCCCACATTCATAGTCAGTACATTGGGTGACCAGAATGACTGTAATGACAAGGAGAACACTGGAGCAATGTTAATGCATTTGTGTATGACTGATTGGACAACCTCAGCAAAAATTGATTTTCCCATCACCCCTCTGAGCCAACTAATGTCATGTTGTTTATTCAAAGAGACTTAAGCCTACTTGATAGACTTGTTCTCACGTATTCCATTCTGATCTCAGAGGGAGTAAAGGGTGGGGTGATACATAAGGTCACTGGCTATTGAACTGAAATTAATTAAATGATGAATGGCCTTCCAAGATAATCGTTGTCATACAATTATTTTGGCACATTTCTGAATGCCTCCTACTCAGTGGAGGACCATATTCAGCTGGCTGTTGAACATCTTCAAGCATGGAGACATTGCAACCTTTCTGGGCAACCTGTTTCAGTGTTTGACCAGTCACAGTAAAAATATTTTTCTTATAGTTGAGTCAAATTCTCTTGAATTTATGCCCATTACCTCTTGTCCTGTCATTGGGTGTGACTGAGAAGAGTCTGTCTCCACCTTCTTTACTCTCTCCTATCAGAAATTTGTAGAAATTTTCTTCTCTGTCTCTTTCAGTCAGCTTTGCATGGGGATTTGGGGTAGGTTGTTTGGGGGTTTTTTTGTTTGATTGGTTGGTTGAGTTTTTTTGTTTTGTTTTGGCTTGTTTTTTTCCTGTCATAGAGTGCTTACATTTTAGAATGAAAGTTTCCTAAGGTCAGAGAATAAAATCTGAGACCACAACATAATTATTCAATTAAATAGCAATGGAAGAGAAAACATTAAAAGGAAATTTTCAGATTCATTAATCACTATGTATTTATTTTAGTTCGTTTCATTACAGCTTTAAAAGCTTAAAAATCTTCAGTCTGTATTCCTGATGGATTTGGGAATGTATTTAAAAGAGACCGACATTCTTAGTGTTCTGATAATTTAAAAAATTACCTTAACTGAATAGAGAATATATTTCTTTAAAAGCATGATGAAAAGTGAACACTGTAATTTAGACCATTTCAGATCAATCTCTAGATCTGTTGAGTAATGCACAATGTCTTTTGGGGTAATTGTTGGGAATATGTACAACAGCACCTGCATAAATGGAGGAAACTTTATATTTCTAAGAAGTTTTATTTGACTTTGAGTAGTAAGAAAATTAATGAGACCTACACATTTATTTTGGTTTTAAGTTCTCTAAGTCTGTAATAAGCTTCTAAATTTTTCACAGAATAATAACAAAATGTTTCCTTTTTGCAGGAGTATTATTCACAGGACTGTTTATCCTGAATTGTTTCACTAATCAGATACGTAATAAAGTTTTGAAAACAGTAGTAGTGGCACAAAGAAAGTTGTGTTTCAGAGACAGGAACATACAGTTGCAGTGTATGAAATGGGAAATACATAAAGTCAAAAATATTGTAAAAGGAAAAGGAGTGTGTGTAGTCTGAGATAAGCACCTTTTGGTGACCAACTGTAATGTAATTATTTGGTCTTGATTTGGTGTTGCTGCATTCTGGGAAAAAGGGAGTTATGTATACCGTAAGATATAAGTAGACCTGCTCAAATAAATGACTGACTGATTTGGGGGATTAGGGGGGGGTGGGGGGGTGGGAGGAGAGAGTGGTGTGTGGTGTGAATTTATTTTTTTCTTTTGACTTAAGTGAAAAATGTTGTGAATATTTGCTGATATTGGAATCAACTATTATATAAAAAGAAAATAATTTTTGAAAGCTTTTATTTCCTCAAAAATTCTTTGTTTATAATTAATGACAAACACAGGTTGTCATAGTCATTAAAAAAAGTAACAAAGAAATTTGATGGCCTGTGTTATGCAGATTGTCAGACTAGATGATGTAATACTTCTGTTAGTACAACTTGAAATCCATTATTGCATCTGAGAAGCTAAAAGCATAAAAGTGAAGACAAATGAGACAAATGCCAGAGTTTAAAATTTTGACTAAAAGTCTCTCTAGTAGGAGAAACAGCATCCTAAAAACTGTGATCTTCCCAATACTATGTATGTATTTTCATATAGTTCCATCAGGGAGAAATAGGCATTTCCTAAATTGATTAATCACATTGAAATTACATTAATGACCTTAAAAGGGAGGTGTTTTGATTCGGTGAGATGATTCACTGAAGGAAGCGACAATTTTCTTTGCCTCAGGCTTTGCTTTTGGCTGGCTGAAGTTAACTGGAAAAAAATTTTAAAAAGCCCTTCTGCTTTGGACCTCTGTATTTTCTTTCAAACTGGTTTCTAACAGTTTAATTCTTATTTTCTTGGAAAACTATTAGACGGTTTGGTCAAGCATGGGGGATATTTAGAACTTCATCTTAAATGTGTTGAAATCTATTTTTGGAGGTCTGGTCCTTAGATTTCAGTATCACACAGTCTCACATCACTCCAGAAATAATAAAGGGAGAGAAGGGCATATATAGCTAAGCAAATAACTGCTAAAAACGGAGAAGCCAATCTAATTTTTAGTAAGAGGACCATGCTGTTTATGAAATTACAAAGATTCATTTAAAAATAAAGTAAAAATGCAATTACAGAAAATAAATGCCCAAATTGTGAGTTCAGAATACATTATTATGTTTCTCACAGAGCATAATTATAGTTGTGTCATTTGTTCAGTAATATTCAAGGTTGTAGAGGCACTTATATTATAAACCTTATATTTCAAGGGTTTATAAGTTGGCAGTAAGAAATTTGCCTAACAGTGAAAATTAACACACTATGTGTCAATGCCAGAACATGTTATTTTACACTCTTTCTCATTTCTTAACACATGGGAGTGTAAGACTAAAAAGGAGGAAGACACTAATTGGTCCAGAGGTAAGTTATTTTGGCACTACAGCTAAAAATAAGAGTGGATCCCTTACGCCTTTCTTCCTAAAATTAGCTCAAGTATTCACTGGCAGGAATATTAAAATGTTACTGTGTGGTAGTATGCAAAATTCCTATTTGTTCAGTACTGGAAAATAACAAAAATAAATGCCCTCCATGATTTCAACATCTTTGACAATAAAGGATTTTTTTTTCATCTTCAGTTGATTTGATTTTTTTTCTTTAAATAAACATATTTTTGATACTGCAAGTGTTTCCTAATTTAAGTTTTCCTTCATATCTATTATCTTTTTTTCCCCCCACTTTTTCATTAAAAATTTGCACTAGTTTTAGTTCCAGTCCAGAAGTTTTCTTTAGTTTCTTATTTGAATTTTTTCTTTGATTTTATTATTTCCTACACACATAGAAATACAAATGTATTGTATATGTATGTATATAGATATATATAAAAATATGTATACAAATAACAGTGTCAGTTTTCAGTTAACAGCTTTGATTTAGCCTTTGTATAAAGAAACCCTGCAAAATTTGCACAAAGCCAGAGTCAGAATAATGATTTGCTTTTAGGTTTTCTGAATGTTGACCTGAAGTCCACGACTCAAAGAATTGCTAAGGAAGTTACCCTTGGTTTCTAACAGTTTCATTCTATAAAGAAATTATTTTGACTCAGACTGATAACGTTCTATGCCTTTAGTCAATGGTACTTCTTGAATAAGAGTCATTTAGGTTTTCAAGTATACAGTTTATTTCTTTAGGGGGCTGCAAATATGTTCAAAGTAATAAGAACCCTTACATAGTTGTATAACCAAAAGTTCTTAACTGTTTTATAAAACCAAAGTTTCTTTTTGACATTCTGTTTTTTCTCTTTTTCTTATCATTTCTGTATTTATTTTTCTTTTGAGACTGGGTCTCTGTTGAGGGGCTACTTTTTAATTATTTATGTTTTTAACTGTTTGGCTGATTTTTAATTACTGTGAGAAAAAAAATAATTCCTGTTTTTTTTAATCTGGTCACTATAGGAATTTGTTTGCCTTTATTTTTAATTCTGTGAAGTGATTGCATTACATGTTTACACCTCTTCACATATAGATTAAAACTGTGAACACTTCTCAGAGGCACCTACCTGCATAAAAGTCTATTATCTGAGTTTTATTGTTGGACACTAAAAATTTGATGTACAGTACAAGTAGACATGCACACAAACTTTTCTGTTGACTGTGCTTATATTGGTAACATAAAGATGGAATATGAACTCACTGTAAGTAAGAAAGCAAACTGCTATTTAATCTCCGACAAAAAGGTCTAAAAAATCTCTGAGGTTTTTCCAGGTTTTCTTTCCTAGGATCCTCCATCTGACCCTGTTTTATATTTAGGTCACATTTTAGCTGTTAGTTTTGTATTCAAAAGTGTTCTTTCTCTTACTCCCCCAATTTGTAAATAAAGTCACATATCTTAGAATGCCAGGTGTCTCACATAATGTCAATGACATTCATAAGAACAACCAAAAAAAAAATCCCAGAAATATTTATTTATTTGTTGTCCTACAAATAGTTATAAACAATGCTGAAAACTATAGAGAAAATAAAGAAAAATAAAGTATCATAAATTGTGGAGACTAGAAAGGCTATTTTGTAAAGGGTTTTTTGCTCTTCACTTTTGCTCTTGGCATTTTCTCAAAAGATAAAACCTGTACTATGTGAACATAATTCTGCATAGGTCTACACTAAACATAGTAAGGTTGCATGTCAGGGAAGAGGTTATTGCCTGTGAAACAGATTTCCAAACTACTCCCAGGAGTACATTTTGCAAAGGAAGTAGCTAAGAAAGTTTTAACCTTCATTTTTGTTGATGGGATGGAGCTGTATGGCTTTGCAGCCTTCTTAGACTTAGTCATAATTTTGTCCTGGCAGCTCTTATAAGCCGTCTGGAGATCATTTTAAAGTTACCATCTTGGGGTTTTTTGGTTAAAAAATTGAGGGGCACACTCAAATCACTTATGTAAATAAAAAAAGCAAGATCTCTCTAAATTTGTTTTCCTTGGTGTGTGGTGATATTACTACACATTTCTTCTTCTTAATATATTTAATATTTTAGAACATAATTTACTCTATTCACTTGCCTACACAACAGAATAAGTCATGAGACGATCCTGCTACACTAGAAAGAAATGGTGAGTCTGTAATTCTATTTTTAATGCTTGGGTCAGGATATCTGAAAACTACATTAGTGACAAGTCATAAGAAAAAAAACATCCCAAGGCATCCAAGTGTGTGTTGAGTCTACATTCCCTTGTTGCAAAAGATGTGATTAGAGTTGCATGTTTCCCCTATCACATGCTAAAAGAATATAGCATAAAATACTTCTGATTCTATAAAGCTGAGTGTTCTCAATGAGGTTAAAGAGTTGTATCAGCTTTCAGGAGCTGCTGTGATTGCAGCCATTCACTTCTAGCAATGGGAAAAATGATGGAGAAATTATTTACAGTATTTTATTTGTGAAGAAATTTTTTAAATTATTATTAATTTAAGTTTACTTGACACCAAAGAATGCTCTAAGTATGACACAGGTCTATTTTGTTCATATGTTGGTCTTTTCCACTTTAAATATGACTATAGAGACCTACATCAACATCCAGCATTTTTCAAAGAATGATGTTTGCAATCCTCAGTAACATGCCTGCAATACAGTGTTCTCTTGATGATGCTTTATTTGAAACTTATAAAGTTCATGAAAAAATACTGTCCATATTATTATGTATCAGTGCAGCAGGGCTGAAACTGAACTTGGCCAAATGTCACTTGAGATCATGTTTTCAAGCAGATCTAAGATATGAACAATTCCACTCTTCTGTAGTTATAAAAAATCTGTTTATCTTGACACATATTACATTATGCTATTAATTGACACATTGATACATTATGCTATCTACCATTGTAGAACTACTGAATGCAGTACTCTATATAGCCTGAACATTGCCTTGGAAAGCTGCTGCTCTATTACGAAAACAAAACCAAAATCCACTTTATAGATAGTTCAGGATTTACACTTTCCAGTTTTGTGTTGCCTACCATTATGATTATTAATGTTTTAAATTTACAATTTAGAACCACATTAAATGCTGAGAATACTACATTTACTCAAAAACTTTTGTTGGATGTGATAGAAAGGACCGGGAAGTGGTCTTACCCCTGTACTCGGCACTGGTGAGGCCGCACCTCGATTCCTGTGTTCAGTTTTGGGCCCCTCACTACAAAAAGGCCATTGAATGACTCGAGCGTGTCCAGAGAAGGGCAACGGAGCTGGTGCAGGGTCTGGAGCACAGGTCGTACGAGGAGCGGCTGAGGGAACTGGGGGTGTTTAGTCTGGAGGAGAGGAGGCTGAGGGGAGACCTCATCGCTCTCTACAGCTACCTGAAAGGAGGGTGCAGAGAGATGGGATGAGCCTCTTTAACTGAGTAACAAATGATAGGACAAGAGGTAATGGCCTCAAGTTGCACCAGGGAAGGTTTAGACTGGATATTGGGAAGCATTTCTTTACAGAAGGGGTTGTTAGGCGTTGGAATGGGCTGCCCAGGGCAGTGGTGGAGTCCCCATCCCTGGAGGTGTTCAAGAGTTGGGAGTTAAGAGTTAAGAGCGACATAGCGCTGAGGGATATGGTGTAGTTGGGAACTGTCAGTGTTAGGTTAATGGTTGGACTGGATGATCTTCAAGGTCTTTTCCAACCTAGACAATTCTGTGATTCTGTGAAAAAGATAAGTTTAGAAGGAGGCACATGGTTGATTATGGATTCTAGAAAAATTAATAAAAAGACACCTTTTGGTCTAGGAATTCAAGTTACACATAGGTCATAATCTATTGACAATAAAAGCTGTAAGGAAGCAAAAAGAAACCTATATCTGCACACCACCAAACTCAGGCATGTCATGGTTCTTATTTTGTTTGCTTTCCAGCAGTGAAAAAGAAACATTTTGGTCATCTATCTGTAATAGCATGTTTCACCTACTTCTCATTAGCTTTCCCAGAATATATATCCAAGGGGAGATCAAATCTGATAAGCATCCTACCAGATGTAAGCAGTCTTCTGTATGGACTAAAGTGTACATTTGATAAAGGTTCAAAATATAATTATTTAACACAGTTCACACAAATTTTTGTTTCCTACTCCTCTTCTGCCCTTTCTGAACTCTACCCCTCTAAACCTTGTGATTATGTCAACATCTCAGAAAATATCTAAAATGACAAATGTAGATTTCCCAGCCATCCTTATATATAATCAAAATCTAACCTTTCAGTTTAAAACCATTACCCCTTGTCCTATCTCTAAACTCCCTGATAAAGAGTACCTCACCATCTTTCCTGTAGGCCCCTTTAAGTACTGGAAGGCCGCTATAACGTCTCCCCAGAGCCTTCTCTTCTCTGGGCTGAACAACCCCAACTCCCTTAGACTAAATCCATTAATTATTACTCCTGAACTCTATGCTCTAGGGTCTTATCTTATCCTTTTCAGAGGAAGATTTTGAGAAAGACTGTACTATGGAAAAGCTACTGAATTATTGTCAATTTTTGGTTTTTTTTACCCTACATCTTTATTGAAGGCAGGGAAGGTTCCAGGTTATGCTTTGAGTCCATCTCCTTTCCATTGCCAGCACACATACAAAATGTAAGAACATTTAATGCTTTTTATAAGGTGGGCTTCTCTAAAAAATACTTTTAAGAGTCTCTGAGACTTGATTGAATTTCTTTAAGAACTGCCCTTAACAAGTCCATGTCAAGTCAGCTTCAGCTTTCTACCCTGCTGTGTTATTTTAATAATCTGCAACTCCAATAAGACTAATCTTGCATTTGTACTGTGAAGGCAGCCTGAAGTAGCAGAGGTATCTCAGCAGGTAGTTTAATGTGTACCAAAGGTACCCTTCTCTTGAAAATGCTAATGGGTATTTCCTGTTATATAAGATCAGTTTAAAATTGAAATAAACTATCCTCTCAATTTTTTAGCCATATCACTGCTTTGCAAAAGAAACAACAGATTGTAGTTTTCTGCAAATTACTATAACTGCAGAAGAGATTTCACAAGGAATGCTGTCTCAAGGACAACACATTATGCTCAGGTTCTATAGGATTGCACACAGTGTAATGTGAGAGAGTAAAAAATATTTTGATGGATGATTCATCTGTGTGCTGATAACGGGGTTGATTAAATGAGTCTGTTGGTATATAAAATCACATGTAGATCTTGAAAGTCTAAACTTTCAAGAAGGTGTTCTTCAGTCTTGAAGTCCTTGTGAATATGTTTTGATAGCCTGCAGATGGAGCAAATACAACTTTGCTGTAGTTAGTCGGAAAAATACTTTTATCTTCACTGATGAGTTTGCTTTCTGAACAGTGACATTTGAGCAAAACATCACCGAACAGAGTATGTTTGTTTCTAGAAAAATTATGTAAAGAACCTTTATCCTGGCTTTGGAGAATCCACACATTCTGAATATTTTTTCAAGGAGAAATAAAACATTCTTCACAGTAATTGTATCACATTCATTAAAAATTCTAATAAATTTTTAAAGAAAGACAATTTAGAGATTTACTAATATTAAGATCTGCTGCTGCATCCTTCTTCCACTGAAGGAGATAAAAAAGTACCTACATTATTGTTTGGCAGACAGGCCTGAGACTTACTAAAGCGAGTGACTTTATGAACCCTTCCATTTCCCGTTTTCCATTTGTACCACTATCTGCTAATACTAGTGAGCCTCATAGCATCCGCACTGTGGGGACATCCATATATATCCGAGTCAGAACCTGGAGACCATGACTTAAGTTGCTCCTAATTTATTCAAATTTTAATTTTGACTTCTTGATTCTGGATTTCAAAATTCCATACTCCAGGGGGACTTCAGCTGCAGAAAAGGCATGTTATATTTTATGGAGTTAGTCTGGGCTAACATGCAGCTGGCTTACTTCAGCTTCCTTACTCTTAGATTCTTACAGCCTCTTTCCACTATGAACTTTCACCCTGGCTTGCAAGCACATTTATATTGTACAAAATATACTTCTCAACTTTGTCTATACTCACTAGGCACTTCAAAAACTGTCATATAATTGTGCTGTCCAGCTAAAACGTGTAATTGCAAAGTTGTTATAAACCTTAGGAATGGTTGTTTTCACCGGCAAAGCTGTAGGTGAAAATTTGATTAACAGTTTAACAGTGCATTGCTCCTCTTGTGAGAACTTCCAGTCCTTTGTTATCAACCAGACTTTATAGGACCACTCTTTTGTTTGCAGAAACTATTAGAGATTCTTTGAATTCAAAAGGATTAGATCGACTCCTAACAAGATTCTGTGCTGCTCTATTTTTTTTCTGTAGCTACCCTCCCCACACAAGCTCATATCAGGACCACTGGGTTTTGAAAAACTATTTTTTTGTGTGTGTGTTTTGTTTCTCTTTTGCTTTTTCTTTGAGTCAATAAATGTTACATTTCTCAGATGCAGGCTCTCTGTAAATATTTCTCAACCCTCTCCCCCATTTCCTTTGATTTTAAAGCAGTGTTATTCTTCAGTGCTGAAGTATTTGTCCTCCTTTTAAAATGATGTCTAGAGATATACTAGGAATTTTGTTTCATAAACACCCTTTTTAGTTTAATAAAATTACTTTTTACTACTGTGAATGATATTATTAATATTTATGTGTAATTAATGGATAATGGGTAAATGTGTTCTGAAATTTTCTGGATATTCTTGAATGACAGCACAGAAGTAAATAAGAAGTAGTCCTAGGACATAGATTCATAGAATATCTCAAGTTGGAAGGGGCCCATAAGAATCACTGAGTCCAATTCCCCATTCCTCACAGGACTACTTAACGCTAAATCATATGACTAAGACTGTTGTCCAGACACTCCCTGAACTCTGACAGGCTTGGTGCCATGATCATTTCCCAGGGGAGCTTGTTCCAGTGATCGTCCACCCTCTCAGTAAAGAATATTTTCTTAATGTCCTATCTGAACTTCCCTGATGCAGCTTCATTCCATTTACTTGTGTCCTATCACTGGTCCCCAGAGGGAGGAGATCAGCACATCCCCCTCCACTGCCCCCCTTGAGGAAGTTGTAGACTGTGATGAGGTCAACCCTCAGCCTTCTCTGCTCCAAGCTGAACAAATCAAGTGACCTCTGCTACTTCTCCTAAGTCTTGCCCTTGAGACCTTTCACAATCTTGGTCACCCTCCTTTGGACACACTCTAATAGTTTAATGTCCTTACAGTGTACATGTCCTCTGTAGAAAGACATGCTTACTAAAATGTGTATTAGAACCACTAATGTTCATATTTCCTTACAGGTGAATGTAATGAAATCATGGTGATGAGCTAACAGCGGTAAATGGTATTAAGCACTAAAGACAGCATTTTCCTACTCTTCTGCCTGCTGTAAGAAAGATTTAAAAATTATGACAGATGAGTTATGAGTTACTGTCAGGACTATTGTAAAAACATAGCTGCCTGTGCTAAAAGATGGCTATGACATGTCATTGAGAGCCACATGCAAAAAGATTGTCACCACTTTTCCTCTTGACCTGTGAAAAGCTTGAAGATGCCTATTGCACTTGTGGAAGCAGCAGCACTGGATGCTAAGTAACACTAGGAAATTACCACCACAGCCATTTCTCAGAAGGAAGTATTTCTTTGCATCTTTCTTTCTCTCTCTCCATATTTTTTTTTTTTCACAGACAAAATTACTACTGGACAATATACCTGTCACTTATCCAAGAAAACACCTATAGTGTAAAAAGGTTAAAGGAAAATGAATACTCAAAAACTGTAGTGAAAACTGTAGTGAAATGCTGGGCTTTTATAAAACCCTTTTCATAAACAGTGGAAAAAGATAATATATTCAGAATGTACAGATCCCACCACTGCCTATCAAACATATTAGGGGCAAGTGAGCAAGCATATGAAAAACTCAAAATTACTCTGAAAATGATATGATCTTTCACATGAAGTTATGAATCAAAACATTTCAGTGTTCATAATTGTGTATTTAAAAACAAATGGCTAAACAATTTTTAGAAGCCAAATACTTTAAGTAGTTTATGTATTAAAAAAAAAAGTACATTAAATCCTAAAATCATAAGCACCCCATGCTCAGGCATAAATTATAGTTGTAATTAAACAGAAACTTCATCCACAACTCACAACCATGCATTTTAACTATAAAAAAACCCTGTACCAGCATTATTTACTTACACAGAGGCTGTTAAAAATGTTTACTCATTATGTCCTTTCTCCACTGTTGAGCCTAATGTCATTCTTATTTATTCACTACCTAATGGGTTTATGACTTTCACCAGAGAACAAGTGTGTTGTGTCATTTCCCAGCTGGATTCCAGGTGAATGTAGTACAGTGATCTGTAAGCCTACAGATCTTCCAAGTGTAAAGAATATTACTTTAATGTTGTCTCATGAAGGAAAGGTTACCTGTCTCAACAGAAGTCTAGAGTTTTAACTCTAAATGAGGAGGAAAAAAAAAAGGAAGAAAAAAAGAAAAAGTAAAGATTTCTTCCCTTTAATTAGGCAGAAAGAAGGGTTTATATTTTAAACATCAGCTAAACTATTTGAAACAGAATGAATAACAAGCAGTAAGAACATGCTTTGTGCCTAAAAATGGTAGTTTGCTGTGTCTCATGCTGGTTATTTATTCTTTATTTTTAATATTAATATTTCAGTCTTCACACAGTACATAGGGCTGTGTTAATGTGTCCTTGCTTGCAGGCTAATATTTCACATGTGGATTGTAAAATACTCATTCTCTGATGGAGCTGGACCAGATATAAAAATCATATGAATTTTCAAGAACAAAGTTAGTGGAAAAGAAGACAATTATACAGGCTAATTAAAAAAAAAAAAAAAAAAGCCCTTAAGTCCTTCAAAATAAAGTGTTATGCCTTTCTGCCAGAAGCTTCTGATTATAAATAATATTATTAGAGCTGAGATTACAATTGTTACTGGGTATTAATGTTGACAATTATAAGGTACAATATTCTAATTACATTTGTTATTGCTCTGTTTATAATGATTTTAACTTTAATTTTCTTAATAGTATAAGAGAAAATACTACATATTTTTAAAGAATCTGATATGATTTTAAAGAATCTGATATAAAGATTAATGGCAAAGTTTTTATGATGTATTACTTATTTCACTATAGGTATTCCACTGAGGCAGGCATTATGCAAACATTGTATGAAGAAGGTATTATTTGGTCTAAAGACCATAAAGATTTAAAAAAAACTAATCTAGGAATTAAGGTTGTTTCACTCTTTGAGTGTTTCATACCCTTAAGAGCACTTAACAACGCAGATCAACATCTTTCCAAAAAAACAGCCTCTTCCAGATACCTCAAGTTGCTTCTTTCAAACTGAAGACATCCAGTTTAGTCACTTCTGAAATTTAAATCACTCTGGGCATGTTTTCTATGGGGTTTTTTTTGGGTTTTTTTTGATAACACATTACTATCTGGTGATACCTATGAACTAATACTGTTCTTATAAATCTTTATGGTTTTGCTACAGCTCTTTTCCAGATTTTTTTAAACAGTCAGGATTCACCTCTGCTCTGTGGTGTTGAAGCACAGACATGGACAGTTATTGTGGTATAGCTCTGCACTGCAAACTCACAGCCAGTTCTGCCTTGTGCTTAGCTATTTGTTTACCTATTTCCTTGACAGTTGTGAAGGGCCCTGATTTTTGCTGCTGTTGATGACTTCTTTACACGAGTTATGTGTAAATATATATGCTTTTGTGAGAAGATTTCCGTTGCCTTGATTTTGTGCAACACTCTTGATATCAAGGCCAGGCATTATGCCAATGAAAATATTATGGGAAATGAGTGAAAGATGAAGTAGCCTGTTATACACAACTTTCACTCTTCTGTATCAGTATCAATGGTTATGCACAGGGAACTAGAAGACAAGTCTTCCCTTCCCGAAAGTGCTGTGATAATCATGTACCAGAATTCCTTGATGTTTTACCAAACCACAGGACATTGTCAAGGCTCTGTTCTCTGATAAGAATGAGTCAACACAAGAGCCTTGAAAGATGCGGCCTTTAGTTATATTTAGTTATTCAATGAAGAGTGATAAAAAATATTTTAAGGTAATTTTAAGGGCTAAAACAATGCTCAAAAGGCAGATTTCCACAAGAATAAACTCTACGAGAGTTAGGAACTTCTGTTCTAACAAGTATAATTCAGAAATTTGATTGCTTTATTCTTTTAATTCTTCATTATAGTCCTGACTTTATTGCATAGGGATTGTCATATGTTGACAGCTGGTGTCTATTTGAAATCATCTCAGCAATATTTTTATCCCAAATAGTCATGCATAATTGTTAGTGAGGGTGAAATTTTTATCAGAATTTTCCTGATTATAGCTTTTCCAATCTCCCAAATGTACTTTAGGAAGGCACAGTTTGTTACCAAGCAACTCTTTGATTAACCTCTGTGGACCACTGCATTTCTTCAAAGGAGATACTAAGAGTATAATGTAATTTATTTCCATTATTTCTTTTTGTGTGCTTTTCATAAACATATAGTACACTATATCCTACTGAGAAATGTTTTTATAAACATATTGGGAAGAAAACAATGGTTTTGATTTTGACTAATATTTTTTCAATTTTTTTACATTTTTCAGGAAAATTTGTTGGGAGATAATAAATAACAATTATTTTCTACAGAGACAGAAATATTAATTAATGTAATAACAGGATCATCACATAAGGTCCAAACCAAGAGTCAGAGCTTGGATCAAAACATTATCATTTATGATCCAGGCTTTGAATAATGAAATATTTATCTAAGAGTTAACTGGGTCTGTAAAAAAAATGTCTAATGTTAAATGTTTGTAGGTAGCAATGTATTGGCAATCAAAATGTGAAAAAAAAAAAAAGTATTTAGGAACTTTTGTTTTAAATCTGTATGCTGCTGCTTCTGAACAACTGTTAGAAATAACATAATTTAATGTACCACATGGTGACAATGTTTCAAAATCTCACTACATGGAGGGAGATCCACTGTCAGAATTTGGTCGCATTGTGTCTTATATCATAGAATCATAGAATACCAGGTTGAAAAGGACCTCAAGGATCATCTGGTCCAACTTTCTTTCTCAAAAGCACAATCTAGACAAAATGGTCCAGCACCCTGTTCAGATGAATCTTAAAAGTGTCCAGTGTTGGGGAATCCACCACTTCCCTGGGGAGATTATTCCAGTGGCTGATTGTTCTCATTGTGATAAATTTTCCTCCTGTGTCCAGTTGTAATCTCCTCAGAAGTAACATGTACCCATTATCCCTTGTATTTTCTGTGTGACTCCTTGAAAAAAGGAGTCTTCATCTTCTTTGTAGCCACCCTTTAAATACTGGAACATGGTGTTAAGGTCTGCCCTAAGCCATCTCTTCTCAAGGCTGAACAAACGCAATTCTCCAAGCCTTTCCTCCTATGACAGGCTTCCCAGTCCCTTGATCACCTTTGTGGCCCTTGTCTGGACCCTCTCCAGCCTGTTCACATCTTTTTTATATAGTGGGGATCAAAACCGAACACATTATTCCAGGTGTGGCCTGACAAGTTCTGAACAGAATGGGATAACTACTTCTTTATCATTGCTGGTGACGTCCTTGTTGATACAACCCGGCATCCTGTTGTCTTTCTTTGCTGCTGCAGCGCACTTCACTCATATTGAGCTTGATGTCCACCAGAAACCCCGGGTCCCCTTCCACAGAGATGCTCTCCAGCTGGGTAGATACCAGTCTGTGCTGCACTCACTCCTGGATTATGTTTTCCCAGGTGCAAGACCTTACACTTGTCCTTGTTGAACTTCATAAGGTTCTTGTTAGCCCACTCCTCCAGCCTATCCAGGTCTTCCTGCAGGGTGGCTCTCCCTTCTAAAGTGTTCACTTCCCTGCTCAGCTTTGTATCATAAGCAAACTTCACCAGGGTACACCTGATCCCATCATCCAGTTCACTTATGAAGATATTAAACACCATTAGGCCCAATATTGATCCCTGGGGGACCTCACTTGTGATAGGTTGCCAGTTTGAGAAAGAGCTATTTGCCACCACCCTCTGGGTGTGACTTGTCAGCCAGTTCCCCACCCACCGCACAGACCACTTATCTAGAAAGTAATGCATCAATTTCTCTAGGAGGAGGCTGTGGGAAGTGTATTGAAAGCCTTGGAGAAATCCAGGTAGACAATGTCCACTGCTTGCCCCACATCAACAGAGCAGATTAATTTGTTGCAGAAGTCAATCAGTTTTGTCAAGC
Source organism: Athene noctua (assembly GCF_965140245.1). Taxonomy (NCBI): domain Eukaryota; kingdom Metazoa; phylum Chordata; class Aves; order Strigiformes; family Strigidae; genus Athene; species Athene noctua. The sequence goes on from NC_134039.1 coordinate 68,414,496, forward strand.
ACAATTTGCCCTTGGTGGATCTGTGCTGGCTTTTCCCAGTCACATGTTCATTTGACTTGTGATAGCTCCCAGGAGAATTAATTCTATAACTTTCCCAGGGATTGAAATAAGGCTGATGTGCCTATAATTTCCTGGACGTTCCTTTAAGCTCTTCTTGACGATGGGGTTGATATTAGTACTCTTCCAGTCTTCTGGGATGCCCCTTGGTCACCACAACTTCTCAAAGGCTACAGAGAGCAGCCTTGCCACGACATCAGCCAGCTCTCTTTACACCCTTGGGTGGGTAACACCGGAGCCCATCGGTTTGTAGGGCTTAAGCTCCTGTAATATTTCACATACCAACTCTTCCTTCACTGATGGTGGGTCTGTGTTTGCATCAACCTGGATTTTTGTTTCCACAACTTGGGGCCCAACAATGCTGGTAAAGACAGAGGTGAAGAAAGCCTTGAGAACCTCTGCCTTTTCAGTGTTGTTGTTGACTAATTCATCTCTCCTGTTTAACAGTGGGCCAATAATTTCCTTCTGTTTCTGCTTGTTTTCATACCTGAAGAACCCTTTCTTGCAGTTTTTTATATCCCTGGCCAATTTCAATTACAGCTGAGCTTTTGTTTTTCTAACTGCCTCTCTGCACACCCTGGCAATGCCCTTGTAGTTCTCAGTGGGTGTTTTTCTACTTTGCTTAGACTGCATACAGCCATTAAAAGAGATAAAGGATAAGATTTAAGGTGGTTTATTATGCAGATACAAGGAATACAGCTACAGAAGTATTTTAGAAGAATAGTTCCCAAAGAAAAATAGTTGTGCTAATTTCCCAATCAGTATTTGTGACTCAAAATGCAAAAGGAGTAGTGACTGCTTCCTTAGCAGTTTAGTGTAGTCCAAGGTTGTAACAATAGCAACAATGTAGAAATAAGATTAGTGTTTCAAAAGAGGTTTCTATAAGTTAAAAATATGAAAGTGTGACTGTATTTAGGCCTAAATGTATGACCAGTAGTCAATACAGAATCATAGAATCATTTAGGTTGGAAAATACTTTTAAGATCAAGTCCATTAACCTAGCACTACCAAATGTCAACCATCATGTCGACCATCTATGCCATTCTCTGAATATGCTTTTTACACACTGCTTAAAAGACCAACAATTTTATTACAAAAGGTGTTTTTAAGTTGAAATGAGGGTAGCATCTATCATAACAGTTTTAATTTCCTTCAAGTTTCCAACAAAAAAACCCCAATGATGGACAGATTGCTAGAGAATTAATGTCTCTTAATTTTTTGTTGCAAACTTAACTAATAAACATAAACATTTCTTACTTATCAGGAATAACATAGGGGATAATTTCCCAATGGTTTCATAATAAGTGGAAAATGGTGAATAATAGTAGTTCAATAATCAATAACATAGATCACAATACAAAATATTTGTTGAAAGTTGCTTCACGTGACTGCAACATTGACAATGGGAGGAATGATCATTGCTCTGTTCAACAATTATTCCCATTGAAAAGCACTCAGAAGAGCTGTCAGACAGTGTTCTTTCAACCTGAAGTTTTTTTCAGAAAAAATAGAGAACTGAAGTTCACACTCTGAAATGCAGAAACATAATGTCAAGCCAGTATGTTGGCATGTTTCAAGGTAGGCAGACAGGAAACACAGAAAATGAGAGACCTTTTGTGGAATTAAAGAGAAGGATCATAAGATATTAACAGAAAGAAAAGGCGAATTGTGTGCCTGAAAGCAAAGATATGTCAATTTTTTTTTTATGTCACATTAGAAGATGGGAATAAAGAGAGGAAATCAAAGATATAAGAAAGTTGTGGTGTGAGATGGAAGGTATAAAATAAAATACTGATTCAGGAAATAAGGAAGAAAAAGTATATAGAAGAGGAAAGGCAACAAAATATAAATCCACTATGAACTGGTTTTGCTGAGAAATATGTGCTTGTTAGGTTTCTATCATCTTCCCCCCCCCCCCCCCCCAAGTCTCAGTTTCTGCAGTTCCATGATGCCACCTTTAACTTCATTTACCTTTCTTAAAATAAACCTTCCCTCTCAGAGAAATAAATTTATGCAGAAAAGTTGAAAAGCAGGCATCAAATAATTAAAAAAAATTCAAAATCAGATGACAAATACAAGGAATATTTGTTTTTAAATTTGCTGGATTTATCTTTTTAGAGTAATAATTTTCTGAGATTTGGTACAAGGTTTCTGAGTCCTTGAGGTTGGAAATGTATTTGTCTGAAATTAATATCTAATGATTCGCTTGCCAAAAATAATCAAAAAACCCCCAAGAGGTCTCATTTAAATTCTCCTCATTTCAATAAGGACATATGATGATCATCTGTGCAAAATGAAGATGAGAAGGGAAGATCTGCACAGAAACATAAGAATCACAAAAAAAAAAAAAAAAAAAAAGTCAGGGAAGGGGGGTGGAAGGAGGCAGGTTTTTCCAATCTTCTGCAACTTTTTTTCTTCACTGTGAGTACACTTCTGATGTTGTCTCAGTCCAAATTTTTAAAATAAGATTATATAATTCCTATACAGTTCAACAGCTCTAATTGCCACACTACCTTTCTTTTGGAGACTATAACAAAGCATGGCACTGAAAAGTATACTTTCCATTGATCTGCAGTGATATTGTTGAAGTATTTATATAACACATCAGTCTTCATGTATACTATGTTGCAAATAAGACTAATTATCTTAATTGTGGGTAGAATATAGAAAGCAGAGAAATAGTAGGAATGAACATGCTAATCAATCAACAGGGGGAAAAATATGCAAATTATCCTGAATATTTCTGCACAGTTTACAGAAGTGTCAAGCAACATTTGTTTTCTTCCCTTAGATTTTATTCTCAAAGCTGTCCCAGTTTAGGTTTTGTTCTCATGTTCCTCTGTGAAAGTTTATGTCTGCCACGGATTTTAAAGCACAGACTGAGAGACAGAAAAATTACTTCTGAGAATTACAGAAGCCAGTGAAGCAGCTTCACCCTGCAGGGTTCTAGAAGTTCTTAATTTAAACTATGAATCACTTTGCCACAACTGAAAGAGACTCCTAAAGTGTCATCCTTTGGGGGTAATTCTGCCTTTAGTTCTGCACTGTATAATTCAGACATTTGGAACAAGTTAAGCATGTGAATCGCTGATGGTGGCCACTTCACTTAAAACAATTGTTGATTGTTCTGTCAGGCTAAGTAAGGGAACAATGCTTTGCTACTTTCCAGTTTACATTTTAGTGGCAGATCCCATTTAGAAGTTATGAAGTCTGATGACCCAAATTAGCATAGACAATTTTGATTTGGTTTGTTTTTTCCTCTTCTTTTCCCCCACTGTTGGCAAAGGTAAACATGGAGGCAAGTTTGTGAGTAGAAATTCCAAGTGACTTCAGAAAGAATAATTTATATTCTTGAACATCTTTGGAGGACTAGCCAATAGAGAACTGTTTAATGCAATGAGTTTTACCCTTTTCTGTTGGGGGAGGCAGCGGGTCTGCCACTAGCCTGATTGAAGAAGAATTTGGCCTTCGTAAGATTCCAGTGTACCTTTGAAAAGAGGAACGTTTGCTGAGTAAAGATAAGAGGAACTGTGAGCAAAGAAGCAGGATGGAAGAGTTGCAGTCTTGCACCTACTAAGGAGCAGAGAAGAGCAAAAGTCAACCAATAGCAATGTTAAAAAACCCCTATGCAACCAATCAAGTGAGCACACGGTTTTGTAAAGCAGATATAAAAGCGGGCCTTGAACAATAATAAAGGTAGACATTTTGTCTGCATCACTTGCTTGTCGTGTCCGTCTCTACCGCAACAGTTTTCACACAAATTTTGGAAATAAAAAATGCAAACTCTAGTACCTGGGGATGTATAGTTGATAACACCAGGTGGATGACTGCTAATAATGAGTTAAATAAGGCCAGTGCAGAAAGTGATAAGAGCATGTTCTCACACCATGCCATCCTTCAGTAAGAGTTTAATGCCTCTCAGAATGTGCAAGGGCAACAATAACAGTGTTTGCCAAATAAAGGAATTCACGCTGTCTCAGGGCAGATATGTATCAGGATTCAATCTTAGATTTGTGTCAGACCTGAAGTCTGTTTTTAAACTGAATCAGGGCTGTAGATATCATTTTCAATTTTAATTTTTATAAATACCTAACTAAATAGGTAATTTAAAAATTAAATTATCTGAATCTACATGTCAATGTGTGACAATAAAAGTTTCCAAGCCCTCCTATATCCCTGAAGGTCACAATCTCAATATTTCTTCCCTTAAGGTTATGGTTGAAAAGGTAGTGCCAGAATGGAAAATTTAGATGTATGGGCAGATTCTGCATGAGAATAAAATCAGTTGGAATGAAATGTGCTCAGTTAGATTATATTTTTCTATAAGCCCAGTGAACATTTTCTCCACCTGCTTTATAATACCCATTTCATTATGGGAACTTTTTCATTTCCTCAAAAAGAAAGAAAAAAAAAAAAAAAAAGGTAAATTAATAATATCAGGAAATTTAAAAATCAAAAATTCATTTAGAAACCAAAGTTTATGAAAATATCTGTAAATAAACTTTCTGACAGTACTTAAATGTCATTGTCTTAAGAAATTTAAGTTAAAGACAATAGTGTTTTCCCATTTAGTTTTCATTCCCATCAAAAATGTTTTACTAACATTGCATGTGAAAGTAGTAAGTTTAGACTGCACTTTTCACAAACTACTTTTTCACAGTACAGGAAGATTTTTTTTCTTTATTTTTTCACAAAAATCATTACAGGTGTATGATAAGTAATTTGGGTTTTTTTGTAAATCTAGTTACAATCATTGACAAAATAACATAATGCCCTGTGAAAATCTTTAGAAGGCATTGACTGATAAAAATAATATTTATTTTTAAAAAAATAAGTAGTTCCATCCAGAAAAAGTGCTGACATTAAATGACTGAAATATTTGTAGCAGGTTTATGTAAAGCTCTCTAATTTAAGTTTTTATGTCTTAAAGATACTATATTTCATGAAAGAAATGCCTTGACAGGGATGTTTTAAATTTTAATGTTTCCTATTTTGGGGAAAAAAAAAAAAGTGAAGGAAATGTTTTCCATGATAAACAGATTCCTCTGTCATATTTACAAGAAAATGTCTTTCCATGACTAATTAATATACTCATTTCATTTAAATAGAACTTCTTTTGGAAAGATAAACACTGATGTTCAAAAATGAGATGTATCTTCATAGTATATCATTATAAACTGTAGTGTACATTTAAGTATTTTGTAAGATGTCATGAAGTGACAGGTAAAATTAGATAACATTTTAGCAAAGATATGTATTATGAAGTTAGTCATGTATGACTACTACAACATAAGACATGAAAAAGCATTTCATTGTTACACAAGTGTATAATTCCTGTTTTGTACTTCAGTATCTTTATCTGGAGTCCTTCTTAAGAATAATTTTGCAGTCCAAAAAATTATCTGTTTCTTTTTACCTGAATATAATTAAGCAAAGAATTGAAATATTTGTGATAATGAAAATGTCTCCATTGTGTAATCTACTGTCTTATAACTTGACATCAAACTTGCATAATGGTTGAGGTTGGAAGGGTCTCTGAAGATTATCTAGTCCAACCCTCCTGCAAGCCTGCCTTTGTTCCAAATATCTCCATCATTCACAAGGGCTTGGGACTTCTGAAGGTAAATCATACATGTAAAGACCAAGGTGAAGGAACAGGCCAAGACATACAGTGATGTGGATTCCTCTGTCATCAGCTCCTCTGCCCCATTCATCAGGGGACATATATTTTCCAGAGTTCCTTCTACTGTTGATGTATCTGTGTAAGCCCTTCCCACTATCCTTCACAACCCTTGCCAGATTCAATACCAGGTGGTCTTTAGCCTTCTAAACTTCATCTCCACATGCTTAGATGGTCTCTATATTCTGCTTCTACATCTTCATTTTTTTTCTTATGTTTCAATCATCCACGCAGGCCTCCTGCCACCTTTGCTTGATGAACTAATCATCATGTTGGACCATTCTTGATCTCAAAGAAGGTAAACCTAAACACACACACACAACCCCAACACCCCAACACCCCCCCACATCAAACCAAACCAAACAGCTCAGCCAGCACTCCTAGACCCTTCTTCTCTCCAGGACCATCTCCAGTGAGAAGATGATGATTAGTCTGGGAAATTCTAATTAAATTATTACTCAAATAAAGATCAGATTTCTTATCCTTTTCCTTCCTATATATGAGCAATATTAGCTTAAACAATAGCTATTTATATAGTATATATCATAATCTCTAGATAGTGTTTGGATCCAACACACAATACTATTAACTAAATCTCATAATACATTTTACGGTTAGGGAAAACCAACTAACACACACACACAAGTGATGTTGCCAAAGTAGTCAGGGGACAACTGTTCTAAAAAGTTTATGAGACATATTTAGATTACTTAACATCACTGTTTAATGAAGAAGAATCACCCTCAGTGTAACTGGATAAATGTTCTTTGCTTTAACTTATTTTTAAAATTTGGGCATTATATGTGCAAAGGCGGTGACAGAAATTAGGTAGGATGTAATTATTTGTGGAAAAATAAATATACCCACTGTGAGTCTAACATACTAAAGGTGGCCTGTAAGAGTGCATAAATTAACCAGGAAAAATAAGCCATTCTTTGTAATATATTAAGTTGGTATGGAAAGAGGATATAGAACAGATATATTTAAAATAAAATATCTAATGGCTTTTATTAAAATAATCACAAAATACACTTGGAACCAATGCCACATTCTCTCCTGACATTACTTCATTGACTTCAAGTGGAGCTAGGCCAGCAGAGAATTTGATTCTTACAATCCTTATAATGTAAGGTGAAAATTATTTCCTGCAATGCTGATTACCAGACAGATCAATTTTCACCTTGTATATTTCTTAAGAAAACATGTCCCTAAAGAGCACAAGACAAGTACTAAACACAGCTACATAAACTTAGTATGTAAAATATAATTTTGAATTTCTAGATGTAATTCAATTGAAAGTTGAAGTACAATTAGTTAGTGGCTTTAATAATATTATATCAGTCTGAAAGATAAATAGCTTTATCTCGGTTTAGGGCACTTTACTTTTTACAGGTGTTTCTCAGTGTATTATATCCAGTAATTTAAACATAATTTGATGGTGTTTGTTGGTTGGTTGTTTTTTTAATATGGCATGAATCTTCCTTTTTATCTTTTCCAGTACAGATGCAGAATTTTTATGTCAAAACTTCAAACATTCATATGGATCAGCAACAAAAATAACTAAGTCCCCAGTACAGTATTTTTCTTAGCACAAGACTAGCAGCTCCAGAAAGGCAAATTATTCTACAGGGAAAGCACTGATGTAAATACTATCTAATTCATGAATTAAAAATTATTAATTCCTGCCATAGATATCAGAAGTCAATAAGCTCTCCCTGATTAGCCTCTTTGCTACCTAGGTTAGAACTGTGATATGCTTGTACGTTCCCTCCCTGCTTCCTGCCAAAGTTTTTTGACTCATACAGGCAGGGACATTTTTCTAAAACTTCAGGAGTCCTATCTGAAAGCTATTATTTAAAATATAACAAATTATTAGAATATTAATTTAATTGAAATAGAGCTGACACATTGGTCTTAATTCAGTTATATTAATATAGTGATGAGTGGCATGTGAGATCTCCTTCATTGTCCTGTCTGGCCTCTATCTGCTGTCCTAGGAGGATACAGATGTCCAGGAGGTTGTGAAATTCTGTGAACAACATGAGATGTCTCTGCTGATCTACCACATCTCAAATGGCGCTAGATATCTATGTGTAAACAACTAGATCATGCTCATGATGCTATCATAGTTCATGTACCTGTACATGCAATTAAATCTTAGACTCTAGGCTGGCCTCTCTTGGTCTCATAGCCCTTGCTACCCTATCCCAAAAACATGCTAGTAGACAGTGAGGTCTCATAAATAAGTGTGCTCTCCATTTCATTTTACTAAATGAAAAACAGATCAAAGAAATGCTCTCTCAGCCCTAATATTTAGCAGTGATATAAAATTATTAATTTCTGACCTCTGAAAATATTATGCATTTTATGTTAAATTAATTTTTTAATAAAACATTTAAATGTTCAAAATGACCAGAGTACCATGATATCTCCTTTGTTCCTTTTTTGGGAGCTCAGCTAATGAGACTCCAATCATGTCACATCCTCGCACCCTCCTCTACTTTCTGTATTTGGTATCCACAGAATTTATCTACAGTGTTTCCCCCAATACACAGAGACATCTAATTTTCATTTTCATGCAAGGACCTGTTCCCAGACAGGTGTGTGACAACCCTTACACCGGCTGCTTCTATCATATAGGACTTTTCTATCACCTTCTGAAGTGTTTAATTCTGTCAATCATCTATAAAGGTGTGGTAGGATGACCCTGGCTGGATGCCAGGTGCCAACCACAGCTGCTCTATCACTCCCTTTCCTCAGCTGAACAGGGAAAGGAAAATACTATGAAAGGCTCTTAGGTTGAGTTAAGGACAGGGAATCACACACAATTACCATCATGGGCAAAACAGAAAACTTGGGGAAATTAATTTAATTTATTACCAATCAAATCAGAGTAATCAGAAATTAAACCAAATCTTAAAACACTTTCCTCCCAGCCTTCCATTCTGCCCAGGCTCAACTTCACTCCTGATTTCTCTAACTCATCCCCTGCAGCAGTGCAGGGGGATGGGGAATGGGGATTGTGGTCAGTTTATCACTTGTCTCTGCTGCTCCTTCCTCCTCGCAACTCTTTCCCTGTTCCAGTGTGGGGTACCTATGGGAGTCCTCCATGAACTTCTCCAAAATGAGTCATTCTCACAGGCTGTGGTTCTTCATGAACAGCATGAGTCCTTTTCCACAAGGCTGCAGTTCTTCAGGATTAGACTAAAACAGTGTGGGTCCTCCACTGGTCCTTCTGCATGCATGATCCTGTGTGTGCTCTTCATGGGGTCACAGTCTCCTTCGGGCACATCCACATACTCTGGTGTTGGGTCCTCCCCAAGCTGCAAGAGGAGATCGGCTCCACCGTTCCCTTCCATGGGTGCAGGGCACAGCTGCCTCACCATGGGCTGCACCAGGGGCTGCAGGGGAATCTGCTCTGGCACCTGGAGCTCCTCCTGCCCCTCCTGCTTCACTGACCTCAGTGTCTGCAGAGTTGTTTCTCTCACATATTGTCACTCCCCTCTCTGGCTTCTGCTGTGCAGTAATTTTTTTCCTCCTTCTTAAATATGTTATCACAGAGGCTCTGCCACTTTTGCTGATGGGCTTGACCTTGGCCAGCAGTGGGTCTGTCTCTGCTGTCTGGCACTGGCTCTATCAGACATGGGGGAAGATTCTGGCATCTTCTCACAGAAGCCACCCTTGTAGCCCTCCCTTTACCAAAACCTTGTTATGAAAACGCAATTTAAAAAGGAATCTCCTTTTTACCTAAGCCTCTAATTTTGGACCCCAGTTTTGATAATGTGTGTTTTGCTATTAGAAAATGACATAGGAAATATTTAGCAAGGACTGTTGAAGTGCTAAGGCTTGGACAACCGGCCCAAGCCAGAGTTGTCCTATAGATGAATCCTGTATATTTTATAACTGATAACCATTGTACTAGTAGGTATTGTACTAAATTATAACAACCCACTTATGCTGATGTAAAAAGTGCTAAAGCACTGAAATACTGAAGCCTGAACAACAGGCCCCAAGCCAAAGCTGCTAACTTAGTGTGTAATCATTAACAGTATGTAAACTCGCTAGTGAAAGATGCAGCCTAGACAAAATATAATCAGGAGTGAGGAGAGGATGTATCCAACTTCCCTTGTTTAGCCTTGTTCAAGGCTGAGAACCCAAGTGTTTGGCCTTGTTAGAAACTCCCTTGGTCTCCCCCTCTGAGCCCTGGCCAGGCTTTGGGTGGAATCCAACAGGAGAATGAAACCAGAAATTCTCCACTCAAAATAAAGGTGCCAGCTATTCTGGCTTCTCGATCTCTGGTATATAAGGCTGGACCCGCTCACAGCGACTTTGTCAGCCTCACCTATGGGGGACGCACCGTGTAGGATTTCCCCCTTGCCGGGACAGGCTCTCCAAACCCTCGCTGTAACCGGGGCTGCCCAGCCACTGTGGGGCTGGGTGATGGTAACATATGCAAGTGGTGATGTATGTTTCTTAATCATTATTCTTTTTCTCATGTAGTAATGATTACCCTGTATTTTCCTGTTTGTTGCATTATTTGCACTATTCTGCCTTTTCTTACTGCATGTTTTCTGTATTACACTGTTACATTGGTTATCACCAGTAAAATACGCCTACTCTTTTCACTCTGGTGACCGCGTTTAATTGGTATCCTTAATCAGCAAAAAAATTGTGAAGTCCAGGATCAGTGAAAGAATGTTATTTTGTAGCAACTGACAGACATGCCAATAATTAATGATAATAATTGTGGTTTGAACTCAGCCAGTACCAAATCTCTACATGGCCAGTTGTTTACTTCCCCCTCCACCCCTGCCCAGTGAAATAGGGAAGGGAACAAAAGAAGAGATTTATAAGTTGAATTAGAAAGAAATAAGTAATAGTAACAAAAACAACAGTAACAACAGTAAGTCAAAACCAGATAAAATGCAGCAGTGTCTTACTGAGTGCAGTGACAGGTATGCAGCCCACCCCCCACAGCAGTGACCCGACCATGCCAGAAAATCCTACCACGCCAACTGGGAAACAAAAAATCTGGGGCGTGAGAGAGCCCGTGTCTACGTATATATTGAGCCTGATGTCACATGGTATAGAATACTCCAATGACTGATCTGGGCCCAGCCCTCTAGCTGTGCTCCTTCTCCGCCCAAGGAAAGTTAACTCTATTCTGGCCGAAACCAGGACAGTCTCCACCCCTTATTCAAAACCATTTACATCATGCTCAGGTTCCAAATACATTCTAAGGAATCACCACCCCTTTTCCCAGGTCTCACAGATATCATTCCCTCAGTCTATGGGCCGTCCTTCCAAAATATCTACTGAGTTCATTTAGTCTATAACTTTGGGTTCCATCTGTCATGACAGTCTTTAAGGCTGGAGGAATGAGGTGGAATTGGCTCAGTTGGTGGAGCAGGAGGCTTTGAATGTGGCAGAAGCATGTTGTGAGGCACCAATTGCAATAACAGGGTTATTTGACAGTTCAATTGTTGGCTATTTTCACCTCAAATTAAATCTCCTTGAGGCATGCATTGGACTTCTCCATCCTTCTGTATTACCCACCAAGCGCACCCAGGTCCTTGGGCAAAAGTAATCCCATGCATGGGTTTACCTTTACCCAATACTCCTCTGCCAGTGTTGGCTTTGCTTATAGCAAGGTTACTCCAGTTTGCATGCTTCTAGTGATCGTGGCCAGGGTACTTCCACAAATAGGAGGGTTGCAGGACGCCACCTTGCACTTATTCCAGCTAATCTGAGGTAATTAAGTTGCCAAAGTTTGGCACACAATTCCCCTTTTTGGTCAAGAAGGTACATGGAGTTAGAGGAAATAAATTTGGACATCTGCAAGAATTGCTGTCTGTAGTCACTGCATCCAGCTGGGGCTTCCACAAAGATGATGATGCTGGGGACTGCAATGGCAGCATCCAGATCTGAGGAAATCTTCTTGGAAGGACAGAGAGATGGAGAGATAGGGCTGTCATCAATTGCTAACAGCAACCTGTAATCTAAATCAGCTCATGAAAGTGGTGGTGTAACCAGGGCGCATCCATGAATAAGCCCTTGGAGCAGAAGGGCAGTGGCTGATGCTGTAGATGATAATTTGTAGTGTGAGAGGGAAGAAAAAAAAAAAAAAAAGGAGGAAGATTTTGCTATGGGTTAATTGAAAGTCAAAGGACTATGAGCCAGCATAAGCCCCAGCTGGGAGAGGAGATGATTGAAAGAGCAGAGCTGGAAAATGAGACTGAAGTATTTCTGAGACAGCAAAGGAAGGAGTAGCCCAGCAGGGAGGAAGGTGGTTGAACCACAGAGATGAGGTTGATTGTAATGCAGGAGTAACCCAGACTGTCTTCCCCAGCATATTTTTAATGCACACTATGGGGGCTTTATCCCCATCTTCAGTATGTAGGAGATTTGATTGGGCAGGGTCAGATTGCTTGCCAGATACTCTGGTATTGACTAAGGTGGCTTTTGCTAAATGCGCATGCTAGTGTTTGAAAATTCCACTACTCATTGCTCTCACTGTAGTTTTTAGCAACCCATTGTATCACTCAATTTTTCAAAGAGGCTGGTGCATGGCAGGGAATGTGACATATATCCACTCAATATTATGTTCTTTAGCCAAAGAGTCTATGAAGATGTTTCAGAAATGTGTCCCATTTTCTGACTCAATCCTTTCTGGCATGCCATGCCACCATAAAACTTTCTTCTCAAGGCCTAAAATGTTGTTCTGGGCAGTGGCATGGGGCACGGCATGAGTTTCCAACCAGTGGCTGCTTCCACCACTGTAAGCACACAGTGGTTGCCATGCTGAGTTTGTGGGAGTGTGATGTAATCAACCTGCCAGGCCTCCACATATTTATATTTTAGCCATCGTCCTCCATACCAAATGGGCTTTAACAGTTTGACTTGCTTGATCGTAGCACATGTCTCACATTCATGGATTACCTGTGCAATAGCATCCATGGTGAAGTCCACCCCTCGGTCATGAGCCCATCTATATGTTGCATCTCTGCCCTGATGGCCTGAGGAGTCATGGGCCCAGTGAGCCAGAAATTGTTCACCCTTATGTTGCCAGTCCAGATCTACTTGAGACACCTTAATCTTAGCAGCTTGATCCACCCGTTAGTTGTTCTGATGTTCCTCAGTGGCCCGGTTCTTGGGTACACAAGCATCTACATGGTGCACTTTCACAACCGGATTCTCTACCTGAGCAGCAGTATCTTGCCATAATTCAGCAGCCCAGATGGGTTTGCCTCTGTGCTGCTGTCCTGATCCGATATTGGGGAGGGTTCTTAAACAATCCCAAGAGCGAGTTGAGGTCAGATGCTGTACAACCCTGTAAACTTTATTTTCTATAACAACTGATAACAGCGATAGGACAGAGAGGAAAAGAAAAGGAAAAGTCAGAATCCCTAAGCAAGCAAATGGTAGAGATGTAGTGAGACTAATTACCACCACCACGAATCCAGCTATGTCCTGTTGTCTCGGTCTTGGTGCAGGTGATGGTCGTCCAAGCTCTGCCAAAGTCCCAGCTCTGAAGAAGGATGAGATGACAAGAGTGAGTAGTGCTCTCAAAAGAGGAGTACACAATCCTCTTATTGTCCCAGTCCCCACGATCTCTCCGAACAGTCCACACATTCCCATGGGGCTCATTGTAATATGTGCTGCCCTGTGGTCCCATGCCAGCCTGCATGTCTTCCTCACCCCGATTTAACTTTTGGATGATGTCATGGTCCTGTTGGGGACAATTCATCTCCTTCAGAGCATACTCCTTCATGGCGACAGGATGCCAAGGCCAGGAAATGGTGGTGGTGCAACAGCAATGTTCGAGACAGATAACACAGTCCCTTACAGCTGCCAGTTGCTCCGTTTCCACTGCTGTAACCGCCCCCACAGGGCATTTGCCACCATCCATGAGTCAGTGCAGAGGTAGAGCACTGGACACCTTTCTCGCTCAGCGATATCCAAGGCCAGCTGGACGGCTTTCACCTCTGCGACCTGACTCGATTCACCTTCTCCTTCAGCAGCTTCAGCGATCCGTCGTGTGGGGCTCCACACAGCTGCCTTCCACCTTCGATATTTCCCCACAATGCGACAGGACCCATCAGTAAACAGGACATATCGCTTCTCATTATCCGGTAGTTTATTATTTGGTGGGGCCTCTTCAGCACGTTACCTCTTCCTCTGACACCATTCCAAAATCTTTGCCTTCTTCCCAATTCGTGATCATTTCTAGTGTTCCTGGAGGTCTAGGGCTCCCTGTTTGAGCCCATTGTGTCATTAAATCAACTCATTTACTCCACGTGACATCAGTTGCATGGTGTGTAGAGGGGACACTCCCTTTGAACATCCAGCCCAGCACTGGCAGTCGGGGAGCCAGGAGGAGCTGTGCTTCAGTCCAAATCACCTCTGAAGCAGCTCAAACCCCTTCATATGCTGCCAGTATCTCCTTTTCGGTTGAAGTGTAGCAGTCCTCGGATCCTCTGTATCCCTGACTCCAAAGCCTCAGGGGTTGACCCTGAATCGCCCCTGGTACTCTCTGCCAGACACTCCAGGTAGGGCCATTCTTCCCGGCTGCAATGTAGAGCATGTTCTTATCATCTTGTCCTGTATGAACTGGCCTGAGGGCTACTGCATGGACTATTTCCTGCTTAATTTGTTCAAAAGCTTGTCGTTGCTCCAGGCCCCATATAAAATAATTCTTTTTCTGGTCACTTGATAGAGAGGGCTTACAATCTGACTGTAATTTGGAATGTGCAGTCTCTAGAAACCCACAACACCTAAGAAAGCTTGTGTTTACTTTCTGTTATATGGTGGGGACACAGCTGTTATTTTATTAATCACCTCCATTGGAATCTGACAACATCCATCTTGCCATTTTACTCCTAAAGACTGAATCTCTTGTGCAGGTCCCTTGAACCTACCACGCTTTATTGAAAAACCAGCTCTCAGAAGGATTTGGATTATTTTCTCCCCTTTCTTAAAAACTTCTTCTACTGTATTACCCCATATAATGATGTCATCAATGTACTGTAAGTGTTCTGGGGCTTCACCCTGAACATAACCTGAACCACATGCAGGAACACACTAGCTCCTAACTTATGCTGCACTCTATCATAGATGAGCACCTCATAGTACAGCAAAACCAAAATGTTAACCCAACTCTCAGGGACTGTGAGCAACAGCATGGAAAATACATATGGCAAATGAGTTGATAAAATCTAAAGGAGCTAAGTAATCAACGTTATTACCTGTTCTGTTATCTCAAAACCTAAGGACCCATGTTGAGCCAAAAACTCTTGTGGTTTGAACTCAGCCAGTAGCCAATTGCCTTGTGGCCAGTTGTTTACTTCCCCTCCCCCAGGTGAAATAGGGGAGGGGCAAAAGAAGGAATTCTTAGGTTGAATTAAAAAAAAAAAAAAAAAAAAGAAAAGAAAAAAAAGAAAAACAACAGTAACAATAGCAAGTCCTAAACAGGTAAAATGCAGCAGTAGTTTACTGAGCATGGTGACCAGTAGGCAGCCTGCCCCCCACAGCAGCAATCCGACCACACCAGAAAATCCTACCACGCCGACCCAGCAACCAAAAAAAGGGGCATGGGAGTGCCTGCTCTGCTTAAATACTGAGCATGACATCACATGATATGAAATACTCCAATGATCGATCCGTATCTGGCCCTCTAGCTGTGCTCCCTCTCAGCTCAAGGAAAGTTAACTCTATCCTGACTGAAACCAGGACAGTAATAAGTGTATCATAATAACAGTACATTAATTGTAACAACAGTAGTAATAAAGACAGACTGAAACCTGGAATTAAGAGCTTACAGTAGTATTCAGCTGCCCAGTAAATATATAGGATGTAACAGTAAATGCTTTGCTTCTGTGAAGCTTCCATTCTTCCTTAAAATCTATGCAGTTTTTGTTTCTTGGTACTTTATTGTTACTATATTTACATAACATTATGTTTGCTTCATGCAAGTAGTTTTGATTAGGAAAGATCTCAATATGTGGCTACTTCCAAATTTCCTTGAGGCTCTAGATAGTCTCTACTTTTTTTGTCTTTTTTGTCTTTTTCCATGAGGCTGAAAGTAACATCAGAAAGCTGGAGCAGCAGGTTTGCTGCTTACAGAAAGCAGAATGATAACACTACTGATAATTCTCTAAAAATTATAGGCAGAATAACTTATAAGAAGAACACATGATTTTTGTACAACATTTATAGCTTTAATTAGAAAATCCAATGCTTTAGGATCCACTGATATAAATCTTCAGCCAAATTTTCTTTCTTGGAGTATAAGTGATCAGTGCTAACTCTCTTAATTAAATTTATATAGATTTTTTTATTTGTTTGGATTAGTGTGTCCAGCATTCTGCCTGATTCCTCCCCCCCCCCCCCCCAAAAAAAAAAAAAAAAAAAAATTTTGCCAGTTATGTTAGAAGAGACACTGAGACTTGTAAGTACTGAATACTCCATGGCTGAAGGGAAATGGCTATACCCCTGAGGTTTGTTTGGGTTTTGGTAGTAGAATAGTACACTGAATTACTGTTTCTGCTAAAGATATTTTATTTGGTCTAATTTTCAGTTCTTTGTATCATTACTGTTGTTTTATTATTGTCAAACAGTTTAATATTTTCATTACTTTAGGTGTCAAATTCCACTTTGTTTTATTAACAATACCAAAACTCATATTCCACATATACTACTTTGCTGAATTAATTTATATGAATCTCCACTTTTCTCTACCTAGCTATTTTACTTGTGTATTTTTCACTTACCTAATTCTTTAAACCCCCTGAAAACAAAACAAAAAACCCAAACAAAACCCCTAGTGTTTTGGAAGTGAAAGCCTAAATTAGAGAGAAAACAATACTTGCTTCCCTGTAGCATGTTTATTGTCCAGCTGTGTAATAATGTACAATTTGTTCCCATGACCACAATTTCACCAGTATACATGCTGTTATGTCTTAACTGGGTATAGAGTAAAGCTACTTATTTATAACTGTTATATAAATGTTATGTATTATAAACTCTTTTTTTTTCTTAAGAATTTTTTATGTGGGTCTTTTGTTTTATAGGAAAGTTAGCAGTTGTTTTTTTTTTTTTCTTCTGCATTCCCTATGTATTTTTCAATATAAAGTTTTGCTACTGACTGCATATAAAAGGATTCCTGCTGTTGGTAAAAGTATGTAAGTAAGGTAATGTGGAGAGGCACTCAAATTTTTGGAATTCCATGATGACTTTTTAATATGTTTCTGTTTGAAGCATTTCATAGGTATTATTACCTATATGTAAAACTTCTGAAGAAAATGTGAGCCATTTTTGTAATAAGCAGTCAAAACAATTGGTCATGCCAAGACTACTTAAGGATCTCAATACCTCCATGAAGATATGAATTGCTGTCAGGTGTGGACATATGAGAGATACATCCATCCGTATCTATCTGTATCTATATCTATCTGTGTATCTCTTTGAAATCTCTATCTATACCTCTTTGAAAATCTTTCCTGATTAACCAAGTATTAGTTAGGTTATTCTGTTTTATTAAAACAAGATCTAACAGTATTAAATTATGAATTAGAAGAAGGTAACATAATTTATTCCTTCCTATGTATTTCTGACCTAAATACAGGTCTCTCTAATTCTCTTCCTCCCAGTGAATCAACGAGATGATACTCAAACATAAGTAGATGATAAATAGATAGATATTTTAGATCATACTTCTACTCCTTAACCAGAGCTCCCAGAATAAAAGAAAATTGATTTTTTTGGTAAGTGTATTCATAATTACACTGTTGTTCCTTTGGCAGTAGTTAAAAGCTGAAAACTGTGTAATTAACCATAAATAAAGAGACATTAGGGGCTAGATGGAAAAAAAATCTTGGTCTCTATAATACAATCTTCTGTGGAGTTACGGCACTTAAGTCCAAAAATTCTTAATGTAAATGCTTCACTCATTCAGTCTCTGCACTTGAAATTAGGTCTTTCCTAAGATCAGTTATCTAAAAGACCTGACTGATGCCAGAAGCAAAGACCATGCATAATACTTAAGATGATCAGATCATAACTCTGAAAAACAAAGTTGAGATAATTGATATTAACAAAATAAGATACCTTCTTGTTAAACGACTGGAGTACTATAAACCAAAAAGTTAAAATCTCCCTGAAACAATCTTCTTTCTCTTAATCACCAGGCAACTAGTTGGAATAAGGATATGTACTGAATGACTGTTCCTGGAAGCCTTGCCAGCTTTCAGAAAAGGGTGCAAGGAGGCAAAAAAGAGATTCTGACCCGGAATTCTGAGACTCGGGGTCTGGGTTCTGTTTCAGAAGTCAGCATGCCTGACGGTTTTGTTAAGGCAACTAAAATCCTTTATTTAGTATAAAAATTATACAATCCTATAGTTTAATTCTTTATATGTCTCCGAAAAAAAGATATATTTGTTGACAATTAGATTAGCAGAATATTTTGAAAACCATGTTTATTTACATTTGTTTGACTAAATAAATTAAATTATATTTAATTGACTGTATAGCTTAGACCTTTAGAGCAACTGTATGCAAGACAGGTGGAGAAGTTTGTTAGAGTAAAATGGCAATGTTATTTCTGTGTGTGTGTTCACTCCGAGGATGTTTCATGCCAAAATATCCCACAACTCTTCTTCCTCTGAGGAAATACCATTAGTTAAAGATCTTATATTTTAATATGTATTAGCAGCTCTCCTCTCATTCAAGAATATGATTTCTCCTTGCAATCTCTAGAAATGACTAACACAGCTGAAAAGGGGAGTTCACAAATAATTCACAGAATGTTTCTCAGATGTGATTTTAAGAGTGTTTATGCTACATTTAAGTCACAGAAAATCAAAGCAGTATACCTGTCATGTTTGAGTGCACCCATAAATAGAATTCTGTTCTAGTAGAACTAATTGCTACAAATGCTGGCTTGTTAGAAAAGCTGGTACAACATATTCTTAATCACCAAGGATTATGGAACTCAAGCATAAGAAATCATATGCAGCATCAAAAAAAAAAAAAAAAAAAATCAAATGTATCTTGCCTCTTAGAGTTTCCTTCAAGACATAATCACTGAATAAGATGCCACCTAAATGGTCTTAACTATTTTTTCACAGTTTTCCACAACTATTTCTGTCTCCGCAGGTTGGTCACGTCGTTTGTAGATCCTGAGGTGAAATTGCCCTTTCTGGGGTGAAATTCTCAAATCAAAGATAGCCACTTAAAATCCATATACCATGAGGATAGAGAATTTTGTTTCTAAGATCCCCGACAGATTTCTTCTGCTACATAGATTAACCATTAAAAACAATAAAAAAATACATTTTCCTTGTCCTAAATTCTGTCTTTCTTCAGAGCTTGCTGGTGTCCTGTTATTCTTTAGTAGGTTTCTATGGCCTAACAGATAGGGAGGTGTTATTTAAAATCATAAGGGTTAGGCAAATGTTGATACACAGCTTCCATTATTCATGTGTTTGACAGTTAGGGTTTTTTTACTAAATGGTGTGTGGCAGTAATTGCTCCTTTGGCTCTGTGTAAAAAAAAAAAAAAAAAAAGAATAAAAAAAAAAAACAACAAACCTAATTTTCCATAAAAAATTACAAAGACAAGGCCAGGATAAAGTTTCAATCTAAGAATCCTAATCCTCCACTTTTGTCTAATTTAGGGATCTAGAAGATATACAAACTCTGGAGATAATTTAAGCAAACACTTTTTCATAATTTTTAAAACATTATCCTATGGTATAGTTCTCCTTCCTGGCTGCTAGGAACTCCATTTGTATTTACTTATCTTTTTTTCTATGTCTCTGAGCAGGTAAAGCTCTTAGTCATGATTTCTAATTTATAAAAGTAGTACAAACTCATGCTGTCCTTTCAAAGTTATCTTTAAATTCATGTAAGTTAATAACCAGATGAGCATCTTGTTTCAAAATTGACTCTGAAATGTTTTTATTTGTGAGTTTTAGAAGGCATTTATCGTCTATCTAAAAGTTAAAGAAAAAATATAAACAATTAATACTTTGTAAAGTAAAATCAGTATGCTTAGTTATGTTTTTCTTTCCTTCTTTAGTAACTCCTTACAGATTATGAACTCAAGAGGTATATGCACACAATCTGAGGAAATTCAGTTCATTATCTTCATTGTTAGTAGCCCATTATATCTAAATTTATCATTTTTAATAGCTTTAAAAATATAATTATATGGCTATTGCTAGATATGAAACTTATTAATAGTTTTATTAGTGATAAATGAGTAAATTATGCCTCTCTTCTATGTCTGAATAAAAGGTGTAATTTAGGCCAGTAATAAAATATTAATACATTTGTATTATTGAGATGTCCATATAAATTTTTAAGTTGCAGATCAAAGCAGTTCACTCTGGTAACAAGGAAAAGGAAATATATGACATAGCCATAAATAAATATAGGTAATTATATTTATTTATGCATTTTTTTAATTGATCACATATAATATTCTTTTTAAAACGTCTCACTTTCTTTGGTCTACTTGCACAGTTCTTCAACAGATTCAGTTGTCTTCTGTATGTAGGTAGAAAGAACAGTATAGCTATTGATAATATTGCAATACACCAGAGCAGTGTATATTGCTTTATTTATACAGTACAAACTGCTTTCTGGAAAAAAAAGAGGGGATTTGGGATGTTTTAATTATCATCTATCATTTTTCATGCATAATAGAACAGAGAGGAAACAGATTTGTTATGGAACATATATAGTATGAATTTCATGTGAACCTGTTATGATTCATTAGCTAAATTATCTTTTGAATATGAACAGAAAAGTGAGCCTGGGACATTGCTTCTACAAAGATTGTTATGAGAATAAATGAGCACAAAAAATGTGAACATGATTTCAGAACTGAGATATAAGCCTCCTTCAGTCCATTAACTTAGGTGATTCAAATCTAAACTGTACTCACCCTTGAAATGTGTCTTGGACTCCATTTTATTTCAAACTACAAGACTGAGAACAATTGCAGTGCCTAGAGCTGAAAGAGAAGTAATGAACAGACATTATTCTTTAGAGTGTATATAGAGGCCTCTGTCAATGTAACACACGTTAAAAATCACTCTTGTTGTTTCAATACATGTATTATAAAAAGGTGCTCCTCAGTGTGGCTTCCCTACTCTCCCTGCAATATACATTCAGATGTCTTGCTGACATACCAGAATAATCACATGAGCACATGTGAAATATCCATGGATACCAGTGACTTTTGCTCACTCTGGTGTGAAGTAAAAAAACCCACAAAACCCCCCAAACAAACAGAAAAAGAATTTTCAGGTGTTCAACCTCTTCATAAAAAAACAATCCTTTTACCTCCAAGAAGCTCAACTCTAGTGGTAAAAATTACTTCAAGGAGGAATTGAATTTTTGTTTCTCCTCTCCCAAAGCTTGCACTACTCTTCAGCTAACTATGGGCCAAGAATTCTCAAGTGGGAGACTCTAAAGGAGTCATTGCCACAAATGTTTACTACATTACATTACTTGAATTATAGAAACAAGAATCACTCTACCAGGAAATACGTCATTCTGTTTAGTACTGTGCCAAGAAAAAAAAAACCAACAAACAAAACAACAAAAACCCAACAACCCCCCTCCAACCAACACGTGTAACCTACCAAATCTTGCACCCTTTTTGTGTCTCTTGTGTTTTTTGCTTATTTCTTTGCTTGTTTTTCAGTAAATAGCTGCTTCTTCCTTTTATGAAAATACCCATTTTTCAGGGAACAGCTTCTGAAGATATTATGAAGAAAAATTTATTTCTCCAGTGAAGAATACTTTTGTCCTTTTGTAAATTCTTGGTAGACAATATCTAGTCAAGACCTAACAGAACTTGTGTACATCTATCTAGATCATGAATACATATGTCAGATCCTTTTTCTTGAGTATAACACAGAAAGGTATGCAACAGAAACACAGAAAAAGGTATACATGAGCAAAAGATGGTAGACTTTCCATAATTTAGACTTTTCTTGTTCATTAGTAAAAAATAGCAGTGTATGACTATAAAGATACATTTGCATATGGGCAAAAAGTTCTTGAAATTTTAAAAAATCACCTGTCACCTGTGTTTGACCCAAACAACAAAGCATAGGTAGCAAAAATCAATTAAACTATTACTTTTGCTACTAGTGCTACTACTACAGAAAATCTATGTAAATAACAAATATTCTCTTTGTAATAGAACAAAAAACAATTAGAAAAAATGAGGAAAGTTAAATACTTTAACATATAAACTATCCATACATTTTTACTTGATCTTATCCAAGAACATTTTGCAAGGCAGAAGTGGATAAGCAATACTTCTAAAGATCAGTAAACATGATGTATATCCTGAGAAATGCAATATGAATAAGTCTACCTGACAAAGTTTGAGATGATGGTATAGAATACATAGAAGTGGAGAAAAAAGTTTGTTTTCAGAAAAAACCCCAACAAATCCTTTAACATTTTACCAACATAATTGTTCATTAATTTCTAGCTCAAGAATAGATGGGATTTTCAGCTTTCTTTAATAGTTTATAACCTTTTTCATTATAGAAATGAAGGTATTTCTGCAAAGTAATGTATTAATACTTTCACCATTTTAATATGATATAGGAGCTCACAAAAGCTGACAGTATAGTCTGCTGTGTTGAATACCAGAAATAAGGAAAATCTTCTTTAGGTCCAATTCTCTCTGTTGCATCCAGATTTGACATGCAGTCCCTAAGCAGGGGGCAACAGACTGGACAAGTAATGCAATCTAGGTGTACTAAAGAGACATACCTTATACGTGAAGGCTGACATTTATTGTTAGTCCTAACTAAATCACTGTGGTTTATTCCTAATAATGAAACAGTTGAAAATAATATACACAAACTTGTTAATATCTATGCATTTATCTGGTCTCATGCTCACTCTTTCCAACATGTTTTTACAAGTCACTAGGACCCCCATTTTTTTCACTGGGATGGAATAGTGGTGTTAATGGGATGTCTTCCTCTTCACTTTATGGTCTGATCCATTTGTAGCTAATACATTTTTCTACTATTCACAGCATCTTCTTAATTATTTCTTTGTCCTCAATTTTAAAGTATATTTGAATGTCCTACATATGTTATATATTGCATATGTTAAAGATCTTTTCTTCCCTTTGTTCTCTCTACAACATCTTACATCAAGCATTCAGGGTTGCATTCCTTTAGTCTTAGACTAACCACTGATGAGTTCCTTATAGCCCTGAGAACTCCCTTATCATCTTCTGCTTATATTTTCAAAGTCTCTATTAAAATCTTATGATTGAACTTTTTGGGATCCTTGTTAGAAGCCCATGTTTTACTTCAACAGGTTCTGTGTTTTGCATTACTGATAAACTAAGGATTTATTACCAGAATTTAGGAAGGTTTTTAATTGTTCATTTGGGTACTGAAAGACACATGCATATAATTACACAGACACATGAAAATAATGTTGTTGTGAGTATTTGTTGACAAAGTCTACAAATTATGGCAATATCAATGGCATGCTATCAAAATCACTTTGAAAGAGATCTCACCTTCATTGTCAAGACATACCTCTTCTTCTGTAGGTTATCAATGGTTATAGGGAGAAAAAAAAGATCTGCAACTGATTCTAATAATTAATTAATAGTTACAAAATAACAGAAAGCAAAGAGCAAAATAAAAGAACTGTAGGCATAGCAACATCACTAGGCAAATCCATCTGGTCTTCAGTGGGGTATTTGTTATGGTACTAGACAGGAAACTGAGATGGATGACTTATGTACACTAGGTAAAAATCATGATAAC
The DNA here is from genome assembly GCF_965140245.1 of Athene noctua. Lineage (NCBI taxonomy): Eukaryota > Metazoa > Chordata > Aves > Strigiformes > Strigidae > Athene > Athene noctua. The sequence continues at coordinate 68,438,054 of NC_134039.1, forward strand.
AGCTTTTGCAGCTGTTATAACAAGTTACATTCAGTGAGAGAAAGTAGGTAATAATGTACTTATCAGACTTTGTACTTGGGACTGAACTCATTCATGCTTTTAATTGACAAATTAAAAAAAAAAAAAACAAGATAAAAAGAAAAAAACAAAAGAAAAACAAAAAAGAAAAATAAATTAAAAGAAAAATCAAAGAAGAAAGTGAGCTAATGATGGGAAATTTGAATTATCATCACAGAGAAGAACTGAAATATTTTCAAGAACTGTGTGGCCTTGTATATATACATAGCAAACTTATAAATTGGTACAGTATTAAATACAAAGTCAAGTATTTACTAAAGACAGACTAAATATACTAGTAAGGAACTTGTTTTCTTATTAAGGACACAGAAGAATGAAAAAAACTGATGTTTTAATTTGTCTTGTTTGTGAATCACCAACACGATAAGGCCATGAAAGAGTCAAATAAAAGCTGAAGCTCAATATATGTTGCAGGAAGTATTTCCCAGATGCTGCCCAAAATACTAGAAATGTTCAGTTCACAGACTAGGGGGTTTACCTTTAGGTACTGAGATGCACAGAAGCTTTCTCCATAGTTAAATGTTTAAGCTCATGTTGTAGACAACGAGCATCTGGCTAATAGATACCATAGAGTTCAAGGAATAAATTCAGCTCAAAATGGGCAAGATTCAATTGTATATACTGATATTTGAGATGCGCTAGAGGATTTGAGACTTCCATTGTTGACTGTTTGATATGAATAGGGCTTCTGAAAGACCTGGTTCTTTCCAAAGCAGCTGAAAGCAATTCCTCATGCTCTAGCACATTGCAAACGACAGTAGTTGTTAAAGTTTAGGTGAATGATTTGTGCTTTAATGGTTTACTTTAGGTTGAGTCGATTGTTAGGATCCAGTGATGGCATTAACTATTTCTTCACTGACTGTAATGGGAGTTAGATAACTAGTTCACCACCACAGAGACACTCATATTTATCGTCTTACTCTGAAGCTGATTACCACATACTGTTTACTTTTGGTGACCATGATAAAAAGTAATTCACTCCACAACATCCATATAGAAGGTCATCATAAGAATGAGCACGAGAATGAAGACCTTCTTTCATATAAGAAAAATTTGAAAAATACAGCTTTGGAAAGACACTGCTATGACTTTCAGATGGCATATGAAAAAAAAGGAAATTCATTATTTAGGATGAACAGCATTGGTAGAAGAACAAAGAGTTATATTTTGGTCATGAAAAAAATGTGTTTCCTATCAAAGGAAAGTTTGCAGGAATGACATGCTCGAGTACTGTGAATAAGCAAGTGATATAATTTTTAAATTTAGTTTAATTACATATGGAAGTATGTCTGAATACTGCAATTTGTGACCAAACGATAATCTCCAGCCCCTTCTCTGGTGTGAGTGAACTAAAAATTTAAAACCTTTTTTCCACCTAAACAATTAGTCATAAGGGTTTGTCTAACCTTCATGGAAACTGACATCAGCAAACCTGCTGAAAATTTGATTATTGATATCACTGGTTTCACTATGGCACTTGTGTTTTGGAGGGCTTTGACAGCTTAAAATTTACCAGGAGAAAAATGGTCATATCTGTGGCAATTTTCCACTGACCTGCTCTTCGAATAAAATCCTTCTGTTAGTAAAATTCGTGGGTAATTCAGTTAATAAGTAAACTGGTTTAAAATTAAATGTTTTGAAATTCAGCTTATCACTGACTGTGCTCAGAATGTAAAACCTTAATATAAAGTTAGTGCAGCTTAGACATCTATTACTGAGATCATTCTGACTGGTGTCCAGTTCAATGACGCTTATATGTTAATGTTAATTCAGAATTAATCACTGAAGTAACACAAGGTTATGTATTGAATGAGTTAGTTAAAATGAACAACTAGAATGTTACTCCTAGGCACTTAGCAAGTCTTTGGATGTCCCTTCACTAGGTTAATGTTGCCATTATACTACATTCTATACTGGTTTCTCTTTTATGGCACGCTTCATTATGAAATTAATTTTCTGTCTATGATTTTACATTAACCTTAACTCTATCTGTGAAACTGTCAGCATTCAAAACAATTACTTGTTTGTTCTGTACTGAAGATAAGTTAGAAATTGTAATTGGCTGGTATTTTGACCAGCTTACCCCAATGAGACTTATCAAAAAAATATTTTTAGGCAAAATGGAATTTTATCAGTAATAGTGTAGTGATGAATCATTACTTTGATTCTTACCAGTTCAGCATTGTCTTTAATGAAGTACTTCAATTTGGAAAAACAAAGAAGTATGATATTGTCCGCTTTGTAAAATTTCTAATCAAAGAGTTCCTTATCAGTTATGCTTTAAGGATAGTGAATCCTCAGGAAGAAGTGTATATGGCGTTATTTAGGGCATAGGCCAGGACCAGGCATCGTCTTTTTATTCTGTGTTTCTGCATTGTAAAAGGATCTAGCTCCATGAAGATGGCTTTAAGGTGCCACTTTGTTACAAATGACGAACAACAATCACAATATAACCTTTCATACACATTTACTGAACATCCCCCCAGCATTATTTTCATAATAACTATCATTTACCAAATGAACAGCATAAATTTTTAGATTTTCTTTTAAAAGTAGACCAGAGTTTACCTGACTCTGTATGATGATTTTTAGATATCAACTGAAAACACTAGCCATGTTAGGCTATTAATGTACTGGAGACTGAGTGGAGTAGATACTAAACCATGATCTATCTATAAGATTTATTAGGTACTTAATACATATTATTTATTAGCATACTCCTGGGAAATTTGCTTCAGCAGCTACTACTTTTAGAAAATTTGGGCTATGCATCCATTTTATGTAAAAAGGATAAACAAAATAATTAAATGTAAAAATTAAAATCTTCATGTTCTGAGATCCAAAAATGAAAGCTAATGAAAAGAGATCAAAACCACAGAGATAGAAATAGAAAGAGAAAAACAATATTCTCTAATTTACATTAACACCACTTAAGTGTGTTCTCCCTTAATTTTATATATTTTTCTAACTTTTTATTTGCCATACAATGGTCAGTTTTCCTTCGCTTTTCAGTGGAGAAGCTTTAAGTCTTTTATTTTTCTTTAGTTCTAGATTTGCATCTTCTTTATTAGTAGAGCAATTAAGCAATTTAAAAGTGAAGTATTTTCCTTTGAGATATCTTCCTATAGAAAAATAAGGGGAAAAAAAAAAACTTAAGAGAGAAGAAAATGTTTAAGACTTCATGAAAGTTTATTTAGATAGCACTTTGGAGGATTAATCTTGACTAATTTCGTGATTTAAATTAGGAGCCTTGAATAAACTAGGCTCCTTCAACAGTTAATGGTGTCCTAATATTCTTCCTCTAATTATTTTTACTATTTAAGAGACAGAATGAATGCCTTTTTGTGTTACTTACAGTCAGATTCACCACTAGATAAGGCTCTTGGAAAAATATGTTTATTTAAAACATAGTTTTGCAGTAATGAGATGACATAAAATACCAAAATTAATTACTACTGTCATACTTAACTTTAAAAATATTGGCTGCTTTTGTGCCTGAATGAGTACTTTACATTCTTCTAGGCTAAAGAGAATTTTGATCTTGTAGCTGAAAAAAGCATTCCTAATTCCTACTGCTATTTGTTTAATATCTCTATAACCTCTAAGAAAAGAAGAAAGGAAGTAAGGAAACAAGGAAGCTATGTTCTTGTTTGTTTGTTTGTTTGTTTATTCATTTCTTTCTTTTTGTACAGCTTCTTATTTGAAAATTTTCTGTACCAGATTCATAAAACACTACTGACTATATAAGTATTACACAAAGATTAAAAACCATGCCAGAGAAGACTGACTTAGAAATGTGGTGGGTACTTAAACTAGCCTGTACATTCCCCTCTGTCCTTACCGCACTGAGCATTTTGCGAATTTCAGAGAAAAATTTATGTGGACTCTCTACAATCTTCTACTGTACAAAGTGTATTTGAATCAGCTGTTCTTCTTCTTAGTCACAGTCCAAGACACTAGACAGTTAGGTATAAGGGGAGTAGTCTGTGTTTATCCAGATTTTGGAAAAAATAAAAGTGAACGTGAAGCCTGATCAACCCTTCTAACGAGGAGCTGAAGATCTTAATCTTAGATGAGAATTCTGTGTAACAAGACCTGAATTAGCAAGAGTTGTAACTTATATCCTTCCTTCAGATATCTAAATTCAGAGATGAATGGGATTTTAGTTACTCTGAAACCAAATACCAGTTTTCTTTCCGCATTCACAATGTAAGCTTTGTTTGTCCTTCCTGGGTACTTATCCAGTCCTGGGCACTGTAAGAACACCTTGTGCTCCAGGAACATGTATCCATTCTGTAATATAAGACATGAGAATATATCCATTAATTTAACACATTAAAGATTTTATCAAGCGTCATAATATTAGTTCAGTGAGTCAAAAAATCTTTCTCAGGATCTTATATTAGCTCTTACATTCCTCTTTTTCCCCAGCATCACACTTAAAAATGTAAGTGTAGATGTAAAAATTAAAATTAATTCTACTGTGATATTTGCTTTTACTGTATACATTGTTTTCATCTGTGAGGGAGAGAGATAAGTTTATAACCATTTTAATATGATTTCTGTTTTGCATTTATGCTACTAGCAGCTGCTGTTTATGCTGTTAAAAGGTGCCCTGATAAAGAAGATAATACTGTATATCTCGGTGGATTTTTTGTATGAATGTTTAGACAGATATGAATATGTATACATATTATAATTTAATCTCAAGGAAATAAGCTCTCATTTGAAAATCTTCATAGACTGAAATTCTAGGTCAAATATTTTAAACATTGTAAACATTTTCAGACACTGTTTTAAGTTTAATTACAAGTGCAACCTGAAAAAAATTCATTAACACAATTACTATCTGTGCTTTCAATATCCTGACCCTAAGAAATAATGGAGGGTTATCACCAGAATTTAACAGTATTAATTACCATTAGTTAGTTTATACTACATAGTTTAAGGAAAACAACAAATCCCCAGCGATAAAGTAATCCCACATCACAGATGTCCTCTGGGAAGGTTCAGCCATAAACTTCACTGCTTTTGGCATTTATAAATTATTTGGTTCATTATAACAAAGACAGTTTGACATTTGCAAACACTACAAAATTCCCATGTCTGATTGGACACAGTATATAAGATTGCTAGGGTTTCTGTGTTCTTTCCAGAACAATCTTTTAATTTTTCATGTCTAACACCTTGGTCTAACACAGTATAAATATGATTTTTTTTTCACCAAAGCATCATGGCATTGGTCTTATGTACGCCACACCACCATCATGAGTTATGTAAAGTAACACTAAAACACTAACTATCTTGCCTTCATGGGACTGCTTGAACCAGCATGTACGTGTGTTCAGGTTTTTTTTTTTAAAGATTACTACATCATTACTACATTTGGAGCATATTGGTTGATTATGCCAATTATTTGACAGAATTGTATATAATATTGCATGACAATGTGAATTCTGTTTTTAATTACTTGGAAGATGCACATGTTTCTTCTTAGAATCATAGTATAGAATAATTTAGGTTGGAAAAGACCCTTAAGATCATCAGGTCCAACCATAAAACTGACACTGCCAAAACCCCAGTTAAAAAACATGTCCCTAAGCACCACATCTACATGTCTTTTAAATACCTCCAGGGATGGAGACTCAACCACTTCCCTGGGCAGCCTGTTCCAATACTTGATAGCCCTTTCAGTGAAGAAAATTTTTCTAATATCCGATCAAAACCTCTCCTGGTGCAACTTAAGGTTGTTTTCTCTTGTTCTATCACTTCTTACTTGGGAGAAGACACCGATATCCACCTCACTACAATGTCCTTCCAGGTAGTTGTAGAGAGGGATAAAGTCTCCCCTGAAGCTCCTTTTCTCCAGGCTAAAAAACCCCAGTTCCCTCAGCCACTTCTCAAAAGACTTATGCTCTGGACCCTTCACCAGCTTCATTGCTCTTTGGATGTGGCAAAACAATAACTTTTTTGTATTTGTCCCCCTAACTTCACTGCTATAACATTAAAATTGTATATTTAGTTGTTTAGTGAATCATTAATAATGCATTGCTGAAAGTAATATACTTTTCATATTTCTATAAAAATACATTATGGGGTTTTTTTGGTTGATTTTATTTATTGTAATCCTCAAGCAGATGAAAAACTTCTATCAAACTCTGAAATGCATTATAATATATTAAATTTGCTAAGGGCATATTTTTTACCCCTAAATATTGTCTCATTTATGCCTAAGTAAATCTTAAAAAACCTCCAACCTTAATAAAAAAAAATCACTTAATGTTGAAAAACATTTTATAAAATATTATAAAACAACTTACCATTGCTAAAATCCATATCTGAGCATGCCAAAAATTGTTAGCAGCATAGGAAAAATAAAACCAAAAAAAGTAATCTGCAAATGGGGACATTTATTAAAAACTTTGTAGAATGATAATATTGTCAGTATTGTCAGTAATACTGACAAATTTTCTAAAACTTAGTTACAGCAACAAATCTGATAACTTACACCAGAGGGTGAAGAATATATTTTCCCTGGACATTATATTCAGTTAATGGTCTAAATAATAAATGGAGTGCAAGCTTACAAACATATACACATTCATTCAAAAGGCTAACCCAGCAGGAATGCAACCACTAGTTTTGGCAGTCATCTGCTCTACTTTGAAAACAGAACAGCTGGATAATAATGTTCTCATAGTAGTTTATCAATGCCATTACTTGATCACATGTAGGAAATTGCCATTGATAACAAAGCAGTAAAGATTATTGTGCCAATGACTATTAGTAATAATTACTTAAGAAGTGTTTAAAACAAAGATGTTGTAGCACTCTCATAACTTGCTTTATTTTTCTAAATATTCATCTCATTTTAAAGGAGTGAGTGCCTGCCCCTGCATTTAATTAGTGTCCAGAACACTAGTCAAGTTTTTTTTCATTATAGAAACACATTAAAAAGAAAATGTTTTCTTGGGGCTGGGAGGAGGATTGGGGTTCTTTTGGTTGCTTGTTTGTTTTTTTGCCTTTTTGTCAGCTTGTTTTGTGGTTGGTTTTTTTTTGTTGTTTGCTTGCTCACTTGATTGTTGATTTTGGTTTTCCTTATTTCTTTGTGTGTATTTTACATAATAATTCATGATTAATGTAATTTCACAGATTAAAACGTAGTATCTTGCAGACTTGGACAGGCTGACACAGTCAAATCAACATCTCTATTAAAATAATGTCATTTTTTATATTAAAGAACATCAATCTAGGGTTAATTAAGTTAGGGAAAGGACTGGATTCTAATAATTTGGTTATAGGTTAGCATTATCCAAAATAAAGCTATATATGACTCGTACAATAATTTTTATTTGAACTTGTGTCTTTCTCTGAGTTTAGATAAGAAGGGCCTACACTTTTGAAGGAGAAAGAATTCTGCTTATTCTGCAATCTTAACTCAGTATGGTACAAAAAACTGTAATTTGTATCTCCATGAGAAGAGTAATCCAGGCTCCGAATAGCCCACAACTATCAGTTAATATTTTTTCATTTATATAACAACTACCAAATCTACTATCAGTCACAGACAACCATATCAGCATAAAAAAGTATAACATATTCCTACTATTATATTCAAAAATATCTCTTTCTTATGTGTCCTGGTTTCACCCAGGATGGAGTTAATTTCACTGGAATATTTCATACCATGCGCTGTCATACCCAGGCGAGGCTGTGGCTCTTGCCCGTGCAGCTGCTGGCACCCCTCTGCTCCTCGGGGTGTTGTTGCTGTGGGGGGCAGTCACTGCGCTCGGTGAGCCACTGCTGCATTTTACCCGTTTTCTTTTGAACTCACTATTGGTACTCTTGTTCTATTTAGTAAATTCTTTCTTTTTATTCACCCACAAATCCTCTTCTTTTGTCCCTCCCGTACCTGAGTAGCAGGGGGAGGGGAGGTGAAGGGCCGGCCACAGCTGCCGCTGAGTTCAAACCTCCGCACCTGGAAAGTGTGAATGTTATTTGTAATATATGTGAATCCTTGCATATGACGAGACATATTGGTGCATAGATAACTTACATTTATTAATGTATTTCTTAAAAACATACATACAGATGAAAATGAAATAGACTGGAAAAACACTAAGGAAAAGGCACTGGGTTTCAAAAACCAAATCCTTGTTGATTTAGGAATGTTTTAACTCCTTTTCACCAGAAAGTGCACTGCTGTTATCCTTTTCTCAAGTCTCACATAATTTTTTTAACAAGATAACTACAGAACAGGTTGCAGAGATATGATAGTTTTACTATTTGCAAAACTGCAATTAAATCTGAGTTAACTTGTTTTTATAATCCTTTCATCTATTTTTTCTCCTCATTTAATCTCACTGGACTGAAGAGACTCATGCCAATTCCCAGCCCTAATTTTATCTATTTGTCTTAATTTTAATTTTTATGAAATTTCTAAAATAGATTGTACTATTTTTGAATAGTAAACCTGACTGAAATGAAGTTTGTCACAGAATCACAGAAAGATTTAGGTTGTAAGGTATATCTGAAGGTCATCCAGTTCAAACCTGTGCTTGAAGCAACATTAGCTTCACATTTTGATCAGGTGGCTCAGGATCTTTGTCTCATGAAATTTGAATATCTTCAAGGATAGAGGGCACACAGACTCTCTGGGAAACCCGTTCCAGTGCTTAACCACTCTAAATGTGAAGCACAATCTAATAGCATCTGGTCTGAACTTCCCTTGCTGCAACCTGTGATTGTGGTCTCTTGACCTGCTGGGTATCTGTCTGTGAAGAGTCAGGCTCCACCTTCTCTATAGCCCCATTCAGAGAGTGAAAGATGACTTTCTGGGCTGCAAGTACACAATGCTGACTCATAGTTTTCCATCCACTAATACTCCCAAGTCCTTCTCTGCAGGGCTGCTCTCAGCCCACTCACCACCCAGCCTTTATTTGTGCATGGGATTGCCTCAACCCATGTGCAGCATCCTGTACTTCAACAAATGAACTTTGTGAGGTTTGCGCAGGCCCACCCCTCAAGCCTGTCAAGGTCCCTCTGGATGGCACATCCCTTCCCTCCAGCATATCGACCCCACCACACAACTTGATGTTAGCAAACTTGCTGAGGGTACACTCAATCCCACTGTCCGTGTCAACAACAAACACGTTAAACAGGACTGGTCCTAGTACCAACCCCTAAGGAACACCGTTCATCACTGCTGTCCATTTGGACATTGAGCTGTTGACCGCAACTGTTTGAGTGAGACCATCCAACCAATTCCTTATCTACCGTGTGGTCCATTCATCAAATCCATATCTCTCTAATTTGGAGATAAGGACGTCATGCAGGACAGTGTCAAAGTCTTTGCACAAATCCACGTAGATGACATCCGTTGCAATAGTTCTGTATAATTGTAAGCAAGCAATAGTCACTTGGCCGTTCGATGATTGCTGTTACAAGTTAGAAAAATCCCCAAGCAGCACAAATCCAAAGTAAACCTGGGGTCCTGAGGCCTGCTACAAGCAATGCCAACATTTTATTTCCTGGGACTTCAAGCACACAAAAACCTACCTGCACTGTCTATATTTTTCATAAGAAAAAAATGATATTTTACAATTTCTGGATACCTAAAAATTATTATATTATCTTAATTTAATATGGTTTCATGTACCCTAGTTGGAACATGCCCAGATTCATAATCACAGACATTTAGGCCATATCTCTCGTAGGTTGTTTTCTCTGTGACAAGTGAGGACACACTGGGGAGAAATCTGTCTGGGTTTCTGATTCCCTTTTCTTCTAAAGGAAAAAAGTTGTGTGTATATATATATATATATGTGTATATATATATATATATATATTTTTTTTTTTTTTTAAATCTGCTTTTTGCTGCCTTATTGTCAAATATAACTGACTGTGCACCATAAAGGCATATAGACATTTGTTTAGAAAGCTGAACTTCAACAGGTAAGCACCATCAGCTCTATTGGACAGTTTATCTGCAGAGTTTCCCTTAACATCTGATAAATGAAAAATGTGATATAAAGTTTTTAATGTTAAAAATCTGGATGGACTTCAGTTAAAAAGCTAGAAATTTATGCTACTGAAATGTCTCTTCGATGCAGATGAACTACTAAAGCACAAGAAGTTTCAAGCTGTGGTAGCATGTTGCTGCTGCTACTTTGTTCACTTTTACGGTTAGAGGACATCAAAGTTATAATTGAGAAAACACCTCGTCCTCATTTTAATGAGGAAGTCATCAGATTGGATAAACTGAGTGTGGATATCAGATGCGCGCACACACACCGAGACTGGAAAATTATTTTGGTTAATTTACTGTTTACATATCTTTAATTAAAATGCTACATATCTTTAATTAAAATGCTATCTTTGCAAGACAAATGCTGAACATAATCCTGGGATTATGTGCTACTGATTCTTAGACTTGTTTCTGATCCATTTCCTTTGTTTACTGAAGAGAAATGTTGATCTCTTACTTTGTGACCTAGTAGTCATTTATTTCAGTAAGATATTTTTGCTCCTCTAGAATCATGAAAAAAACCCTTTTGTTGTCTGAAAGAAGGATAGGAGGTGGATGTAATATATCTTAATAGATAATAAGACATGATACTTTCTTGTTTTACATTAGCATAAGCAAATAACTAAAATACAGTCTAGATGATATAATAGATGTACAATTAAGTGAGAAACCGCTATTCAAAGTGTAAGCAGCAGTTACAGGATATGTCAGATGGATTTCTATGGGGATCAGTTTTGGGCCAGGTATTTAGTAATGTGGAGAAAAATTACAGTCCAAAACATGGAAAGGTTGTAAGAGCTTCAGAAGACATGACTGGAGATTATCATCATACTGAAAATTTAAGAAATGTCTGAAATAAATAGAGTGAAAATTAATAATTGCTACTGCAAAATGCCCAGAGGAAAACATTTTAGGTTTTAAAAAAAAATCTTATTTGTCAGCATAAAGGTCCCAGCTGGGTCATTGTTTTGGACAATTTGACATCAAAAAGGATTTTGAAATTGAGCAGTTAGAGTGAGTCCCAAATAAAAGAAGTAATAATGATTTACAAGTCTAAAACACATGGTGCATGGGAACAGATTAAGGATTTAAATTGGTTTAGTCCAAACAAGACTACAAGAATATGTGACAGAAGACCTTCTATATGTAAAAAGTAGGAAAAAATAAGCCAAACAAAAGAGTTTGCTAGATCTACTGGGAATAAAATAAGACACAATGCACTTTTGTCCAGTAAAATGGTTCTGTGACACTAACATTTTTTTAACAATTTTGTCGATGAATGTTTAACAATTTGAAGAAATGCTATTTATAAATGTAACAGCTGAAAATATCTTCCTCTTATTCTACTTTTTACCAGAAAGATTTGCTTGACTAGTATATCATTATTTAATTTTCCATAACTAGAACATACTTCTGGATATCTTCCAGCTATTACCTCCTAACAAGTTGAAACTGTATTCCACAAAATAAGAAATACAGATTTTAAAGACATCTAGGTGTGGATAACAGAACTTTTCTGACTTCAAAAATAGAGACATCAGGAGATTCTTTTCATTCAAATGTTAAATATTTTTGAAGTGTTTTCTTTCTTTTTTTAAAAAAAATAAAAAATAATACTGCAGCTTAGATTACATAGATTCCATGGTCTGAGGATTTTCTATAGCAATGAAAAATTCCAAGTAAAATTTGCAAATCCCAGAGTATATTTTACTGATGTATTGACTGTGTATTCCTCCTTTTACAGAATGAGCAGTTGTATACCACAACAACAAAAAAGTGCAACTGAATTTTTATTTGTATGTATAATAGTCTGAATTTGCTAGCTTATGAGAGAAGTTGTATACAGCAAAATTTAGCTTGTGATGTCAATGCTAGCTGCATCTGGACTAGCTTAATGCAAGATTAAAGTTTAAATCTGTTTAGTAAAATTCACGCTCTCTGTTAAAGGTGAAAATTACTTGAATTCCAATCAACTTTTAAACTTACACCAAAGAACTCAGCAATGAGATATTTTCTTAAATATAAACAATAAATAACAAGGTGAACAAAGGTATTGACCCTTGAGTTAAAATCTCCAGATACAATACAGTCTTGACTGAATTATGTTTTTATAGTAGACTGACCTTTTCTATAAAAATTAATGTTAGAACACCTAGTAGTAAAAACCACATATGTCTCTTCAAGTTAGGAAGTAGGTATTTTGATTTCAGTAAACTTAACAGTTACATAGTAAATATTTCAAAATTTAAAATACCCTACCTTTTAATCATTCATATAAAATATTTTTTGAATGTAATGGCATCAGATTTTTTTGTTACTATAATACATTTATTTTCCATCTTTAAAAACAAACCTTATTAAAATATCACTTCTCATTGAATTATCACAGTGCTTTTTGCTTTATTTACATTAAATTCAGCAGATGTTATTGAGTTGATTCTATATTTTGTATAAGATGATGACAATATAATTAGGATTTTTTTCAAAACTGTAATTGTAAAATTGACCTTATTAAAATTTCACTTCCTCCATAATTAAAAAAAAAACTAATTACTGTAGTAATTGGACCAGGAATGACATTTTCAGTTCATTAATATTCAACAAATTGTTTTTGAAGATGTTCTTGCATCGTTAGTAGTCAGTCTTCAGCATTTCTGTTCATTTCTTATTTAAAAGTCATCTGGAATAATAGTTTGCATTTTAATGAAACAAGTCTTTATGAATTGGCTTTATTTATAAAGTTTTTAATTGCTAATTAATGTGTGAAAATATCTGTCTCCCGTAATATTTGTAACACATGAAGTGAAAGGTGAATGTAGTAGAAGAACAATTTTCACATGTTGCATCACTCTAAATAAGCATGAAAGATACAATATTTTCCATCCATGAATTTTCATTATTCTTTCTAGAAATGTCAAAATGAGGTTTAATATGTCACGGTACCGTGCATCTGAATAAAGAAGTCAATTTATCTAACATCACAAAGTAGAGGCAAATCAAAATAATGATGTTTGAACAATTTTATTAACCAGCAAAATACAACTGAGATTATTCAAGGTGTGTACTGTTTATATTAGTTGATATAATCACATTTGAATGGATATCTTATATGCATTCTAATTCTCTTCATAGATCTTTGAATATATGTGATATATTTATAACCTTGAAGTGTAATTCCTCTGATATCCCTGGAGCAGTCAGAGCTGAGACAAGTTCAGTCAGAGCTATGAAGAGATTTCTCTTCTGATAAGTCTGAACTAGAAGCTGGAATAATCACTCTTAAGGGTAAGTGTCAAATTGCCAATAAAAACTGTCAGATGAAGTCAAATGTGAAGTCATTTCGAGTGACATGTCTGCATTAGAAGTTGAACTGAAATGATTGCACACTTTCCCATTGCCAGGTAAAGAATCTTGATATTGTTTTGGGGTTCATATTTCCATAAGTAGATGAAAATTTTTGATAAGTCTGTTTCTGTTTCTTCCACCTCAATATTTTCAGATATTTAACCTGTATGTATCAGCAGTAGAAATTCAGCTGTCTGGGAAACTGTAGTTCTTTCAGGAATTTTGGGAACTTCCAAAATTTGGTTGTATTTGAGAGAATTTTGGTGATAACAATATTGCACTGAAAGACATTTTTTAAATGTATCCATCAGAAACATCTTCAACCTTTTTGTTTTCATGTCTCCTTTTTTCCCACTGAGCCTTTACACTTATAATGATCCTGTCAGACCTTTTCAATTCCCCTTAATGCATTTCCATACAAAAAGTAAATAAACTCAGTATGTAGATTAAAAAAAATTGGTTTTAATCTGGAGGAAACAATGTTACATAGAATCTGCTACTTCAATTAAAACATCACCAAGAGTTAGCTGAGTATCTTAAATAGTCATTCTAGTTTAGCCTGCAGTCTCATACAAGCAGCATAGACAGTTTATAGCATCCAGGGCTAATCAACAGACATTTTGTAATTGAAAGGGAGATTTAGGGCTTGACTATTCTAGGTTCTTAGCTTTCAAAATAATTTCATGTATCAGAACTCAAATTCCAAGTGTGATGATGTCCAGACTGCATACACACCTTGCTAGAGGCATCCCAATCATTCTTCAAAGCTCCTATGCTTTCCAGAAGGAATGTGGTACTTATGCTTGCAAGCCCACTCCCACAGAAATATTTTGAGCAGATGATTCAGCTCCTGGTATAGCAGGTTATTACATCTGCTAGTTTATAGCCAGTTGAAAAGCATCAATCTTTTAAAAAATTTCGATATCAAGTCATTCTTTTTCATGAATCTTCTGTTTCATTGCAATTTCTGACAAAAGGTCTTCCAGAGATTCCTGGCTACAAATCAAGGCCAGTAGCTTTCAGCAGAATATCAGAGAATGAGATGTAAACATCACCCTTCCACCTTTGAGATGAATGTACCGTGAAACAGAGAAGTCTCAGTTCATGCAACCAGCATCACCTCATTCAGGTAGGAATTCATATTCAATTACTAAAATTGAAGTTCTCAGAAATTTCAGTACATGACCTGCACGGATTTGAACGAGAATGAAACACCTAGATAGTGACTAGACACCTACATTTTGAAGATCTGAACATGATTTGTTTTCTTATTACATATAATTTCCTGACTGTACCTGTTGAACATTCACAGTAGTTTAAAAAAAGCTCTTAGGTAAACAAATGTCATCATTATCTTTTTAAGGGTTGCTTTTCTTTGTAAAAAGCTGAAAATTCCTTGGTTTTCAAACTTCTGGTATATGCACAATTCTCTCTTCCTTACAAGCACGTTGATATAGTCAGCTCATTCTCTGCTCTAATGAGTGAAATATCCTGGGGATATTTATTAGAATATTCAAACTTATTTGTACCCAGGTATAGTAACTCTGGGGGACAAAAAAAGAAGAAAAAAAAAATCATATAATGAGTCTAAAATGCTAATGAGAGAATTACTTTGAAATAATAATGATTTTTCTCACAGTTAATTTCCACAGCAATTAAATTAATGATTCTGTAGTTAATATATAAGGTATATACTTAATATCTGTAACTGCATACTATTTGAATATCATGCAGAAGTAGCCCCTATATGTTGTATGCCAGATTTTTGTTGGCAAGAAAAAAAAGATTAATCCACTGTGGCCTTCATACCCTATCAGGGAAAAGTGGGTAGATTTCATATTCTTCAGATCCTAATATTTGTATGACATTTAGAATCACATTTACAACAAGAACATATGCTGGCATTTTGGAAAATAAGTATTATGATAATTATGTAAAATCATTGGGACGTTATTAGACGTTATGATCTATAAGTACTATACTGTGGAATTAATATGACAAATTGTAATTGAATATGAAATAATAATGGAAATTATTATTTTCTCCCTTAACCCAATGAGATGAGTGGTGGACTAAATCTTTGAAGGTTTTGAAGGCATATTAGGAAACCATAGTTCATCCTGTTATATTTTTATGAAATACTTGGTTATTTTCCATTATTTTGTTGAAATCAAATGTTGTTGAATTTTCTGTTTGTTTTAAAATATGTGAAAATTATGTGTCTTACCCAAAAAGCTAAGGCCTGTAGGATTTCTAATATCTGTGTCTTTAAAGTGCCTGAGGAGAGGCTTATCTACTATGTTTATAAAGGTTTAAAATAAAGTAATAATAATAATAATAGCAGTAATGGTAATGGTAAGTCTGAAGATGCCTGACATTTTACTAAGAAGCTGGAATGAAAGTTACCCTGTGCAAACTATGTGCCAAAAAGAATCTAATTGCCCTTCATGACTGAAGATGTGCTGCTCATTGTTGTGTTGCATTACCTTTTTATCACCGTCCCCATCAATGCTTCTTTTTCTGCTACATCGTTCTTTGAATCCCTTCCAAAGAACTTAGTAAGTGGGTCTAGTCCATTAGCTCAGATTTATTCCAACTTCTCTTTCTTAACTCATTTTTTCATGTTTCAAATGCAGCCACAAATAGATTTTATTTTGGTCAGTCCACTGTGACTCCTTTTAGAATTCTGCACTGTTACAGAGTAGTTGCAGCTCTACATTCTTATCCATTTCTACTTTGTCAGGAGTTATTTACTCTTTCCTCATAACTTTTCCATTCTGCAGCCCCTGGCCCCAGTTCCATGTAGATATTTTCAGTGATGCCAGATAATCCCTTTGTTTATCCTTGTGGATGTTTCCATTAATCAACAGATTGCTGACTGGAAACTTATACCTACCAATACTAGGTTAACTTGCACAGGGGTGGTCTGCTCTTCACGGAGCTTTGGAAACAGAGCATGTACCTCTCTGTGCTTATACTTACTGCTCTACCAGTGTGAGGGTATCTTTGATAAATCCATCCTTTTCTGTTGACACATGATCTTCAGACTCAGTAGGAGGTCCAGAAGGATTGTCTGATATAAAACCTCAACTCACCATAGCAAATATTTTCCATTACTTATAGGAAACTGATCTTCTCAAAGTCAGGGAAGTTAAGTACAGCATGCAAATGATTTAAGCAATTACTTTACTACAATATAGTTACAATTTACTATATAAATTCTTCTTGTTTAGGTCTTGACTCATCCAAATAATTTGCCCATTTCTTTTATTTTCCTACCAATTTCTCTTTAACTGCCCGTGATACAGTACTAACATACCTACATTAATAGCTTTCTTCAATAAGGAGGTCAATAGAAATAACTAGCATACTGTCCCATAATTGAATGCGAGAGATTTACTGAAACTTATTAAGCTTTCAGAGTCACGCACAGGCAGCTGTGCTCATACATCTCAACCATGCTGTAAGTGCACATCTTCCCTAACACTGACTTTCAGATTCAGAAGTCATGTCCTAGGTCAAAGAATATACTCATGATAGAGCAACCTGAAAGTGCCTGGCTGAATAATAGTAATTACAGTTAATAAAATACTTTGCACAAGAGATGGCTGATGACATTGCCCATCTTTCAAAATATGTTGTGGTTGATAATGACTGCTTCGGTCTGCAAATCTTCTCTTCTTTATCATTTAAATGAATACTTTATCGTAATTTAAAATACAAATCCAATCTCAAAGCATGGGGCTAGATCCCAGGCTGTTGCAAAATAACATACATTGATTGACTTTACCACTTAGTAGGAAGGCCAATTACTACATTAGACTTTGACAAATGAACAAGAAAAGAAAATATAAGTTTCTTTTTTGGTGTGGGTTTTTCGGGGGGTTTGTTTGTTTGTTTGTTTGTTTTTGTCTGGGGAAAGCATAAAACATAGCCTTTAAACAACTGTAAATCAGACAACATTTAAAATGTTCCAGTTTTCACAGAGAAAAAAAATCTATGCTGTTTTTTATCTTGAAAAGACACATTTGAAATAATCTGAAACCATGACTACATTTATCCTGATTCAGGTACACTGTGAAGTTACTCTTTAGCACCATTTAGGCAGTTAAGATAGAAGAAGATTTGTATAAACTGTGGCAACCTGTAATGGCCAAAATATTTCAGATACTGAGGTCCTATTTCTGTCCATTATTACAATTTGTACTTCCTGTTCCTTTATGGTTTTTTATTGGATTTGTGACAGTTTAAGACGTCTAAAATTCTGATGTCTACATATAAAGTAGGTGTTTTATAGTTCATTTTCTTATTAATGGAAGAAAATAGGCATTATTCATCGCACTATATATCTGAACATCTTTCAGTGTCTGCTTCAGGGTAAGATGAGTCATTCTTGACACTTTATTGACTGAATCTTCTGAGTGTAGTGAGGCCCTGAGGCAGGAAGGTTAGATGTAGATATCCAAATTTAAGCGAACATAATCCACCCATAATAATCTCCCAGAGCTTGTCAGGTCTTCCATATACTCCTTTCTTGCTGTATGTGTGTAGGAGGGTAGACTCAGAAAGCAGTTGCACTACAAGTCTCTCCTCCTCTCTTTCTGTCCATACACTTGGACAGTCAGAAACTTTTCTTTATATCATTAGCTTTGTTTCCCCTCTATTAGGACAATGTAGTATCCAGTGGGGAAGCACTGAAGATATAGACAACCTTTTAGCTGAAAAAGTTAAAAAAACATTAGTCACATTATGCTACTCTTCCATTAGACTATATCTTAATCAATGGATGACTTATAAATAATCTAAATATAAATATAAATCTTTTTGCATTCATACAATATACTAGACATATTCTGTTAATGTAAATATCAAGAATAATTCTATATCTACTCTTCAAGCAAAAATAAGAAATAAGCTGCCTTTCTGCAACAGACCTAAAAGTGTTGTGAAATAAGATATATGCCTCATAAAAAAGGAATTATGCAAAGAGGATATGTGGTATTCAGAGCTATTTTTCTAAGCACTTATATAAAACTTTTCTATACCCTATGATTTTCTATAGACTTGAATTTTATCTTTGAAATAATGTCTGACCAAATGGGCACAGTAATTTAAATTCTTCTAAAAATACATGAATCAGAAATAATTTGCTTTGTTGATAGCCATAAACAAAAGTGCCTCCAGGTCTGAATAATCTGATAGATTAATAGTTTATTAAGTATTCGGTATTTCTAATCCATAAAACTGTATTCCTGAGTTGTGGTGTATCTTCTAATTTCATACATTTTTTTATCACAAAGAAAATCCTTGCATAGATAACTAAATATTGACATTAATTAAATTAATCTAAGCATCAAAAGAAACAGGTTGGTTTTAAATTGGGTTGTGCTCCTGCTACCAAAAATATTAAAGATAAATTATATTGCATCTAAAATGTCTACTTGAAGTCTCTTTATATGTATATGCATACACTTAGATCTAAAATACATTTCTGGGTATGGTAGCTCTGTATATATGCAGATATATTTTATGTTATATGGTATAGCATAACATTTTATTACATTAATTTAGTAAATTAATGCATTGATATTTAGCAGTTACATATTTGTCTTCTTCATGTTAAGAACTCATTATACTCTTATAGAACGTTATGGTAAAACTTCTGTGAGCATTATATATGTTACCATGTATATGAAAGTTTCTTTCATTTATGGATTTACAAATGTCCCGTGCCTGCTTTCTGTCTAAACTATTACTGAGAGAACCAGCCCTTACATTAAAGAATAGAATTATGAAAGCTTCCAACCTTTCTTTCATTGAGGTCTTAATACCAACACATTTTACTGAACTGCTCACTCTCTTGTGCTTGTGTCGTATCTGCAGAGTGACAAAAGGAAGTTTTGTTACCAATCTCTTCTTTACTGAATGTGTCAGAATGAGTTGTCAGTCACTGCAGATGTTCTGAGATTTTCCAACAACTTAATGCCTAGTTCCACAATCAATGAACTGTCAAGGTTAACAGGTAAATTTTCTTTGCTGGGTTCCAAATTAACAAGCATGTATGAGATTTCACATTGCTCACAGCAATAGTTTCAAATTTAGGAATGTTCAAATACTGGAAGCAGCATTATTACTGTCTACTTATAGGTTCAGAACTTCTGTTTCAAACAGCATCTATAAGGGGTTCTTCTTTATTAAAAAAATAAAAATAAAAATAGTAGTATTACTTTGAAGCTCTCGTCACAGCTTCAAAGAGGTTCTATTTTGTATCAGTTGTGCCAGAACCCTGAATAAATGCCCCATTATTATTATCTAGAATAACAACATCCACATATTTTTTTTTTCTAGTAAATCGCATATAACCCTTTCAATGGTGTCTTATTTTCTATTCTGACCTGTCCTTTTCACATTTTTACTCTTCTGATTCTCTCCTCTATGTGATCAGGGGGGGAGTGAGCAAGAGGCTGTGTGGTGTTTAGTTTCCGGCTGGGGTTAAACCATGACACTTTAATAACTCTTTCAGTGATAGCTTATTTTTTTATTCTGACCTGTACCTACATCTGTCAGTTAAAGACATTTCACCATGACCCAGAGCCTGAAATACATATGGGTAGTTTTGATTCAAATAGATACACAGAAATCTTTGAGTTAAGTATACTTAGATTTTTACAGAAATTAGGAGCAGGACTTTTGAGGATCTGGTTTCACACTCTTTGGTAATTTAATCCAATTCTCATATAACAATACAAGACAAAACAATGTTGAGAAAAAGGAAATTGTTTGATGCTGCAAACACTGGTCTAAATTGTGGTTTACAGGGAAAGCTTCATAATGCTAACAATCTTTAGTCTAATCTCTTGATCTCCTTGTACAGACAGTCATTCTAGGTTGTGATTCAGAACAATTTGGTTTTCTTTCAGTTCTGAATCACCTAGAGGAATCCATCTGATTAGAAACAGGCTACAGAGTGATTACTTACTGCAGGGCATCGACTTCAGAGACATTGGACACTAAATGTACTCCTGTGAATATTTTCCAACTGTTTATTTCTTACCAACATTTGAAAATAGGGAATGATTTCTAGTCACTAGGACAAGTCAAAAAACTTGTTTAAATCTGTGAAATACAGTGGGTTTTCACACTGCTGATTTGTCTAATGTTAGATTTTACTATGTTTACTTGTAATTAATAGATTCATACATCTTAACTAGCCATGAAGAAACAGTATTACAGTAGTAGAATCTGCCCTTGGCCAAAAAAGCAATTTTGAAAACTTGAGGAGCTGCATGGCTTTTCACAGAAAACTTGAGACAAGGAAACACATTCTAATTAGAATAAGTTCTGTTTTCATGAAAAATATATGAATACTTTACCCTTCCCCTCCCTGAAGTTAGATCATTTACAGAAAACAAACACTCTTTGTTCCTTAGGAATTTATCTATGTCTTATTCTCCATCTGATGTTAGAATCCACTATTTGAAGAATCGTAATAATGCCCCCAGTAGTTAATTTTGATGTCACTAATACAGGATTATGATTTTCTAATGGGAAATAAATAGGAGGAACAGATCAGCTTTGAAGAAGCAAAGATCCTATATTCTTGTAAATGTTCTTAGAAACAAAGTAAAACTGCAACAAGTTAAAAGTTTCAAAAATAGATAGGTCAGATTGTCAAAGCATTTCATGAAACATCAATATATCTTACCAAAGAAAGTGGCAGAGATATTTTAAGAATGGGGAAGTATATTTTGGGACCTTCCATTCCTTTAGAATGGATTACAAAGAATGGTATTTTGCAAGAATTCTGAAAGACTGAACCAAATATTTTCCTTTGAATGTCCTTTGGAGTGCAACTCGCTCTTTTTCTGGACTGAATTAGTTTATAGCCCACTGTGGGACCATTCTTGTATATGCACACTAGGTAGTGAATAAGAGCCAAGAACAGGCACTATTTTGTTAAGCCATATACAAATACGGGGCTTCTCAGGACTCATTCATACCTGTACCGTGAATACAAGGAAATACTGTGAGACAAAAAAGGGAAATTCATCTCTGAAGTGTCATTTTAATGGATTGAAGTTTCATGCCCTTTCTCTGAGCAAACTAATACCATATCAGTATATATTTACATGAATGTAGTTCTATCAACACAATTGCACCTGTTTAATCATACAATGTTGTCTTTATGTGGAGTTGCTTTGACCTGCACTACAGTTTTACTATCTTAGATCAGTCTTTTCCTAGGGCAGTCTTCACCATACCTCATTTTTCAATGTAAATATAATTTCAGGGATAATTTCAGAGATCTAAATACAGGTAAGAGCAGGAGAACATTTCAAATGTGTCAGAAAGCTATTTCCTGTGCTGAGGTGAAAGAAACTGAAGGTTTTCTTCTTGTCACACATCACATTTGTTCATACTTACCTGATTTCAAATGCAATTAGAGGTGACAGAATTTTGCTTTTCCAGATTTTTGAACATTTTTAATGGCAAGGTTTTTCTCAAGTTTATTTACAAGAGACAGTACAGTAGTCCTGACACCTTCATTGAAAAGCTCTAAGATAATGACAGACAGCTTTTTTAATAACAAAGAACTTTACTTCTTTTTTTCCCAGTCTAATAAGCTGCATAATATAAAATCATAGCACTACTTTCAACTATTAATTCTTACTGAACATGATTAATTATTCCTGCTCTGGCTTCCTTACAGATGGAGACATAACAAGATCAGGGAGGGACTAAAGGAAGAGCAAGAAATTGAAAGTAGATTAATGTTTTTTCGGCACCATTCCAGATTTTTCCCATCATGTTGGCTGATGATAACGTTGAGAAAGCTGCTTTAGATATAGAACTGAAATTTCATTATGCCTTTAAAACATAGGTGCGATGAAGTGCCAGACAATGGACTTCCAAGTTACTCTATAACTTATTCACACAATTATCTTTGTTAAATTTTATGCAGCAATTTGTGTGAAGTGGTAGAAGCTAAACCTCCACTCCTTGGTCACACTTTACTGTTTATGACAGTGGGTTTTCTCTAGCAAAACAGTTTGAAATTTCACAAGTATCTAGATAATGTATATATAAATATACTAACTTAAACAAAGAGTAGGGGAAGGAGTAATATATATTAGTAAATCCTCATCTTCTGTTGCCCGTGTTCTTCATTAACACTTGAAGTGCTCAAGTCACTGAAAGTTGTGTTTATTATTTTAAATAATAGAATTGACCTCTTTCTGTGTTCTCTTGAAAACAGAAATTTAATGTCACTGAGGATAGGAGTATCCATATCTTCCAATTCCCATTTTTTATCAAGTCTCAATTTTTGTTGTTAGCAAAAAAACTTGGTTATCATATTATTGAAAATAAACATATAGTCTCTCTGTCCTGGTTTTGGCTGGGATAGAGTTAAATTTCTTTCTAATAGCTGGTATAGTGTTGTGTTTTGGATTTAGTGTGAGAAAAATGTTGATAATACACTGATGTTTTAGTTGTTGCTACTTATCCTCAGTCAAGGACTTTTCTTGTTAAGTTGTAGCACTTATCCTCAAAGACTTTTCAGTTTCCCATGCTCTGTCCACAAGCAGGTGTACAAGAAATTGAGAGGGAGCATGGCCAGGACGGCTGACCCGAACTAGTCAAAGGGATGTTCCATACCATAGAACATCATGCTCAGTATACAAACCAGGCGGAGTTGGCCAGTAGAGGCTGATTGTTGCTCAGAGACTGTCTGGGCATCAGTCAGCAGGTGGTGAGCAATTGCATATTACATCACTTCTCTTTTCTTGGGTTCTATTTCTCTCTCTCTTTGTTATGTCCCTTTTCATTACAATTATTATTATTGTTTATACTATTATAATTTATTCCAATCATTAAATGGTTCTTATCTCAACCCACAAGTCTTATGATTTTTCCAAATGTCCCACCCCAACTCCTGGGGGGTGGGACGAGCAAATGAACAGCTGCGTAGTTCTTAGTTTCTGGCTGGGGTTACAGAATCACAGAATCATCTAGGTTGCAAAAGACCTTGAAGATCATCTAGTCCAACCATTAACCTAACACTGACAGTTCCCAACTACACCATATCCCTCAGCGCTACGTCAGTCCAACTCTTAAACACCTCCAGGGATGGGGACTCCACCCCCTCCCTGGGCAGCCCATTCCAACACCCAACAAACATAATGATTTTACTCATTATTGTGTTAAACCACAACACTCATAACTAAATAAATATAAATAAAATCTCCCTTCAAACTCTAGTCACTAGCTACATGAGAAAACTGATCCCATGAAAATACATTGGTTTAATGCTGCTCATCCAACCTGCTATTTTTAGTATGGAATTCTAACAGGTCAGTGAATACAGG